>NC_081771.1:5340810-5651060 GCF_963082965.1 Carassius carassius
ACATGTACAGTAAATGAATATACTTTCCAGAAGGCCAACAGTTTACTAAAAAACTTTTTTTTTAATTGGTTTTATGCAGTATTCTAATTTGTTGAGATTGGTGAATTAGTGGGTTTTTGTAAAATGTGAGCCAAAATCCTCACAGTTAAAAGAACCAAAGACTTAAAGTACTTCAGTCTGTTTGAATTAAATTTATTTAATACATGAGTTTCACAATTTGAGTTGAATTACTGAAATAAAACTTTTCCACAACATTCTAATTTATTGAGATGCATCTGTAATGCCACACTGTATTATTTCCAGTTATGAATGGATACACACAGTCAGCAGAAGGTGATTCCACTTGATCCCAAACATAGAAAAATACTATGTATTGACCGTGATTTTAATATATTTTCATGGAAATGATAGAAACAAATAAGCATTCGTAGAGAGATATAGAGCGACAACAAAGCTAGTGAATGAAAACATTGCAACACGTCTCAAGCAAGAGTGAGGTTGTCTGGTTTTAGATTTGTAGACAGGCACTGGATTCATGACAGTCTGATCTGTATTCACCTCAGAGGAAGTGTTAGTCTCCTTCCTGCAGTAGGCAACTGCTCTTGGGTCAGTGTGATCACTCCATCCCTTCCACCACTGCATAACAAAACCCTGTGTGTGGGATCCTTGTGATGGAGCGAGATCTCCATTTTACAGCTCTAGGCCCATCTTAATTTGAGTCATACTGTGAACCACTGTTGTAAGAAGTCAAGCGCAGTTGTTACGAACCCCCAATTGAATCTTATTCACAACCTCAGCTGTCATTTCAGAGTCATTAGAGTTTTTATGCACTTCATTCTTATTGTCATTGCAAGACTCTTTCACTTTAATAAGCTAGCCCCGAGCTTTAACAGACAGAGCTGTTTGTCAGTGTAGCTCTAATGAAGCGTGTGGTTCAAACCCTGTCTGGCTGGAAGTCACTCTGGGTGCCTTGGTCTAATGTAACTCTTTCTTTATGTCTGCATGTAGGGACAGTTGAAAGATATTCCAAACTGTGCTGAAAAATTTGAATGAAGCCAGTAAGCAAGCATTTAACACCACCTACGCAACAACTTAGAACACCTGAATAACTAGAACATATTAGTAACACATTAGCATCCATTTAAAACTATTTAGAATAACCTAGCGACACGTTAGCAGCCACTTATCACACTTGCAAACTCAAAGAACACCCTATTAGGGCTGGGTATTGTTCAAAATCTTTCGATCCGGAGCCGATTTCGATACCTCAGTTTCGATACCAGTTCCTACGATACTTTTTTCGATACCATATGTTTTAAAATCCATTTCAACATCAACACAAATACATTAAACACAAACATTTTATTTTTCACCTTAATTAAAACAAATTCTGGTAACACTTCACACTCAGGATAACATTATTAATACAACTGGTTGTGCTTTTTGGATAGGGGTGCGCCATTCAGGGGCGGACTGGGACCAAAAAGTTGCCCTGGACTTTCTGGCCCACAGCAGCCCACCACATCATAACGCAAACAACCCTGTTTTGATGTCATTTATTAATTTAATATTTAAGTAAACAGTTTGGGGATTTTAACCAATAGGGCAACTGATCCTCCGTTGATAAAAAATAAAAATAAAAAAAAAGAACAGCAGCTGTTCATTTAGCGACTCCTAATGAGCGATACATGCTCATCAAGACACAAACATTCTTCTAGAACTCACACTTTGCATTCAGTAAGCAGATCCATATGAATCATGCATGAAATAGAAGTTTATAAACTCAAACGATAGCTTTATGTGCTTTACAGATGAACTTGAAGTCTTTATTCATTCGAGATGTTCAATAATAGATAATCTTTGGCTTGGTAATACAAGTTCATGATCCGATTAGTGAACCGATGATTCTTTTGAGTCAACCTTTTAAAATAATAATTTATTTTGTTTAACGAAACCAGTGTGAAAACCAGTGTTTCACAAACTGGATAGATCTGAGGTGCAGAGAATTAATTCATCTTTCGCGTATCGTAACTTCTGAATGAACACATACACACACAATTATATCAAAATAATTGTCTCTGCAAGTATTCTCGTAAACACAGTCGGTTATGTTTTAAGTGAACGTATACAGTGGCCTGCTGCTTAGAGAAATTCGCTGTACCGGATAAATCTGTCTCTCTCTCTCTGTTTTTTAGACAACGTGAAAGGGGGCGTGTTTCAAGATACCCAATGGAGTAGACCAAACTAAACAGGGAGGGAGGGCAAAACACTCATCCAAACAAATGCTTCATTAAATTGGTGGTATTGCCAGCTTTGGTTGCAATACTCTTATCGCATATGTTGCACTTTGCTGACTCGGCATCCACTTTTATAAAGTGTAGCCACACTTTAGTCCTCTTTGGCATTGTAAAACGGAAACGTTTTGAGAAAAAAACAACTACACTTGTGTTGTGTGACTGCGAGTATCTACAGAAATCACACAGACACAGCCGCTTGGCAAAAAAACAAAAAAAACAAAACGGCCGCTTGGCTTTTGGAACCGAAATTTGGCACCGAAAGATAAATAATTTTTCGATACTCATAGTATCTAAGTTTTTCATTCGATACCATAAAGGCATCGAAGTTCGGAACCCAGCCCTACACCCTATACAGTTAGTACACCCAAGTAACCAGTTTGAACACACTATAACTATTTAGAACATCCTAGCAACACCTTGGCAACCACTTAAAACACCATAGTTTCCACTTACAACACCCATGCAAACAATTAGAACACCCTAGTAACACACCAGAAACCATTAAGAACTGTTTGTAACAATGTATCAACACCTTAGCAGCCACCTGCGTCCTCTAAGAACACCATAGCAAATACTTAGTACACGCTAGTAACACTGGCAACCACTTACAACACATTTAAAGCAACCATACAACTAATTAGAACATCCCAGTAACACCCTAGCAACCATTTAGAACAACATACAGTATCAACACCTGAGCAGCCACTTACAACCACTTAGAACAGCAAACATATAGTGCACCCCAGTGAACAACGAACAATGGTTCGTGTATATAAACAAAGCTTTGAGAGACAGGCAAAAACAGGTTGGACAGGATTATTAATGAAACTGATTCCATTGCTGGAGGGGTGAGCATATGTTATGATAAATAAATGAAATTAAATGAAATTAAATGAGCTAAATAAATAATGTTGATTGGGGATATGTCCAGAGAGAGAGAAAGAGAGAGAGAATAAAAAAGGAGAGTTAGCCTATAGGCTGATGAGAGCTTTCTGGAGAAGCGTTGCAGTATTAGCCCCCTGTGTACTGCCATTAAGTGTGATTAGACCTCCGCAAACTTCCATTAAACAAATGGAGAAAAGAACCAATAAAGTCTCACAATATGAAACCAATTGTGGAGCAGACTTCAAAAGGCTAATGTCTTTCTTGACAGAGAGTAAAGCATAAAAGAAGGCCGCAATTGTCTTTTCACCAAGGTTCCCACATATTTTCAACAATTAATGTATTTTGGTTTTGTTTCCTAGAAAAGGTTTTAAAAGTTATTTTATAGGCTTTCCACTTTTCCACATAAAGAACAAATGCTATTTGTTCAATTAACTAGCTGGGGGGGGGGGGGTGGTTGTGGACTGTACTGTAATATCAAGAAAAAATAAAAATAAACACACGCACACATTATGTTTTTCCAGTTAGGTTCCAATGCATCATTTCTAATTTTCATTTAAATTAGGTGTACATTTTTTATGTTACATTTATTTCTTTATTTCAATGTTCAAAAAATTATTAATTTAGTTAACAATAACATCACTGGTTCTAACAGGCATAAAAAGGCAAAACATGACTATTATGCATGTATCATGCATTACAGATTGACCTAATAATTTTATCACCGTAACTTTTTTTTTCTAAATGTTTACCCTGAATACTTAATGCTTCTGTTGGCTGAAAACATGCTTGTTTTAATTAATTTTGTTAATTCTTCATTTCACTGTCATCTTCACTGTTTAATTGTCTTGACTAATTATTAGGGATGTAACGATTCACTCAACTCACGATTAGATTTGATTCACGATTTTGATTTCACGATTCAATTCGATTCGATTCAATTCACTTTTATTTTTATTTTTTTACAAAATGATTTAGTTATATATTACATGTGCCCTTTTATTATTACTTGGGCAAAATACTGCATGTTTCTTTGTGAAAATGAAATATAACACTATAATAGTATAGCACTTGCATATTATTGCTCTTTTTTTGGTTTTGATTGCTTCTATTGTCCTCATTTGTAAGTCGCTTTGGATATAAGCCTCTGCTAAATAACCAAATTTAAATATAATGTAAATGTAAATAACAAAAATAAATTGAAATTTTAAAACAAGCCCCAAATCAAATAAAATAAATAAAATAAATCTCTTCATATAAAAAAAAAAAAAAAAAGCCTTTTTGTGCTCTTTGCATTTAACATAGGCAACCACTGCATTTTAATCATGATCCAAACAAATGTTGCATACATGCAAAAAAAATTATCAGTTTTTAATCTAAATTAGATTGTATAATTTCGAAATTGGAAGCAAAAAAAGAATGGTTTGACTTCAGTTTTGTAAAACTATAAATAAAAAATATCTGCATGAGACATAGATTCACTCTTTGCCAGCAGGTGGCGCTTATAGCATTTCCTTGGTTACCACTGTAAACAAAGCAACGCTGCACTTATGAACTTTATTCTGTTAGCCAGCACCCCGATGCGGGCGTCCTCAACGCCCCTCAACTTGCACGTGTCAGTGTTTACGAATAGATTAAATGAAACAGGACAAATTTAATCTTGACAAACTATATATCATTATAAAGCTCTAAGCCTCGAGCATCGATGACAGCTCGCTGTTTTTCAATGGAAAGCTTATAAAGACTGTATTTGCTACATTTGTGTAAGCAGTACACATAAAAACATGAACAATCCACTGGAAAAAAAGTGAATGAAAGATAGGCGAAGGATAGTATATTTGAATTTTGGCGCTCTCTCCTGACGGCTCGTGACACGCTCTGACGCACCTGTCAGCTGATGGAGGCGGAACTTATAGCGATCACCTTTTTCTTTATTTGTTTTATTTTTCAACAGTTTTTATATATGTGAGAGTGTGTTTTATGTTGAATGTGAATGTATCTGCATGATTACCATCTGTTTGAGTGCAAATCAGCCCAAATCAGCTCGTTATTACTGTATGATCATGGATATCAAAGTGAACGCGTCTATATGAATAGAGAGAGTGGATTATTTACTGTATGGCACATTTGTGTTATTACCATCTGTACAAGTGGCCATCAGCACTTATATGCATCGTAATTCATTGTAAATGCTGCATTTCTGGCAATCTCAGGATTTTCTGTAATTGGCAAACAAAGTTAAATATTTTTTTATTTTTCTTATTATTCTTATTTTTCTTACTCAAATTATTCTTATTGCCTTCAGTACAGTTGGTTAATAATTTTTGTATATTTGGGGGGTGGGGGTGTAGACATAGTCTCATAAGAATATTTGCAGGAGTCTCATTTTTCATCTTGTTTAGATTTGAAATAGAAACTCATGAGACATGTGGCTTTCAACCCATTACTTTTCTAGATTGCTCCAGGACTGATTTCATGTATTTTTATATCAAATAAAAAAATATTTAAGAGTGGTAAAAAAAAAAAAAATTCAAAGCACTTCAGTGTCGATAACTTGTAATATTTTTGAGCATTATCAAATCCGGTTGATAAAAAGTAAAGCCCAAAGGGTCTTCTTTCCAAAGACACCAAAATTATGTTTGTAACACAAGTAGGAAACTGTTACAATTATAAGTTATGTAGAACACTTTCAGCTGTGAGTCCCATAATGGGGGGTGTGGTTATGCATTATACAGAGGCAAGATGAAAACAAAAAAATACCATCTAAACTTTTATTAAGACAGGAAGGTCCCCCTTAGACATGCATTCATATAAACTCCTTCCCCTAATTGAATTGCGATTTGTTTTTCATCTCAACCGATTTGAATCGCCACATATTGAATCGATTTATATAAAGGAAAGATTTTTTTTTTTTTTGGCTGTTTATTCCTTTAAAAGTTTTGGAATGATAAACACAGACAGGGAGCCTCAGTCGTTCTACACAAGTACTCCAAGGTGCTAAGCATATTTTGATGCTCTTTGTCTCCATTCAATAATTGATATCCCATGCACTCTTGCTGAGGAAGAAATTAGACATTGCAGCATTCAAATAACTTTTGAGATAAAAGATTGATTTCAAAAAGATAAATAAAATTAAAAAGGGGAGATGGAAGCCCTGGGGAACACACTCAGCATATAAATGAATGGGAGAAAAGGAAACTTCTCTCCAACTTGTGCATCCTACTGCCTGACTGTATTTCCTCTGGC
Organism: Carassius carassius; assembly: GCF_963082965.1. Taxonomy (NCBI): domain Eukaryota; kingdom Metazoa; phylum Chordata; class Actinopteri; order Cypriniformes; family Cyprinidae; genus Carassius; species Carassius carassius. Next base: position 5,347,236 of record NC_081771.1, read on the forward strand.
CTGCGTGACCAGACATCATTGTTCACTTATCACCAGAACCCACATTCACATCAAAGCTTAATCATCACTCTTATCTAGAACATATACTGTCAATTTTCTTTTCTTATCTGTAATATTCTCTCTTTTCTGGTGTTTGAATGAGGTTTAGAAAAGTTAGTTTAAAATCACACACAGACAGATAGACTTTGCTAGCAAATGTCTTCTGATGTTAATAATTTTTCAAACTATTACTGTTTGGTAAAGTTTACTAGTTTCAAGATCTATATCTTTGTGTCTTTCCTAGGACTATCAACTTAATATGATTTTTAAAAAATGCAATTAAATAAAAAAATATATATATTGGTATACAATAATGTTCAATTTGTTAAAATTTTTAATGCATTAGATTAAGCAACTAACAAAGAACAGATTTTTAGAAATTAAGCATTACATAAAAATCTGTGTTTGTAATAAACATATTCATCAAGACATTCATTTCAAACCATTGTTTGTGTGTTCTGTGAAAAATCACTCCATCTGAATAAGGAGAGAAATATGCACAGACCAAGCATGTTTACAAGCTGGTTGGTGGATTTAAATGAGAGGACAACAGGTGATGAGCTTTCTCACTGTAGGAAGCGTTATTATGGATTAAAAACTCATATTTGGCAAGAAATAACAATTTGGGGGTAAACAGATCTTAATGATGGATTTGTTTCTTAGAAACAAGCTCTTATCTCTTCACAAGGCATAAATTGATGGACTGGAGTTGTGTGATACTTGTGAATTATTGTGATGTTTTTTTCTCAGATGTTTGGACTCTCATTCTGACGGCACCCATTCACAGCAATCCATTGATTCATTGGTGAGTAAGTGATCTCATTTGAAATGTAATTCTCCAAATCTGTTCTGATGAAGAAACAAACTCATCTACACAACCTAAAACTGGTCGCACACCGGATGAGAAGCGCAGTGCCAGATCGCAGCACGGTACACCTTTAAAATACAAACACTTTATGTGCCTCAAGGGTATGTACATTTTCAGTAAATTTTCATTTTTGAGTGTTCATTACTACGTACTGATACCTAGTGATATTAACTAATGTTAACAAATTAAATCTAGTTTTAAATGTATTAAAAAAATGTACAACTCTATTCATTGTTATCTACAAGTGGCTTCAACATTATATCCTGGGAGAAATCAGCCCTGGGAGAAATCAGACGCCTCAGCGACAATACACAAATCACTATTTGTGCAGGATTTGTTTTTGAATTCCTCATTAACCATAAGTTATGTTCACCTTGTTCACAGTGGCTACGCTAGTTCATTGTTCAGCACTGAATTGGCAAGTCAGATGATCCCAGCATACAATCTGCTGCCAAAGACTGCCGCCAAAACTTCAGCTCTCATCAGCTCTGCTTCCAATTGCCAAGACTGCAGCACACAAGGAGCTCAGATCAGGAAGAGGAAAACAGCAAAGAATGATCCTGTTGAATCCCACACAACAGTCCACTCAAACGCAACAAAACACTTAATCTTTAGAGAGAATACAGTAGATGTGAGGGTTCAGCTGTGAGATCAAACTAACAGATTCTCCAGGTCAACACTGAGGGGTTTAGATCTTTTTCTCTGGCAAAGTTCCCTCTGGTATTGGTTTCAATTTCTGAAATATACACACTACCATTCAAAACTTCATGGTCAAGAAGATTTTAAAAAATGTGTCAAAAGTAACAGTACAGCCTTTTATAATGTTATTCACAAACTCACCAACAGCAGGTTACACCGACAATACTCAACAAGGAACAAAGGCAACATAAAGGCTATTTGTATGAAACAATGCAGGTCACATGACAAAAACCAACCAATGAGAGACAGGACACATGACTAAGACAACCAACATGACACATGAACAAAAGAACCAATCAAAACATAACGCAGAGAAATAATATTTGAAAATTAATATGTAAACACACGCACACATACATATATATACATAACATAACATAACATAACATAACATAACAAACAGACAGATAAATAAATAATGGATAAATAAATACAATTTCAATTAAACGCCTTTACTGTAAGCCTGGAAACAAACAGCAAGTTTCAGGATTTTGAAAAGAGAAGTTAAAAAATAAAACGTATATATGTTTTGCGACTATTTTTTCCCCTATCTCTATTCAAAGAAACACATTTGCACCAGACTGCTCTCTAGAAATCAACATCTCTAGATAAACCCATACCTGTCAACTGCTATACACAACCCTGGTAATTCCCTTCTCTCTCATCTCTCAAATATCCCTTAAAAGACAGCTAAGGAAGTGAAAGCTCAAGGGCTTGATTTCTTGACTTCATGCCACAGTTTTTCTCATCCCTGCTCCCTACCCCGAACCTGCTGCTTCTAAAACTCCAGAGACAGCAAGAAACAAACAATAACAACCAGAGGCTGATGAATGGGTCTTGGCATAGGAGCTGGGATCGAAGCGATTGATCCGAACCTGGCTATCTCAGTGGTGCTTTTACCCTCTGTCAAACCCCTGCTAGAGGGAGATGGATTTTGTCGGGCCGGAGCAGTGGATTAATGGTGGAGAGGTGACAGCTGGGTCCGGCGCTGTGGCCATCCCCCTGGGCAGGGTGCGTCTGAGCATGTGTGCGTGATGTATCGACAGTTCTTCAGGAGGTAGATGCTTTCTGTGACTTTATTGTGCGCTGTTGTGTTGACAGCTTGAGGACCTGTAGATCGGCTCGTCCCTTGGCTCTGTGATGGGACTGCTTTTGTGTGGGCCGGTCAGGTGGTCAAATGGTGAAGATATGCAGTCATTTACTCACCCTCATGTCGTTACAAACCCATGTGAATTCTTAGTTCTTGTTTGGAAGATTGAAGAATCCAATGGTCACTTTTTTTCATTTCTTTTACATTTTTTTAATCGATTGACAGCACTTATATATATATATATATATATATATATATGCAGGGTTTGAAATAAAAATTTTGTAGCCAAATTGGCTGCTGAGTGAAAAAGTTAAAGTTACCGGCCATTCACTAGCCAAAAAAAAAAAGTATATTAATTTAAAAAGTTATTACCATTTAATTATTATATGAATTTAATAACATATAAACATAGCGTTAGTCTTAATGTCAGTCGATCCACTGGTTCATATTTGTTGCACAAAAATATGGGTCGATTTTTGCAATGGTCTGAACAAAAAGAGCAGAAGGCTTATTGAAAATGCACATTCATATTCTCTGCCAGCAGCAGGCGCTTTTGGAACTGCAGATAATAGTGTTTTCCCCAGTAACAGTTGTACAGCGCAGTAGCTGACTTTGAAATGTGCAGTGCTTATTTTTATTCAATGAATTCATAGCCTTATGAAGTCAACACATTAAGCCATATCGCAGTTCCATCCCCAAATTTAAGACCTATTGAAATCATAATTAAGGCCTTGTTGTACTATTTAAGACTTTTATGGCCTTAAATTTGATATAACACAATTTAAGATGTTGGTGGGGTCAAAGTGCATGCTATCAGGAGAGTTCAACTGGACAGTGAGAAAATCCCAGAGTGTATGAGTTTTCAGTGCAATTAGGCTGTATTTAAATAAACCGTGATAACTCACAAGTTCAGTATTTGCACTGCATCTGCATTTGGCTTACATTAACCTCCCTGAGAATTTAGTGAGTGAAGAAAAGTAACCACCAAATTGGCTAGTGATCTGACAATGTGACCCACCACAGCTGATTTTTAACCTCATTTGGTGGGTATACAGGAGTAGCCAAAATTCTTTGAACACTAGTATTTTTTATCAGTTAAAAAAAAAAAGTTTTAATTCTGTTATTTCTTTCTCTTGCTCTAGTGTGTCCATAGGAAATATCAGTTTACATTTCCAAACACTCATTTTGCCATTGATGATTTTTGTTTGCACAAGGATTCTGGCAACAGCCAGTGCTCCTCACAAAGATCTGATCTCATCATCATTCAGTTGAAACAGAACAAACTGAGACAGACTAAATCCAAAGGAACTGTGGCAACGTCTCCAAGATGCTTCAAGAAACCTACATTTATATTATTTTTTGTTGTAATAATATTTCACAATATTCCTGTATTACTATGATTTTGATCAAATAAATGTTGCTTTGGTGAGTATAGGAGACTTTCAAAATATTGTTTCAAAACTGTTTTAATCGCAGATTTTTATACCTTTGATATATAATTGATCATAATAAATCAAATGGAGATTAAAAAATATATAATATAAATTAGATAAAAATATTTTATACAATACTATCACCTCGAAAATGAAAACATGCCACCACTAATCAAAATGGTTTGGCATCAAATACTGTCAAAAAGCAATTGTTGTAGTCAGAAAAACAATCTCAGTCTTGGTCTGTTTCTCCTTCTGTATAAAGCTAATGCATGACTTCAGAAAACTTGTAATGTAGTAGTTAAGTTGAATTAACTATTACTTTCATAGGGCTTTTATACCCCCATTTGGAGCTTGACAGCTATGGTCACAATAAATGTCACTGTATAGCGAGAGAAAAAAGATGCCCATCATTCAAAATTATTAAAATTAGGGTGAGTAAATTTAGGTGAACTATTTCTACTACTAATGTTTATTTCATGTGTGGGATCAGCATTTCTGTGTTTGTGGATACAGCGTCCTGCAACGAAGAGTATAAAATCTACACCATAGTTTTCAGAAATGCCTTTTCACCAGTACAACAAGGTCAGACCACCTCTTAAATAAAGAATTAAATAAACCATCCGCTCTAGATTTTTTTCTCCGTCCTAATTTTAATTCAGAGAGCGCAATACTTTATTCTCAAATATTAGGATTCAAAAGCCCATCTCATGTGAAAAGTACATGACAGAACACTGAAGGTCACAAGCTTAAGAGCTCTGGGGCAAACCATTCATTTCAATTCCTTTGCCAGCGTTCCAAAGTGCCGCATACTCCTCTTTTTTTGTTTTGAAACATTGGTTCGGAGGGTGAGGCGAGGTGTCGTTAGCATTCCAGGAGCGTGGCGCTCTCCTCTCCTCTCTCTCGTTCTCTCACCCACCACCACAGCATCTGCAATTTCTGCAGAGCCACACAAACCATTGCATTCTCACCCGAAACATTCCCTGTCAGCTCGTGAACACAACAGGGTGCGCGCTCACGTATTCTCATGCAGAGTAATGAGGATAAAAATGTAAGCAGACAGCGATGGAATTAACAAAACCTCCTTTTTTTCTGCCCCTCTACCCCTTCTGAACGTCAGCCCCCATCTTTCGTCCTCTTCTGTCTTGCGTATTGTGCCTTCCTGATATCTAATTAAAACAAAAACACTGTATGGTGAGACTTCACTCTATCCTGCGTTACTTACAATAGCTGAGCATTATGAGCATTATGTCATACGAATAAAAACGCTACATGAAACCACATCATTGATTGTGCTAATAGAGTGTTATTACTTTTGTAATTATCATTCTTTTGATCCTGAAAGTGACATCTGTCTTAATACCGTCATTATCAGTTGCTGGTTTTGTCATAAGACATGCATAAATAAATAAAAATACTTAAAATGTATGTAATCTACTATATAATTTTATGTCTGTAAGTCTCTATGCTTACCAAGTAGGGCTGCACAATTAATCAAATTTCTAATCGCGATTACAATTATGGATGCCACAATTATGTATCGTTCAAAGCGCCAATTTAGCGTTCAAAGTCCACTTATGTTATTCTGCGCGCTTCTTTCTACATATTATCTTAAGGGTTTTTCCCATTATTTTAGTTTTAGTTTTAGTATAACATTATAACACCAGTCACTTTTTTTTTATTATTAGGCTATTATTATTTAAAGAAGAAACCAATCCAATGTATAGTTGACATTTGAGGCTTAATACTATGGAAAAGCACTAAACGTTTTTCAGTTTTTGAGTGTTTCCAGCTTATTTTCATATAAAAATACAGCATTGCAGTTGCATCAAACAATGTTATAAACATCATTCAATGTAAGTTGTGGTAATCGTAATTAATAATCTCAATTATAATTTCAAGGGAATAATCAACAATTATGATTTTTGTGATAATCGTGCTGCCCTATCACCAAGGCAGCATTTATTTGATCAAAAATACAGAACTGTTTTGATTTTTTTGTTTGCAATTAAAAAATAATGTTTAATTATATGTATATATACATCAAAGGATATATATATATATATATATATATATATATATATCCTTTGATGTAAAAGCTGAATTTTCATTAGCAATTACTCAAGTCTAATATGCTGATTTGGTGTTCAAGAATCATTATCACAGTTGTGCTGCTAAATATTTTTGTTAAAACTGATACATTTTTAGGATACCTTAATGAACAGAAAGTTCAAACAATGATTTGAAATTAAACAATGATTTGAAATAGAAATTGTTTGAAATAACAATTCCTTTTTACTGATACTTTTGATCAATTAAATGGATCCTTGCTGTATTTTAAAAAATACATTTTCAAAAAAAAAAAAAAAACTGACTCCAAACTTTTGAACAGTAGTGTATGTTGCCATCACCAGTTAAATAAATTTATGCTTTAAAGTCAACATGAATTAAAATGGGTTATGAATGTCATTTCTGTTGACTCATACTATGCAAACTGGGATGTGGTCATAGATAAGGTAATTCGCACTGACGCTGATACGGTATAGTGCCAGATCACTGCACAATCATAATAGAAAGTTCTAAAAGTTGCCTCCACTACACGAGTGTGCTGAGGGTAACAGGGAAAAGTAGTAAAAAGACAGAAAATGAAGGAATCAAGTGGTTGTCTGAGCAAAGGGGACGGTGGGAGTGGGAAGGGAGACAGATTGTTTTCTGTTCTCCAGAGCTGCATGAGAACTAAGGGAGACTTTTTCCCTGTCCTCAACCAGCCTATTCATCTGTGTCACAGCCGACGCAGATGTGAGAGGGGAAACGAGAGAGAAGAGTTCATTTTAAAGCGGCTCTCAGTGAGGAAACTCTGTATCTCAGTGCTCATCAATCTAATCTATTATCCCGCTTACTCCGAGCCAGTTATCGGATGAAATAAAAAAAATATATTTTTCGCCCACTCAACCCTTACTTGTCACGCATGAAGGCCACACTGCTGTACGAGTTCCTTTTATCTCTCTTATGTTCGCTCATTTTTTGTTATCGACTGCTTGTGGAAAATTTAAAGGATTTTTTTTTTGTATTTAAAGGCAAAGTTCACTAAAAACGAAAGTTTGCAGGCCATTCAATATGTAGTTTCTTTTTTAGTTAGTTTGTTCCTTTATCAGAACAGATTTGGAGAACTGAGCGTTACATCGCTTTCTCAGCTATGGATTCGCTGCAGCGAATGGGTGCCGTCAACAGATGATAAAACATCCCAATTATCCACAAGTAATCCATACCACTTGCAGTCCATCAATTAATGTCTTGTGAAGTTCAAATCCATCATTGCATTTTAACTTCAAATTGTTGCTCTGGCCAAAATAGTCCTCTAGCCATATTATCGCTTTCTCCAGTGAAAAAGTTCTCATCTGAATCAGGAGAGAAATATGCACAGACAAAAAAAACACCATTTACAAACAAAAACACAACAAAACAGTACTACACAAATATGTTGGTGGATTTTGAAAAGAGAAAAAAAGGAACAGACTTTTTCACTGGAAGAAGCGTGGTGGAATACCATAATGAAATGGTATATAGTCAATTACAAAAAAATTAAATTTTAAACTGACATCCCATATAATATATAAGGGTTTCAAGACACTTTCATTATTGAGATCTGCTAGCGAAAAATAAAATGTGATGCTTTCACACCGCTCTTGTGGTGCAGTGCCAGACTGTCCATTCACACAGATATGTGAATAGTCTTGCGTTTAATGGCTGTGCTTGGAAGAGTGTACTTCAGCAAGTCAATCAGAAGAAGTAATTGTGTCTAATAGGTGCGCCCCGTCGCTCGGCCCGAGAGATTTCTCTGTTCTCTGATCGCTGCCAAACCTCTGACGACCTGTCTTCTCTCATGAGTCCTCTGTCACCAAAAATAAATTGCCTGCTCACTGAACGGGTCACAACAACAAGCGATGTCATTACTTTCACGGCAATTGATCACACCTTCGGAGTGAAAAGTCAATAGTCAACATAATTGTTAGTAGTGTTGAGCCTCACATTGAAGAGGTCTGGATTGTAATGCATGCAGCTCATCTTGCACCCCTTCACTTAAGTGAAGTTGTGCTAGATTTTGAAACAAAATTGTGTGATGGGTCCTGTACATTTAAATTCTTAAAAATAAAAGTGCTTAAAAGTTTCTTCACAGCGATGCCATAGAAGAGCCATTTTTGATTCAACAAAGAACCAGTCATTCAAAGGTTCTTTAAAGAACCATCTCTTCCTTACCTTTATGTAATCTGAAGAACCTTCTTTTGCCACAAAGAACCTTTTGTAAAACAGAAAGGTACTTCAGATGTTAAAGGTTTTTTATTGAACCATTTAAACGTGAAGCACCTTCATTTTTATACATTTATACATTTATTCACTTAGCTAACGCTTTTATCCAAAGTGACTTACAATTGCCACATATGTCAGAGGTCGCACACCTCTGGAGCAACTAGGGGTTAAGTGTCTTGCTCAGGGACACATTGGTGTCTCACAGTGGATTCGAACCCGGGTCTCTCACACCAAAGACATGTGTCTTATCCACTGCGCTAGCATTTTTAAAGAGTGTACGCGCAACGAGGGTCCAAAATTAACAATTAGGTGCTAACAATGAGAAAAAAAAAATATATAGAAAATGTCCAGCATAATGCATAATTTAACACTACATCTTAAAGCAGTAAGATCTGCAACAAATAATAAAATATGTTTCTCCAACATAAACCTGAATTTTCTTTTCCTAGCCTGCTGTAAGCACAACCAAAAAGGTCATTTCATTATGATTTCTATTTCACCAGCAAATATTTACACTTGCACAGTGTCAAAAATAAATAAATAAAATAAATAAATGTGGTAGATACTGTTTGCACGAACAATAAGTGCAACAAATACCATCTTGTTTACACTAATTGTAAACACTGATAGATGCTGATCACACAAAGTGTAAAAAAAAAAAATGCTATTTATACCAAATGTAAAATATCTGAGCCATGGTGAGCAGTTATGGAAAATAGCCTTTCGGTTCCTTGGTTTAAAATTCTGCTCCTGACAACTGTATATAAAACATCAGTTTCTGATTGTCTGTGATTTTTGTTCCATCATTCAAATTTGTTTTTTTACAATGTGGATAGATACATTTCTTTAACTTGTCTTGCCTTTTTAGGTACAAAAATGTAGGAAATATTAAAATCTAAAATAAATAACATTCTCAAAAATTGTGATATAAACAATATAGGTATATAATACTGGTTTAGACCGGGTTTATATATATATATATATATACAGTACAGACCAAAAGTTTGGATACACCTTCTTATTCAAAGAGTTTTCTTTTTTTTCATGACTATGAAAATTGTAGATTCACACTGAAGGCATCAAAACTATGAATTAACACATGTGGAATTATATATGGAATTATATACATAACAAAAAAGTGTGAAACAACTGAAAATGTCATATTCTAGGTTCTTCAAAGTAGCCACCTTTTGCTTTGATTACTGCTTTGCACACTCTTGGCATTCTCTTGATGAGCTTCAAGAGGTAGTCACCTGAAATGGTCTTCCAACAGTCTTGAAGGAGATCCCCGAGAGATGCTTAGCACTTGTTGGCCCTTTTGCCTTCTGTCTGCGGTCCAGCTCACCCCTAAACCATCTCGATTGGGTTCAGGTCCGGTGACTGTGGAGGCCAGGTCATCTGGCACAGCACCCCATCACTCTCCTTCTTGGTCAAATAGCCCTTGATCCCTTCAGTGTGACTCTACAATTTTCATAGTAATGAAAATAAAGAAAACTCTTTGAATGAGAACGTGTGTCCAAACTTTTGGTCTGTACTGTATATATATATATATATATATATATATATATATATATATATATATATAAACATATCTTTTGTTGTTTGATTAACATGAATGACAGACAGCAGGAATATTAGACTGCTGTCACTTTAAGAGCTGCCCAGATCCAATATACTGCTACAGATGTTTTCTTTCTCAGCTGTTTGCTTTCACTTAAGACCAAAATTACTGTGTTTATGAGAACAATAGACCAATTTTAGACATAAATATATCACCCACACCAAATATGTATAACATATATTAATATACTAATTTAAATATTTAGAGATCTACTGTATATATCTTGAGAGGCCCCTAGTTGAGAAGCGCTGGTTTAAATGTGTTGTGACAGGTGACGTTTTAATGGTTATATTATGCCAAGATTCTGGTTAGCAGCTATGTGATGCAGTAAGCGGCACCATGACCTACGCCATTGTTTAAAATATGGAATTATATTTTGCATAGACTTGTAAAGAGTTAATGTATTTTATACATAGTTTATTTATGTATGTATTTGTTAGTGCAATATATAGTTCATATAAAACTATATATTCCCAATTACATTTTTTACAAAATATATAACATGTCAATTACTGTATACTTGATTCCTGCATAATATGATGCAAGGTGTACCTCAGTGTCCCGGTCACAACTGGCATTCACACTCCCACTCTACTTCTGATATAAAAAAAATATTTTTCCCCCTCTCTTCTTGTGACCATCTGCTCAGCTGTGAATATACATACATTTGTGCAAACCACCATTTGGCCTTTCCTCATAGTCACAAATGCATCACAGCTAATTAATGACTTGCGTAGTGAGCACAAATCGATCTCTGCAAAGGGTCTAATGGGAAATTAAAAATGGTTACCGATACTGAATCTTGCCAAGCAAGAGTGAGGCTGCTGCCACAGCCATTTTGAGAAAATCTCAAAGACACCAACACACCCACATACCCATACACACACACACAGTAAAAAACACCTCACTCTTCCTCCCTCTACCTCCTCACATACACACAGACATACACACACTTACTCTTTTCTTCTGTCTATGTTGTCCCACAGGATGTGATTAGATACAGCAGCAGCCATTCGGCAGTGTGGGATCCCAGTCTGGTCACATAGATTTGAGACTTTGAAGGCACATATATCATTTTTCCTGCAGGCCTCCATAGCCCTGGCCTCCACTCATTATAGAGCTCCTGTCATATGTTTCAGCCTGATAAACTGAATGTCACACGTGTACCGTGAGAAAACAGTCCATATATACTAGTAATCGTAATTTGGATCATGTTGATATTTGACATTATGATCAAATATCTGATTTAATGAGTGATCGGGTCATTATAGAAAAGAAAAGAAAGATGAGGGGGCTTCTAGGAGTCTACGCAGGCATGAATAAGAATAATAGCACATCTGAAAATTGACTCTTTTTGTAATAGGTGATCTACAAAACGGCAGCCAGCCAGATGTTGCTATGTCCCGCAATGTGTTTACCTGCGATTTTGCAATGTGAATCGCAGGACATCCTGTCCGATCAGGATTCCTCACTAACAACTGACAGTACAAGGACACTGTCATGCTAAATGTGTTCGAGGCTGAATTGAGGCAGTGTGAGCCAAAAATAAGGCAGCCTTTCTCTTTTTGCTGCTTCCCTTTCTCTTTCTCTCTCATACACACAGAGAAAAAGGTTCTTTCCACTAAGAGGATTCAAAATGATGAACCATGCTGCTTTTAAGCACATCAGATATCAGAACACCCCTGAAAATAATTTTATTTCATTTGATTGCAGAAAAACAAAATTTTAAAACATTTTAATGACCAAATGTGACATTTAACAGGGTAAAAAAGAAAAGAAAAGCAAGCACACTGTAAAAATTTCAGGGGTTTTTTCACATTTAATTCAGTTACTTGCCATTTCTTTTTAATTGTTTGAGAAATTTCCTAGCAATTTCTGAGACAATTTTTACCAGTGTAAAAAATAAAATCACAAATTTTATATTTTAGTACATTTGTACAGTTCCTGTTTTTTTTTTTCTTTTTTTTTCAGTATCATCCAGAAATCATTCAAACATGCTGATTTGCTGCTTAAAGGGATACAGTAGTTCACCTTCAGTTGCTGGTCCCCATTGACTCCCATAGTATGTTAAAAACACTATGCAAGTCAAAGGGGACCAGAGACTAAAGGTGAACTATCCCTTTAAGAAACATTTCTTATTGTTATCAGTGCTGAAAATGGTTCAGTATTTTTGTAAAAAACCTTGAGTACACTTTCCTCAATATTCTTTAATGAATAGAAAGTTCAAAATAATAGCATGAATTTAAAATAGAAATAAATTGTAATATTATACGTCTTTAATGTCACTTTTAATCAATTTAATATGTCTTTGTTGAATAAAAAAAAATAATTATATATATATGTATATATATATATATATTTGAATCTGCAAAAAAGACAAAATTGCACAACATATAGAAAAAGAATAGAGAATAGAAAGAAACTGTGAAAGTGACATTCAGCCAAGTATGGTTACCCATAGTCAGAATTCGTGCTCTGCATTTAACCCATCCAAAGTGCACACACACAGAGCAGTGAACACACACACACACTGTGAACACACACCCGGAGCAGTGGGGCCTGGGGAGCAGTTGGGGGTTCAGTGCCTTGCTTAAGGGCACCTCAGTCGTGGTATTGCCGGCCAGAGACTCGAACCCACAACCCTAGGGTTAGGAGTCAAACTCTCTAACTATTAGGCCACGACTTCCTCCCAGGTTTTGTAATATTTAGTTAGTCCAAATGTGGTTAAACTATATATTTTTCATAGTTAAAACATTTGTTTTCACTGAACAGCTGCCAAAAATTAACAAAAGACTGTACCCTGTTTGTAGAAGAGTTCTAGACACACACACACACACAAACCACAGACACTAGAAGGTCCAACATTTCTCTTAACGTCATCACAATAGCTTGTCAGCTGGCTCTCTTACCACCTCTGACCGCTATATTACTGCTTCACACTGAAAAGGAAAACATCTGACATTGTGTCCATTGAGTTTTCACTGGCATTTTACAGTAAGCAGCTTTAGGTCTGGCATTGTGAATTCCTCACGCCCTTATTTAACCTGTGCTTTCAGAGGTTCTCTTACGAGAGCTCTCTCGTACTGCGTCTTAGCTAAGACGCTACGGGAAAAGTCTCTTTTCACGAAATACTGAAGCAAAAAATTATCCTTAATTTTGTATTTTTGTAAAGCGCATTTGCAGCAGTACACAGCCATAGGCGAGACGGCTCGCTCGCTCACTGGCTTGTTCTGCGGCAACTGCACAGCCTATCGAGCGCAGGCTGATGCAACATCAGACCAATAAGGGCGCTTCGCGCCCTTCTTGCCACTTCCCGCCGAAACGGGTGTGGCCCAACCTATAAAAGGAGCTCGAAAAGGCTGACTCACCTGATTTTTCATCTCTTCAGCGAAGCTCACGCATCGCTGGATCACGAGGAAGCAAGCGCCGTCTGGAAGAGCACATCAGCAGGACGAGCCATCCTGAAGCCGCTGGCACCGCCGCCTTCCACTGCCGTTCCTGCTGCGCTATCCGGCGCCCATATCCTTTATAATCCTTGTTCTGTCATAATCTGTGTGTGTGTTCGCCCTGCGACGCACGTTCACAAAAGAGCTGCGTCTTTTTAAAGATGCCTTCGTGCGGCTCGTGCAGAACCCCGCTCAGCGAAGGAGATCGTCATGTCATCTGCGTCTCCTGTCTGGGTGAAGACCATGCAGCGCTCGCGCTCGCTGATGGAGGATGTCCTCATTGCGAGCTGATGCCTATGGTGACTCTGAGGACTCGCCTGGCATACTTCTCGAAGCCTGCATCATCCGCTGCGCCGCAGCGCCGTAAGAAGCGCCACTCGCAGCGCCTACCAGAACCGCCTCCAGCTCGGCCGAGCTCGCCGGTTCCCTCCGCTTCGCCGGTCTCCCCTGCATCGCTTCCCGATGCTCAGTGTCCGCTGCTTGCCGACGCGTCATCGGAGGAAGTGGATCTCAGGCCCGCGTCGGAGGAAGAAGACACGTGCTCTCTGCTGGCTTCGGGCAGTGAGGGTTGGACGAGCTCCGTGGATCTCGCGCCAGCTGCTCAGAGGCCCAGCAGACGGGGGGATATCGATAAGGAGCTGATGCGTGTACTCTCGTTGGCCGCGGCGAGCCTCGGCCTCGAGTGGTCTGCACCAGCGCCCCCTTCACGTTCCCGGCTGGATGGTAGCTATCTTCCGGATGAGCGCTCTTCCTCAAGCTCAAAACACGCCCCTTTTCTTCCTGAGCTTCACGAAGAAGTGGCGAAGGCTTGGGACGCTCCATTCTCGGCGAGAATCCGCTCATCTGTTTCGCCAGCATTCTCCACACTGGACGGTGCTAAGAACAGAGGCTACCTGTCACTTCCGCCGGTGGAACAGGCTATAGCAGCGCACCTTTGCCCGCCCTCTGCTGGACGGCGGACTAAGGCGGCGTTGCCATCCAAAGCCTGCCGCATGACGTCATCGCTGCTCACACGGATATTCTCTGCTGCTGGGCAGGCTGCGTCTGCGTTACACACCATGGCGACGCTACAGATTTTCCAGGGCGATCTTCTCCGCAAGCTGGATGAGATGGGACCTGAAGCGATCTGTCTCGCGGATCTGAGGAGTGCTTCGGATCTCTCCCTCCGCGCTGCTAAGTCCGCTGCACAGGCCATGGGACGGGTTATGGCTTCCGCTACGGTGGCTGAGAGGCATTTGTGGCTGACGCTTTCTGACATCAAGGAGTCTGAGCGCGCTGCGTTTCTTGACGCTCCGCTAACTCCTACCGGCCTCTTTGGATCTTCCGTCAACGAGTTTGTGGAGAGATTCGCCGAGGACCAGAAAGCTTCACAGGCGTTCAAGCACTTCTTGCCGAAGCGCTCCAGTTCTGCAGCTAGCCGCTCTAGACCGGCCCCACAGAGCTCTCAGTCACGCCCACCGCCTCCTGCTGCGCCATCACGACAGCGTCAGCAACGCAGCTCGGGACCCCGTTCTCGCTCTTCGAGCCGTCGCCCCGCGCCGCGGGAGCCGCGGCAGTGGATTGCGGTGAAGCCAGAAGCCCCGAAAGCATCCTAGCACTGCTGGGAAAGCGCCGGTGTTCGAGTTCCGCTGCGGCCGAGCTCTCACCCAAGCGCGCCGCTGTTGCAGTTCCAAGAGTTGCGACTGCCTCAGTGTTTTCTGCAATGAGCAAGCCTGCACGAGTGCCCGCTTGCCTGCACACAAAAGCCGGTATCACGGCTACCCAGATGTTTCACAAAAACAGCGTTTTTTCTGGTGTCCCGGCCACGGCCGATGGTGCTATAAATGTTGTGACGATGCCCACTCCTCAGTGCCCATCTCCACATGTAAGCACAGCCCTACACACAGGGCCTGCGCTCATAATGTCGACTCAAGTCGGTCGCGCACACTACATAGTAAACGTGCCCACCCCTCAGTGCCCACAATTACTATGTCACACGCGTCATGCGGTTTCTGTAAAAACGAAACCCGTGCACGCTCGTCCGGCCACGGCCGATGGTGCTTTAAATGCAGTGACGATGCCCACTACCCAGTGCCCATCCCCACATGTAAGCACAGCCCTGCACACAGGGCGGGCGCACATAAGATCGACACAGATCGGTCGAGCGCGCCGCATAGTAAACGTGCCCACTTCCCAGTGCCCACATACACTATGTCACTTACGGCGCGGGGCTTCTGTAAAAACGAGGCCCGTGCACGTACATTCTGCACAGGCAGACGGCGAGTTGGAAGTGGTAAAAGTGCACACATGCAACCCACGGTTACTCGCAGATATATTGAGTCCCACGGGACCCGCTCAGCCTCCCTCCAGTCGGTTAAGCGCCGGAACGGGGTCGAGGATGAGCGATCTGCCCGCTGTGATCAGCGCGCTCCCCGCCTCAGATGCGCAGCACACTCGAGCGCCGCCGTTGCCCAGTCAACGGAGCGCGTGTCACATCCAGCCCTTAGCCATTCATGCGAATGCATGGTCAGCGCTTCCAGGGGTTTCGGATTGGGTGCTAGGCATTATAAAGAGAGGCTACTCGCTACAGTTTTCTCGACGCCCACCGCGCTTCTCAGCGCGCGTCGAAACTACGGTCAAAACAGAAGTAGCACACATACTTCGGGCCGAAATATCGAAACTGTTGAGCAAAGGGGCTGTAGAGCCTGTGTCTCAAGCTCAAAGCGAGGGGGGGCTGTACAGCAGATACTTTCTGGTGCCCAAGAGAGACGGGGGTCTCAGGCCCATACTGGATCTAAGGCAGCTGAACAAGGCATTGATGAAACGCAGTTTCAAAATGCTCACGACCAGGAAGCTCCTCGCGCAGATTCGCGGAGGGGACTGGTTTATGTCAATAGATCTGAAGGACGCGTATTTTCAAATACAGATAGCGTCAAACCACAGGCGGTTTTTGAGATTCGCCTTCGAGGGCCAGGCATACCAGTTTGCAGTCCTGCCATTCGGCTTGTCCGTAGCTCCTCGTACGTTTACGAGGTGCATGGATGCAGCGCTCGCTCCTCTCAGACTCAGAGGCATACGAGTGCTGAATTATTTGGACGACTGGCTAGTTCTGGCCCAATCACGAGCGGAGCTCGTGAACCACAGGGCTGTTTTACTCGATCACCTCGAGAAGCTCGGCCTCAGTGTCAATTGGGCGAAGAGTTCGCTGAACCCCAGTCAGACGATCCTGTTTCTGGGTATAGTTCTGGACTCGTGTTCCATGACGGCGCGACTGTCACCACAGCGCACGATGGGCATTCAGCGCGCAGCGAGTTCTTTCCGCTGCGGCGCGACTGTGTCGCTCAAACACTGTCAAAGGATGCTGGGTCTCATGGCCTCAGCATCTCCGGTTCTGCGGCTGGGCCTGCTCCGCATGCGCCCCCTGCAGTTCTGGCTGAAGGCTCGGGTGCCGCGCAGAGCGTGGGCGTCTGGCCGGCTGCATTTCAAGGTCGATCAGAGCTGCGTTGCGGCTCTAGCACCTTGGACAGCGAACGGCTGGTACCGATCAGGTGTAAGCCTGGGGACTTCCCCGAGTGTGAAAATGGTGTCGACGGACGCCTCCACTTCGGGATGGGGAGCGCTGCTCGAAGGCAGACCGTCCTTTGGCCTATGGTCAGAACGGGAAAAGCTCCATCATATCAACTGCCTGGAAATGCTGGCAGTGGAGAATGCGCTGACGCGCTTTTGTCCCCATATCAAGGATCACCACGTCGTAGTCCGTTCGGACAACATGTCCGTGGTGTCCTACATAAATCGCCAGGGCGGTCTCGGGTCCCGAAACCTGTACAGGCTGACGGAACGCCTCCTGATTTGGGCTCAGCGCAACGTGCGCTCGCTGAGAGCGGTGCATGTGCCTGGACTGCAGAATCTGGGTCCAGACAGGCTGTCCAGAGGCAATGTCCCTACGGGCGAATGGTCTCTACACCCGCAAACAGTTCGGCTGTTGTGGGAGAGATTTGGCAAGGCGGAGGTGGACCTCTTTGCGTCCCACGAAAACGCTCACTGCCCCGCATTCTTTTCCAAGAACGAAAGCGCGCTGTCACGGAAATGGCCGTGCTGCCCGCTTTATGCGTTCCCTCCCGTCTCCCTCCTTCCGCAGGTGATAGAACGGGTGAGAGAAACGAGATGTTCAATACTGCTTGTGGCACCTCTTTGGAAGAACCAACCATGGTTCCCAGATTTGATGCAATTAGCGGATGTCGCCCCATGGCCGGTACCGTTGAGGAGAGATCTCCTCTCGCAGGCCAGGGGCTCGATTTGGCACCCTCAACCGGAGTCGTGGTCCCTCCATGTATGGGCACTCAACGGTTACCCGCTGATCTCGCAGTGGGAGTGCTAAATACCATCACTCAGGCTAGAGCTCCGTCGACACGACGTCTGTATGCCTCGAAGTGGTCGGTGTTCTCCAGCTGGTGCACAGCTCGAGGTTATTCACCCCTTAGTTGTGAGGTGACGGAGGTCCTCTCCTTCCTACAGGAGCTGTTGGATAAGGGCAGAGCCCCATCCACGCTCAAAGTTTATGTGGCGGCCATCGCGGCGTTTTCTGAAACGGCGTCCGGTCAGTCAATAGGAAGGAACGATTTAGTCATCCGGTTCCTCAGAGGAGCTAGGAGGCTGAATCCTCCCAGGCCTCCGTCAGTCCCTATGTGGGACCTCGCGGCGGTTTTGGAGGCCTTGAAGGGTCCCCCTTTTGAGCCTATCCAATCGGTTAGCCTTCAGCATCTGTCGTTCAAGACAGTATTCTTGTTGGCTCTCGCTTCTGTGAAGCGTGTGGGTGATTTGCACGCGCTCTCGGTGAGCCAGTCGTGCTTGGAGTTTGGGCCCAATGACTCAAGGGTCATACTCAAACCTAGGCACGGTTATGTGCCGAAATCCCTCAACACACCGTTTCGGGCTCAGGTTATTGCCCTGTCCGCCCTGCCGGTGTCAGGGGAGGATGGAGACTCGAGTCTTCTTTGCCCTGTCAGGGTTTTAAGAGCTTATGTGTCTCGCTCTGCTGCCTTTAGGCAGACGGAGCAGCTATTTGTCTCATTCGGTGGACGTTCCAAAGGAATGGCTGTTTCGAGACAGACTCTATCCAGATGGATAGTTGACGCCATAGCGTTAGCTTACGCTTCCAGGGGCCTTCAGTGCCCGTTGGGCGTCAGAGCACACTCCACAAGAGGCGTCGCCTCATCGTGGGCGTGGTCTACTGGGATCTCCTTGCAGGATATATGTATGGCGGCGGGTTGGGCCTCGCCGTCTACATTTATCAGGTTCTATAACCTGGAGGTTCCCGCCTTGCAAGCAAGGCTGCTGTCGGTATAGAAGAATCAGGGCCCTGAGGGGAATTCTGAATTCATGAGCGCTAGACGCTGCCGACTGTTATATGGGCAGTATTGCGTAAGACCCGCATTGCCACATTGGTCAGGCCTTGCCTCGGCTGTGTGATGTCATATTGCCGCATCTACGGATGCTGCTAGATATGGGACGGAGGGTTTTTTCCCCCTTTTTCTGTCCCGGACTCTCTGTGAGTCCCTCAGGTGACTGTGCACTGTATATCCTGGGCGTTGCTTCAGGTTTATCGGTGTGTGATCCCTGCGCGCACGGCGTTTTACATCGGGTTCCCGTAGCGTCTTAGCTAAGACGCAGTACGAGAGAGCTCTCGTAAGAGAACGTACTCGGTTACTAAACGTAACCTCGGTTCTCTCTAGAAGAGCGAACGAGTACTGCGTTCTCTGCCGTGCGTACGATTCACTCTGGTTCGCTTCGGCGATGAAATAAATCAGGTGAGTCAGCCTTTTCGAGCTCCTTTTATAGGTTGGGCCACACCCGTTTCGGCGGGAAGTGGCAAGAAGGGCGCGAAGCGCCCTTATTGGTCTGATGTTGCATCAGCCTGCGCTCGATAGGCTGTGCAGTTGCCGCAGAACAAGCCAGTGAGCGAGCGAGCCGTCTCGCCTATGGCTGTGTACTGCTGCAAATGCGCTTTACAAAAATACAAAATTAAGGATAATTTTTTGCTTCAGTATTTCGTGAAAAGAGACTTTTCCCGTAGCGTCTTAGCTAAGACGCAGTACTCGTTCGCTCTTCTAGAGAGAACCGAGGTTACGTTTAGTA
Organism: Carassius carassius; assembly: GCF_963082965.1. Taxonomy (NCBI): domain Eukaryota; kingdom Metazoa; phylum Chordata; class Actinopteri; order Cypriniformes; family Cyprinidae; genus Carassius; species Carassius carassius. The sequence goes on from NC_081771.1 coordinate 5,366,854, forward strand.
ACCGAGTACGTTTTTGAAAGCATGTGCGTTAGCTTTTTTTTGCTTGCACACATGCATGAACACACATACTGAAAAACACATCGTCCACAGTTTTTCCATATCAACCTCTCTCACCCCCTGCTCTCTCTTATTATTCTTTTTTTTCTAGTTAAACACACATATGCATATGAGCCCACTAGCTGCTGGAGATGTAAATGATTTTTTTTCTTGAATTATTCACATCCCTAAATGAGCTAACAACCTCAGCAGAGAGCACAGTGTTAAGAGCAGAAAAAGCTGGTGTTAGGTTTAAATTCAGACGTCTATTATTAGAGAGCTCTGGGACCGCGCTACATGTTTAGTTCTGCTAAAATTGTACTGTCAGATTTTACTAAAGATGCATAGTGATGAATTAGCGCTGAAAAGGTGTGGACAATTATTTTTGCATTTGACCTTATACTGAATATGCATTTCTAGGAGTTTCCCTATCAGACGCAATATTTATGAGAGGAGAGTATTCAAATAAATCACTCAATGCGTTTAATTAACCTTTGCACTCATCGAAGCATTTGCGCCATTATTTTAACACCCAAAAAAGCATGTATTAAACTATTTTGCGCTTGAAATGGCTGCAATTATTGTTGCTAAAATGAGGCACCGCAGAGAACAGAGCACGTGGTAAGGGAGAGGATTTTTTCCACATGTAGGCTATTAATTTATTTTGAATGCCAAAAGAACACATTATCTGAACATATCATTCACCAAGACATGTTATTTTTAATTTACTTCAGGAAATAAAAGATGACTTGGAACCCTCAACTAGCAGTCACACAATACTAGGTCTATCTAAGCTTCTAGCAAACCTTCATGTGTTGTCATCCGGTTCTTGTCAAATGTACTGTGACTTCTTCATTTCTTTATTCTTCTTTTACGACTGCGCTAATTTGTGCTGCGCTTGGTATATTGCGTTTTTGTTTGTTTTTTTGCACTAATTTGCCCTGTTTAGTAAAACTGGCCCTAAATCTGTAAATACCTAAAAGATACAGTTGCTTGGGTGTTATGGATTTCTACTGACTGACGTGTTGGAGATCACTGATTAGAGCTCAATTCTAATTGCACAGTTTTTACTGTATGTCCCAATCAGTAGTAAACCACTACTAATACAAGTCTATGTTATGACAACATCACGTCTTTATTAACAGTTTTCTGATTTTCTGTTACACCGTGTATTTGTGGAGTAGATGGCGGAGGAAAAATTCTGTAATGACACTAACCCAATGTCATAACAAGAAAAACATGTTGTTGATGAGGAGGAGGTGCCAGCAGTGTTTGCCGCTCCAGGCATGGGAATCTCATCTGCTAATTACCCATGAATGTTAACAGCCATCCCCTTCCTTGCACCGAGGGCCCTGGGCTTAAAGAGAGACCCAGACTGCACTGGTTGGGCTGGGCTCGGCACCTCCGCTGGCACTCGTCTGGTCCCACACAGATGGAGGGGAGTGCCCTCCGGTAACTGGAGACATCATATAAGACATGGATGACCAGGTCTCTCGCAAGAAGGCAGCAGTGGGCATTTGGGTACTGCACTACAACACATAATTAGTGAGGAGCATCTGTTCTAGAAGGTTCCTCCAAACTCAGAGGGCTTGGAGAGCTTGAATAAGCCTCTGGCCTTTGGTGGATGCTGTACCCTTTATTGCTTTGGATGATAAATTGCACTTTGTTGCCCGTTGAGGGACTTGACGGTGATTATGGTAACGAATACAGATCAAGTATGTTCTGCGGTGTGTTGAGACACTAGCGTTATGCAGAGTGGAAGTGGGGCACAAATGAAGGGGTCTGATTCGGTGTCCTTGTTGGATCTGTTGTGCATCTCAGCAGATTTAACAGTACAACTATAGATATAAACGAGCTTATAAGGGGGTTTTTGCAGTAATGCCAAAGAACAACCATTTTAGGTTCCTCAAAGAACCTTTCAAAGAACTATTTTTTTTCTTAGGGTTATGAACATGTTCAAATCTAAATAAGATTTTCCAATATAAAGAACCTTTAATGGAATAAAAAGTTTCTGTGGATGTTAAATGTTCTTCATTGAACCACCAATGCCAGTAAAGAACCTTTATTTTTAAGATATGCAATTTGAAGTCATTATAGGTGAAGGTCTAAAACATATTATTATTTCACCATTATTTCTCATGTATCTTCTTCCGGCCCATTGTCATAAAGTCATTCACAGAATTCAAAAATTATTGATAAATAAATTAAAATAAAATAATCTAAAATAATTTATCTATCATACCATTTCTTTAGGTATATATTTATTGCACATTAAGATTTACATATAGATAAACAATTCAACCAATTTTTGTATTAAAGCTAAAATATCTTGAAAGTAGTATTTATTTATGTAGTAGAATAATTGCGTTTTACATATTTTTTGTTAAATAAATTACCATATACAGTGAATATTAAAGCAGATATTGTTGCTAAATCTGATAAAATTTCTCAGCATCTCTCTCTGTAATGCCTACCATCTTTCAAAGTCCAAGGCTTTTCAAACCAGCTTTTTCATTCCAACATTCAAAGTTTGTCTTGAAGAATTCTGAATCTACTCATTTTAATTCTATTTTCTTACATTCAAATTCAAATCGCAGTCCTGCATCATGCAATTCAAATCCAAAACCTGATCTGGAATTTAAAAAGGCAATTTCAGTTCAATCTGGTATGCTGCACATTCCTCCAATCCCTTTGAGATCCACAAAGGAAAATAATACTTTCTCTGAGGGTTGTTCTTTTGGTATAATGTGATGACAAAGCAGAAGCTCAAAGACACATCAAACACAACATATATGTACATATATATCTTGACAAATAAAATGCAGAGGTGAGTGTCATTAAGGATAATGTAAACTCTGACAGTTATCAAAAAGTACTCTCATCCCAACCTTTCGTCCTTCCTCACAAGAAGCATCAACATCCTCTTGAGGGAGCCTTATAATGAGAGGCTTGTCGAATGAGAGCACTCACCTTTCCTGCCAACTCATCAGCCTTGCTATCAATGTTCTGACCCACCTTATGGAAACTTGCCCATTAGGCAAAATTGGCTCTCTCCCCGAGAAGCTATTTACCACAGCAGAAGAAATAAATAAATAAATGCGCACACATCAAGAAATGGGGCCAAGGAGAAAGAAGCTGTTAGGAAGCCATCAAATAGTCATTCTACGTGTATCTCGCTCTCTTTCTCGGAGTAGATAGGTATCAACTCATTCCAGCACTAGCTCCCATTAACCTGTTCACAGGTTGCAAAAGAAAGGAAGTGGTTTTTTTTCTCTTCCCCCTCGCAGTAGCTCTGTCTCTCCTCTTCATTCGCGGTCCCACTTTCCATCTCTTTTGGTAAGAATCACAAAAGATAATTTCCTTTTCAAATGATTGTGGCCCCCTCAGCTGACCCCTGGGCATTAAGGCAATGCAGAGAGGGAGCGGAGAATGAGGTTGTGAGGATAACTTTCTCAGGCACGCCGGATGGTGGAAACCTCACAAAACATTGCATTCATTATCCGCGTAAATAAGGCTGATAGGAAAGAATTAAGGAAGAAGAGTATTCATGCAGGTATGCAAGGGTTATATTCTCAAACAGTATGCGACATCTGGTGTGGAGAGAGCATAAATGGGGCAAAAATATACATCTAATTAGAGACTGGCTACTGGCCTAGAGGACACAATCCCGTGCACCTGATGGGAACCAATGCAATGCTGTTCGCCAAACTACAAGCTGCTACTAATTTAAAGCACAATGTCTTTAAAACGAGACCCCTTTCATAAGCCCTTAACTGATTGTGGACTAATACATATAAATGCTGGCCCTTAGAGTTGAGAAAAAACATTGCAAGAATCTGGAAATTCTTTCAAAATTCTGAGTTTCCACAAAGCATATTAAAATTATTTCTGAAGGATACGAAGACTGGAGCGAAAATCTTAAAACTTGTAATAAAAATAAATTATACTTTAAGCATAAGAGACTTCTTTTAAAACATAATAAAAACTTACCAACCCCAAACTTTTGAAATGAAGTATGCTTAAAAAACACTATTACTTCAAATTATTGCCCAATTCTGTGTTCCAGTGGTGAAACTATATGTGATTCTCCCTTATACATCTGTATAAATACTGAATGACAACAAAGTTAACATTTACAGCTTTAATCAGTTGACCCCCAAGGCTGACCCAAAGAACCTCACAACTTCCAGTCAACACAGCACATCACAAGTGACAAAAACCTTTCTGGCTTTTTTCCCAACAAAGACAATAATTCCTTTTCTAGATTTTCGAAAGGTGTAAACAATAGCTTGTTGCACTTGGTTTAACAGACTTAAGAGAATTCTGAGTTTTATTTAAGTCTAAAACACCTCTCTGAGTCACTGCAAAATAACGTCTAGAGGAGTCGTATGAGGTTTCAGGTGGAGACGAAAACTTTTATTAAAATTCTGTCTCTCTCCAGAGAATCCCATTTTGCTCGAAGTCATGGCGAAGTGGCCCTTGAAACAGCCTCTTCACGACGAACAGCTCAGGGACATGTAACTAAAAACAACACACAAGAATAAATTCACCCTTAACCAAGTTACAACATACAGTCTGAAGATGAAAGCCATCCGGATATTGAGCAATTAGATCAATCTGTCGCCAAAGTTCCCGGGTCCGACTTTTTACCCAATTTGACTGGAGCGTACTCCGGATCCAATGCTTTTTTATTAAGCTCTGTCAGGTTTCATTACTAACTGGAAAATCTAATTTTGTTCTGTGTATCTGACAGTACTTCAAACTAATTCATCTTGTCAAGGTGCAGGCTCGACAAGCCCAGCAGATGGTGTTTGCGTAAGACGAAACCCTGATACTTGCCCACCAGGTTCTTAAAGGGCGCCATTACCTACAAAAACAATCCTTGAGATTTGCTCTTCGTTACAGTCATCTTCCAGTCTCATTTCACGCCTCAAAGCAAATCTTCTCTGCTTCACTGGTGCCAGAAAAAGAAAAACAAACATATAGTAAGTGTTGCTGGATTGTTCTAGAAATCTCATAATACACCCTGTACTATTTTTAAAACTGAAAGAGAAGGTTTATGAGGTCCAGTAGTTGAGTGTACCCACTCAAATTTCTTTGAAGGTCCCTAGATATGACCCAGTTCCATTCTTCAATGGCAGTCTATGGGTAATTTTTTAAATAAATTTTTTTCAGCTGTTTTATTGTCCACGTCTATTATAACTCTCTTTTCTATGCATTGATCATCATTTGATAAATTATGGTAGCCATGATCACTAGAAACAGTTCCAAAACCAGTGTTGTTAATGTTAACAAACAATATATATATGTATATATATATATATTTTTTTTTTGGTAAATAAAATAAAATAAAATTTGATGACAACCCAAAAATTAGAAATAACCATGGCAACTAAATGAAATAAGTTAAAGTTGAAGTATTAAATTTAAAATAATATAATAATAATAATACTTTAAGCTGTAGAAGTATTAAAGAAAAATACAATCATAAAAAAAAAAAATTAATATTATTCATTTTCTGAACAAAGGAATTATAGAAAACTTAATGTAAATAACTGAAAACAAACACTAAAAGCAAATTCAAAATATTAATAAATAATGTATATAAATGATACAAAAAGTAATACTTAATCTCTTATTAATACGTTTTTCAGCATTCAACTAAATTGTGTGTTCTATGGGAAAAGCATGTAAGCCGCATGATGGCTGATTAGTTAAGACAGCAGTTTTTGTGATGAAATGCCATGCAAGAAAAAAAAAAGTATCCATCATGTAGCAGTCAAATAGACCATAATGAACATATTCAACAATCAGTTTAACTGATGAGACCACAGTACGTCAAATACCCAATCAGCAGATATCTAATATGGTCTTAATTTACTTCTTTCAACTACAAAGAACATAAGATAACATTCAGAGGAAAGATATGAATAAAGTGTTTAATATTAATGCATTATAGATGTAAAGTGAACCACAAAAGGTTTGTTTTAGTACTACTGGGGTTAGGAGGTGCATAGAGGTTAATTCCAGTATCCAAGCCTAGATTTACTTTACTGTTTGTAGATTAAAGAGGGCTTTCCAGGGAACGTTCCTCACATGTTTGCTGTCTCCACCACAGAGCAGCTGAATGTATTGCGGTCTGATTAATCTTAATGAATTATGCAAATGTGCTTTATCTCAAGCGATTTCAGAATGTTTTTGTATTGTTTTATTAATGCGCTTTTGAATTACTTCGCACAATTACAAAGCTCCCTCTCCTTCTCACTCGCACGCAGCGCAATGTTTCTCATTCAGTCGCGTTCCTTTAATAAAAACTCACGGCGGTCTCTGGCGGGATGCACGCACGAATAAGAAATTAGTCATTACTGTAATTTAATAACTTCAAACCAAACAAGACTGCGGTCTAGATTACTAAGCGTAACCCGAACCCTCCTCCCTGGCATCCCAAGGGTCTGATCTTTGGGAGTATGTCTCCTTAATTTCTACTTAATTAATTATGTTTGTTATCATGACTACCCTGTGGTGAGAGCGTGGTTTCGATTACAATGGGAAAACTGACATAACAATACAAAAAGGCCTTGACGAACGCTCTGCTAGAGATTTTGGAAGTTTCTATTGACCGAGTAAGCTCAAGTATCTATTTATTACTCTGTGAAGAACTGTTCCGCACATTGGACTGTTTCAGGACAGGACCTAATCGAGAGCTGCGCTTTACTAAACGTGAATCATTCCATTGATAAGAGAAACATTATCAACGCTTTTAAATATATTTGCTTACACGATTCACTTCAAAGCGCCCATCAAAAGGCTCCAGCAACACTGCTTATCTCCATAAACGTGATATAAGGCACAAATCTAAGGATTATGAGGGGATTTGGATAACAATTTGCACGTGGGCTGAAATGCTATAGATGAGGACGGGTTAATTTGGACTATAAAACTACAACGAGATGACAGCTCCAATAGATTATATTAGCTGCCTCTTCATGTATCCTTCAAATGACAGCTTGTGCATTCCAATCAGAATGTCCAAGGATTATGAAACATCCAGCGTGTAGCATTCATTCTAATGCGTGATTTCATATTCAAAGCATAATGCCGATATGCTTATCAATGCGCTGTCATGCTCAGAAGAAAATGCCAACAGACAGCTTTCATATTAAAGTCAAATTGCAACACTCATGCCACTACAGAGTCTCCTTGATTTAATGGCTTTTTGGAGAACCTTGCTGTGGCCTTTGTGCGCCATATGTGTGACCACTCAGGGTGCAGATGACGCGCACCTGGTCTGCTTTCTTCACCCTTGATTATGGATCTTCCAGTGTGCCAACTGACACCAATAAGTAATGATGCATGCTAGGTGGACTTAAGCCTGGTTCATACGGGACGATTTTAAAATTGTCGGCCGATTTTCCAAACCTGAGAGACCCCACACACGGCGATAAAAAAATCACGGGTCTAACAGTTTTGGTCATACAGTGTGTGGTGTGCAGCCACACGGCAAAATCAACACATCACACACGAACCGATTTGACTCCCGAGCATTCCCAGGTCAGACGGGAAATCTCGCAAAATCCCTCGAGATCAAACGTGACTTCAGAGTAAACAATCATGGCGGACGAAGAGGATGCAGTGGCCATAGTTTGTGCTTTGTTTGTAACCGAAAAAAAAAAAACATAAGAAAAACAAGAAAAGGCGATGGTCAAAGAAGTGGAAACAAAGTCCTCCATCTCCGACGTCCACCGGAATTTCTGGTGCGCCAAGCCGCCGGCTGTTTTGATTTTGTTTCCCGGTACTTCCTCGCCGCCTCGTCACCTCGCTTTCTGATTGGCTACATGCCACAGTCCACAGGCTGCGTGATCGTTTGTCCTCGGGGGACACCACACACGAGAAGAAATCGGGCCAAATAAATTCAACATGTTGGATATCCCCGATTTGAGACCGGAGTGGTCCCGACGTCCTTCCGAGCTGAGGAGAGCAGTCTTAACACACCACACACGGCAGGAATATCTGATCAGATTATTTTACGATAATCAGAGCATCCTTAAGATTGTCGGAAGGTGTCAATCGGGGCTAAAATCGGCCTAATTATCCTGCCGTGTGAACCAGGCTTTAGCAAAATGCCAAAGAAAAAAATGGTTGCCACATTTCTTTACTTGCAACTCTACAAGGCCACATGAAATTACACTTTCATGGGCATATGAGAATTTGAGAATGCACTTGTAATTTATACACGCACACACAAAAAATAAACGTTTTTGCTTACATAGTTGATTAATTAATTAATTGCAATTAATCATCTGAGAGCATATATATATTTTATATAAATATATATAATGTTTTACTTGCTCTTTCTTTGTACTTGCCACTCTCAGATTGGTTTTTCAGTGCACTGAAACTCTGAAATGTTTGAAACATCTGGTTTGATGTCCTTGAGCCAAAAAGCCATTAGTTTTAATTGTGCAAACCGTTTCTATGATGATTTTTGGTTGGATAAGATCACTATTAATTGTCATCATTTCAAAGAGCTGTATGAAGGTTCTTTTGGCCTTCACATAGAAAACAAAGTCATACAAGTTTAGAATGACATGAGTGTGAGTAAATAATGATAGAATGTAATTTTTTTGGGAGGATTACTCCTTTTAAATCTTCCACATACCATCTGGCCATCATGTTTGATGAACAACAGGCACTGATGCATGCGACATACCAAATCCATGGGCAGTTAGTACCAAAACCCCACACTTAGGCCACACAATGCACATGAATGCAAACCTTTTCCAGGATTTTGGAACTGATGGGACATTCTGGATGCTACTTTATAAACATGGAATATGATAATCTTAATTTACATAAATCTTTTTCTCTCCAGTTTCACATTCATCCCTCTCATCTGGCATCATACAGAAGTGTCGAGGAGGAAAAAAACAGCAAGTTTCCTTACATATCAGCCCTTTCCACACCATCCATTAACCTAATTTAGGTTGTTGAACATTATGCAAATCCTCGTCTCAATTACCAGAAATCCTTAAAATGACAAATATTTAAAACAAATCCAAATAAAACCCTGCATTTTTTAACTCTCACAGCACACTCTCTGGCATTCCTCCAATCTTTTGTATTGTGACTGTATTCCTAATGTCCCCATTACCATTCAGATGCGGGTGATGCTGATGAAAGCAGTGGTAGGTGTTGGGTGATGCGACATGAGGCAAACAAACCGATTCCTACCTGTGTCTTCCCTGCACCCTAATGAGGCCGGACGCCTGTGGACTCAATCCCCCTCACAGCTTCCTCTACAGAGGCGGGAGCGCACTCCGCATGTAGATAAGAATGCTAGGCATGATAATTCTTAAGGGTTCATTCAGGATTCTTCTTGAAAGCCTTGAGAATTCCGGGGCTGCTGTGACTGCCCTTGGCCCGACGGATTAACGGCTGAGAGACCCAGCACGGAGAAGTCTGGTTAATCCTAGTCGCTCTATGGGGTATCATCACTGTCCCATATCTGGCATTGTCCTCAGTCTGATACCACTCATTAGACTCCACAGCTGGGTTTTTATACATTGTGCATTTAACTACACTCTCTGCATTTGAATCAAGCAACTCATAAGTTAAATTATAGTCAAGGAATCTTTGTATATGGAATACGTTAGATATAAACTACCAGCAAAAAACAGCTACATGGAAGACGTTTTATATGATTTATCACTTTGAGGAAGTATTTCTTTTTAAAATCAGTGTACATCGGGATCAAAAAAATAGTTGTGATTTCTGACTCGTAAACAAATTGTTGTTTTGATTCGGATCGTTTCAGTGAATCAGGACGGAGCGATTCATTCACAAGATGAATTGAATGGTCCAAACGTCCAAATATATCACTGACAAAGCATAATTTTGACAATCAATGTATATAAGGAACAAAAAATTGCGATCTCTGATTCATAAACAAACTGACTCAGTGATCATCCAGATGGTTCAGTCAGAAATTCACTCACTCGACACGCCCAGAAAGTGACAAAATACACATATCTAAGCAGGTATCAAAACAGTGACAAAATGCAAAATTCAACTACTAAAATAAAGATGTAAAATGTTGCGCCTGAATTGATGAATCGAATTATCAAATGAGCTGATTCACTAAAAAGAAGCATACTTCTGAATCTTTTAGAAACTTTTGATTACTGCCTCAGTTCGGCTGTAAAGGCCCTTTCACACCGGATGCGTAACGAAAAAGCGAAACGAAAAAGCGAATAGTTCGCGTGCGAATAGTTCGCGTCAAAACCATTCACATCAGCCGCGACGCGAATTTGCGATGTCTGTGACGTCCAGAGAGCTTAAACATTCCAAAACTTTCGCGCCGACAGTTGAGAAAATGGACACTTCAACATCATCATCCAGTGAAGACGAGCTTTTCATTTTCTTTAAAAGACAGAAAAGAAGGTTTTGGGTGCACCCAGTCCTAAAGAACAGAGTCTGAAGGGGAGTATGCCAATCTTGTACAGGAGCTAAAACTTTATCATGGCCGGTTCCGCACTTACTTTCGGATGTCTGTGGGACAATTCGAGGAGCTCCTTCAGATAGTGGCACCGCATCTGACGAGACAAACCACAAACTTCAGGGAACCAATTGATCCGGAGCAGCGTCTGGCAGTCTGCTTAAGGTGAGCTGTCCTCTTAAAAACATCAGCCCATAGAACTACTGCTAAAATTCGCGCTCGGCAGCGTTTGTGAACACAAAGCCCGCCTACTTTGATTTGATTAGTCATCTCAAATATTCTGACACTTTGACGGGCAATGACAGGCCAATGAGACTCAGATGAAGCCTTTTTGTCGCCTCAAAAGTAAAAAAAAATCGACATCGAAGTGAAAAAAATAAAAGTCGTTTTTTCGCCTCAGCACATTCGCGTTCAGTGTGAAAGCACTCATTACACAAACAGCTGATCAAAAAATAATACCATCGCGCGAATTATTCGCGCGTCAAAATCGCGTCCAGTGTGAAAGGACCTTAAGGCTAACACTTGTTTAGAAAAAGTACTTTATTAATGGGGTGCTACTAAAAATGTGGTTACGTTTCTAGTGTCACTGTGTTATTCACTCCTCAACACTGTTATGAATACTTCAAACACCTACCGTGATTCAAGGGCAAGGAAGGTCTTTGAGTTCTCCATTTCAGTTGACCGACCCTTTGTCCCAATGCCATGAACTGTAGCACAATGTCCTGAAAACACAGTCAAAGCACTCAAAACTGCCTCAACACACATACAAGCCTAAATGCTTTTATCTCCTAGTCTTGGCTAATGACACATTCTTTCAGTTGAAAGCTCAGTCTGCAATTAGCTAAACACATTAGAACATTAGTCCATCATTATGAACGCTCCAGTGTCTGAACATTATGTTTATGACATGTTCGGAGCAAGCCTTTGTGTGACTTCTCAAAGTAAATGACATCTTGACTAACCTCGCCTTGCCCCTCCTTGTTCTGCTGATGATATTGCTAATAGTAAATTAGCCAGACAAAATCGCTGGCAAATGGTATTATGCTAATAGCATTAGCCCTGCCCTGTACAAGTCAGTCTGAAGTGCTCTGTGACAGCTGCAAAAGCGTTACGTGACTCACTGACTGAATGCTAATAACGTGGCATCTGCACATAAATCTATATATCAAAGACACAGGTTACACGTCAATTTCAATGCGAACATTAGCATAGCCATGTGACATCTTGATGCTCTTGAAGATTTTATCAAAGCTGGCGAATGCGTCGTGACAGATGGATAATGAAAGATATCTGATTGTTTATTCTTTTTGTTCTTTTGGTGGGTGGATGTTACGTTTAAATGCATTTTCTCTTTTATGATGGCAGAGTAATCATGCTTCAAAGTTACAATTGGACAAGATATCCCATAGAGATACTTTTATTTGAGATAATACTGACACTTTGACTCAATATTGGCCACCAAGGCTTTTAAAAACAAACAATAAATCTTTTTGCTATATTCTTTTTCACAAGCTCCCATAGACCACTTTTTCATCCATTATTAATAGTGGTAATTCTTAGCGTCATACTTGCCTCTTGCTCTTGCACAAGTCTGTTTCAAAATGGAGCTGAGTGCCCCCAAAACCATACCCAAAAATCATACACTTCACATTGATCAAAAAGTCTGCCCATAGTAGAACAAATAAAATATTGGCACCAAAGGATAGGGGACTGAATATTAGTGCCTCTGGAACATATGATTCAAGTAATAAGCCAACTTTTCAAGTCCACATTCACTTCACAAAAAGAAAATGTAATCCATTGTTCTGAAATCACAGAATTGTCTCTGAACTGGTCCACATGTTGATTTTATGGAGTATTTACTATACATGGTGTATGATCTTGTCCGACACTGTTAGAAAGCAAAGACGGCAGTTTGGCAGAGCGAAAATAGAAGAAGGGGTGAAAAAAGAGAGAAAAATTCCATGTGTTTAAATGGTCCATTCCAAGTGATATTAGTATTCAACAGAGGTCCAACAACTTGATCCCAATAGTTGTGAAGTAGTTTGAAGTCAATGAATCTTAATTTCCATTGCTTTGATCAAAAAAAAAAATTGCTAGTCCCATATGTATATCGGTCCCAGACTATCGTGTGACCTGAAAAAGAGGAGTCCAAGTTATCATTTCATGTCTGCATGTGATTTCTGTAAAGCTGTACTGGATAAAAATCTGCATCAAACCACTGAAATAACATTTATACCAGTGGATATATATACAGTATTTGCATGTGCAGGACTCATATACTGTTTATTATAGGATACATATAGGGGGAAAAAATTTTATATTATACATTGAGATAAAAACATGACAAACACTTCACATTTTTTAATTCTTACTCATACTTTCCAGTCATTTTTTCTATAACAAAATAAATGTCTTAATAGAAAAATGAATTTCTTAGTTTCTGCATGTTCTATTGAGTGATATTGTTTCAAATCATAAAAACAGGTTTGTGTTGAATGACTTTGATGACGTTTATCTTCACAGTGCAAGCTACAATATTAATAACAGTAAAACATTTATCTTCTCTTTTAAATGCACAATTGACAGCAGCTTGAGATGTAAATTTATATTCATTATTGAAAAAGTAAGATTTGTAAAAACTGTAACAACTTCAGTTTTACATGGTGAAATTTAATTATTCTGATTGGTCGAGATTTATTCAAATTAATCATTGGTCGTCCAAAGTGGCACACATTTAGATCATGATAAAACCACAAATAATATCATGATAATATTCGAACTATATGGTTTTTAGGTACTAGTTTTAATTATTTGTTTGTTTGTTTGTGCCATTTCTACAATGATTTCATACCGCCCACTGAAATGCTAATGTGAGGTGTCATTGCTGTAGACTAAACATCACAACAATTGTATATATCATCATAAAACAACAACAACAATCACAGTGTTAACTAATTATCTCTTGATCATTACAGGGCCTTCAGTGCTATAAAAATGAAAATTTTTTCAATTAGAAGTTTCCTCTAAGGCATGAGGTGTTAATATGGGGACTGACACATGCTCACACAGGCACATGTATTGTCACCTACAAGTGTCATTAACCACACCACCAGCATGAGCTCAGCGGTAGCGGCCCGAAATAGAGAGCAGCACACTGAGGGACCAGAACCGCTAGCTCCTCTGGATCTGGAAGGGTTTAGCATGCAAGTCTGGTCCTGTTCCAGCTTTAAAACACAAAAGCAAGGCTCTGGGTTCAGAGGCCAGGGTAGGGCAGGTCTCGATAGTTGTGGACGAGGCCAAGCTGGCAGGCTGCTAACGGAAGCCCAGTGTAATCTACACCTTCAGGTCATTGCCAGCAGGCAGCCGGAGGACACACAGAGGAAGTGGAAGGTGTCCTGGCCGCCGTCTCCTTAACGTCCCACCTCCCTCTCTGCTTCAGACATGGACTCACTAGACCACCATTCAATAGAAACAAGTTCAGACTGAGCTACTGAGAATATGAAGGATATTCCTGAGTGTATATTGAAATTTCTCATGCTGCACAAAACTTTATTCAAAACTTTGTGTTAATATAATACAATAAAATAACTATATTACACTACCGTATAGGATTTAGGGTCAGTACAAGTTAAAAAGAGGTCTCTTATGCTAAACAAAGCTGCATTTATTTAATAAAAAATACAGTAATATTGTGAAATATTATTACAATTTAAAATAACTGTTTTCTATTTGAATATATTTTAAAATATTATTTATTTCTGTGATGCAAAGCTGAATTGTCAGCATCATTACTGCAAAATCATTTATTATCATCAGTGTTAGAAAAAGTTGCTCTGCTTAATTGAAACTGATACATTATAAAGATTATAAATCCCAGTGAACATGATTTATTTGAAATCGAACACTTTTGCAATATTGTGTCTTTACTGTCATTTTTGATAAATGCAATGCATCCTTGCTAAATAAAAGTATAAACTTCTTAAAAATTGCACTGGCCCCAAACTATGGTAGTGCATATTATATCTGATAACTGTTTTCCCTTTTTCCCCCCATTTACAAATTAGCATATATCTTAATTTTTTGCTGTGGTTTTAAGAATTAAAAAATATATATATTTTTCTTGTCATAGACTCTAGAAAGATTAGTGTCACGCTTTTTTTCCAGAACAAACCACTGTCAACCACAACTTAGAATATATATTTAAAATATATAAATCATAATTAGCACTTCAGAACATGGACAAAAAAAATGCATTATATTTCCAATTTAATCCGATCAAGGGAAGTGGTGAAAAGTTCAAAAGTAATGATCAAAGAGATCAGACCTCAGATTAAACAATCCCATCATGCCCTCATCATTTCTGGGATCTCTTCTTGCAGTTATATTGCATCCACGGACAGTGGCCTGAAGGGCCCCAAAAATCAAGCCCAGGTTTGAGAGTAGCTCCCAACACCTCAGAGGTCTGCCTGCTGTTGACGTGAGTGCAGCCACATGAATTATTAAAAGGGCTAAAATAAAAAAGATCTGCCTCACGCAGGCCCCTCTGCCCCATGAATAATGGAGGACTCGACTGAAGCACAGGCATTTGGTGAGTCAAACTTCTCAGTCTGATGGATGGCTACAAGCCCTGCGTGTCAACCAAACATACACAGCGGCTCGCAAACATGCGGCAGCAAACATAAAAACAATAACTCACATTAACCTGCGGAAGCGCATCATTGCCCTGCGCTGACTTTCCTAAATGCAATGCCACATTGTGTTTCTTTTGTCTAGGATTTTGTTGAACAATAAAGTTGTCTAAAATCCCAGTGTTTTTTAAAGACAGTGTCATATGCAAGGACCACTAAGTAGCTGAAAGCATGATAGTCGAGGAAAGCAAAAAGATAGCAAAGATTAGCAAAAGGCTTTTAATTTCAGATATGATATCAAAACCAGTCTTAAGTCGCTGGGCTATATTTTTAGCAATAGCAAATAATACATTGTATGGGTCAAAATTATAGATTTTTCTTTAATGCCAAAAATCATTAGGATATTAAGTAAAGATCATGTTCCATTACGATATTTTGTAAATTTTCTCCCGTAAATATCAAAACTATTTTTGATTATTAATATGTAATTATGTAAAACTTCATTTTTTTGATAACTTTAAAGGCGATTTTCTCAATATCTAGATTTTTTTGCACCATCAGATTCCAGATTTTCAAATAGCTGTACAGTATCTTGGCCAAATATAAATGTATAAATCTCAATTTAAATAAAATAGACCTTTATGTAGGTTTTGTGGTGCATGGTCACATTTATCAAATATAAAATTACCTGTATATTTACTGAAATATACTGATATTATTATAATTATTAAATGTAAATTAAAAAGTTTTTAGCATTTAGTTTTATAAATGTGGTGTATATATTATAATACTGTTATAATATTATAATATAATATATATAACATTTCAAAATATATACTGTATTTGTGTGTATTTATATATACATAATAAATATACACAATAAACACACATATATTATGTAAACAAAAACTTTTATGCTGGATGGATTAATCATGATTAATTATTTGACATATATATATGCATTAGCCCACTTTATCAGAATTATTGTTGTCCAGTCTAACTGTTGTTACAGATATTTCGGAACGTTTCTAAATCTGGTATTGGCATTATTATGATGGGTATACGACTGTGCTGTAATTGGATGTGCTCCCTCTCACCTTGGTCGTCTTGACTTTGTTTCCCGTGCTGCAGCTCCAACCTTTTAGATCCGGCAACACCTTACACTCCTCGCCCTCCATACACGGGTGCATCTGGCACCACCACTTCTGTGCTACGATAGAAGCTGCGCAAACAGAGAGAAAGAAAGAAAGAAAGAAGAGAGAATCTTAACACTCTGCTCACTCTGTGTCAACTGCCAAAACGGGAAAGAAACAAGCCCAAATCACCACGCATCCAAGACTTTGAAGGATGAAGCAATGAAGATTGAGAGGAGGAGAAAACCTCAGAATATCTCACTCACGTCCACTGTCAAATGAAATGAAACTACATCTTTGTATCTCTTTCTCCCGAAAACAATGAGGCTAGTCAGGGAGGAGGTCTTTGATTCAAAGCTGACGGTTTGAATCAATCAATCCGATGTGGGCCCGACGCTCACAGTATGTCTTTCGGGATAAAGTTCTTCCTTCATGTCAAGATGACAAGGGTTGTGGTCTTGGGGATTGGCACAACGTTGAGGGTAAGGGGGAACAGAGAAGCAGAAGGAAGACATTGTCAAGCTTGAGGCTTTTAATATGGGGCAGAGAGGAAGGAGCTATAAACTTATATTTCAAAATCAAATTTGTGGATTTAAGTCCACATCTATCAGCTGAATCCAACTATATGATAAAATTAAATTTTAGGCTAAACGGAAAAACATACCACTACCTACAATTTCCAAAAAGGCACCTATACATCAAATTCACTGCAGCTTCCAGTTAATATGAACACTAGTAACATTAAAACACCAACAACTTTGCTTTTTTTTCACACAAATTATGATTACAGAGGCACCGTTTAATAAGTTTATTTAGTATGATACAGATTTAATACATTATTTGCATGATTCCTTGCACAATATTATGTTAAGACCTCAAAATAGCACACCATACTGCACGATTTGTAGACTAATACATTTTGAGGTTTGCATGACAACCAGGTTCATATGTATGGCTTTTCTGATGTAACAAACTTGCTCAGTAGCGCACCTGGTACAGCTTTGCACTTGCGATGAGCCCTCTTGTACATTCAAAGTGCCACGAAACATGCAAGCAGAAACATAATTTCATTCCTTACAGGCACACTTTTTAATGATCCTGGGTGAAACCTTTACCAGATGTGCATTTAGGAAAACACCCAATACAATGCTTTCTAAAATCAGAATGTCCTGTCTTCCGAGAAGAAAAACAAAAAAACATTTGCAATTAGCAATAGAAAGGTTTGATGCAATTTTTAGGGACTACCAAGAATGAGCCTTTTAATCTTTAACCTTCCGTCCAAACTCTGTTTCAATTTCAAATACAGGAAACACGTAAAAGAGCACTATTTTTTTTTTTTTTTTTTTTTCAAATTTAGACATACACTTGTAGTTAAATATGTATTCACTCCCACAAATCTACCAAAATAATCGTTTTACTATAATTAAACATGATAACTGGCCACCACTGATATTCTCATTCTCAAGTAATAACAAGAGTATTTAATATAGCAACTATAATTAAAATGGTGCTTCTTTGAACATTTGAATTGTGTTTTTGGGGTCCAAAAGTCTGAGTCCACTAATGATTTTTTTTTCCCAATACAAATTACATTATCAACAGTTAAGTGAAAATATATGAAAAAATTTCACATTTCCAGCGTTGTGTCAGACTTTCACAACCTACAGTACGTAGACACAATCTACCGCATAAAAACAGTGTAAGGAGGACAAGTGTCTTTCAGCTTTAAGTGTAGTGGCTTTTGTCCTCATTCAGGAGGTAGAATCATGTGCTGTGGTCTCGGTGCTCAGCAGTTGGTGGCAGCACCTGTCAGATACATTAGAGGGCAGAAAAGAAGATCAAGATCGATTGACCTGTCTGGTGAGGGGGCGCTGACATGTTATTAGACAAGCAGCCCACGCTGCACTCGAGCAAACAGCAGGATGACGGTGTCACACTCAAACGGACCCTGACTCAGAAGTGACAGCCCAGAGAGATGAGACTGAGATAAAGACGGGCGACTAGACTTTAAAATGATGGTTTAATTTAAGAGCAGGTACTACCATGTTTTGAAGACATGTAACATTACATTAGAATGGCTTTCCTTGATGTTTATTGAAAACATCACTGTACCACCACTTTTTTTCTATTAAATAATACAACTAATTTAGTTAAAACAAAGATAAAATATATTAATTTTATCCTTATTAGTATAGATAGTAAAAAATATAATATGAAAGTCTAATATTTTATCTATTTATCAAGTATAACGTAAATAATAAACTACTTTGCTTCATAGAATCAAATCAGAAACCACACACACACACACAGACAAACAAATGTCTTACCGTCCACACAGGAAGGAGCCGCTCTTGTTGTCCCAGCAACTTGCCCAGGGAAGCAAGAACACTTGACAGTTTGGGAGCGCTCCTCGATTTTGTTCTTGTTACAGCAGCGGTGGGCTGCAATGACCTCACAGGTTCCCGCTTTGACGTGTACTGAGGAAAAACAACAAGGACATCGAGTCTATTAAAATCAGCCAGCTGTTTCAAACTCTCCTCGCCGACAAGGGAAACGAGGAGGCACTAATGCATATTCTGTTGCTGCCGGTGGCTGCAATGGAAATGAATCTGTTGATGTGGAGGCAGCGTACGATTTAATGAATGCTAATGCAAGCAGTTTGATTTGTCTCAGGTCAGAAATCAGAAAAAACATTCCCTGTGATCAACGGGTTGGGTTTTATGCTTCACTTACGTAATTACAAGTAAAACGGTTAATTGATAATCATGGACCTTTATGCATCTAGAAGCATCTTTCAGGCAAATGATTTATTCTCATTTTGTTTTGTTTATCCTTCACCTATGACTGAACAACAGCGGGGAGCAACGTCTCTTAGCATTTAAAAGCGTGTATTCACACATCACTTTGAAGCTCTAAATTGAGGAGTTTAAAAAAGAAGAGTATAAAAACATTTTGAAAGTTTTAGTGTACCTTTCAAATCAGCCTTAATTGCATTGGTAAAGATTTTCAATTTAAGACTTGAGTTAAAAATTGATTGAAAAAGGGGCCTCCATTTTCCCATTAGCTGGCCAATCTCAAAATCTCATCAACAACATTAAAAACATTTTGCCTCCGATCAATAAAGAGCCTTTAACGTGCACACAAAAGGCTCTGTCGAGCGGTAGGCCGATTGTGGGCTTGAGAAAGAAAAACAGAGATTTACTGATGCAAACGCCGGCAGGTGAAGGGCTGAACCCCCTTTGTGTGATTATCTCAACCCCAACACACTCCAGGGCCAAAGTTAATTTCAAAAAGTTTGAGCGGATGCAAATTGAATATTCAGTGGTGGAGTTTGTTCCAACATCTTATAGAAAATGATTGCTTTGATTTATTCAATGTGCATTACCACCTTTATTTGTGTACCGTCCAACTGCACAGTGCTTGTAAAAATCTATAAGAGAAACAAACTGGGATGGGTTACTCCACAAGCTGGAGTTTGACATGATGTGTGTTTGGCTTCTCTGCTAGAGCAACAATGTGGAAAATGGTTTGAGAATTAAAAAGTCTATGCTAAATAACATTTGCATACATTTACTGGCATGATATATTCATCATATTCAAAAATTTTTCTATTCATAAATAGGCCATTAAATGATTACATTAAAAATGTGCAGATTGATTAAAATTGATTTAATGCTCTCAGAGCTGATGAAGAAGTATAAAAAAAGAGAACCATTTACTGCTCCTGGATGGATTACTTTAAGATAACATAAACCAATACAAACCTGGGGTTGGATTCACTAAACTTTTTTTAACAATACATTTCTTCGTAACTAGTGATTTTGTGATGCAGATATCTGAGCAGGGTGACCGATATGAAGCCAATACATATGATATAACACAATTTAATTTAAAGGTAAATAAAAGCACATGTATAACAACTACTGAAATGAAATGTACATTTATTTTGCAAATTTCCATATGATATAATAATAAAACGAAATTATAAATAAAATAAAAACCTGTAAAAAAAAAAAAATGAAAAAAGTTTTATTCTGTATCCTATAAAAAGAAAGCAATTTCTTAAAAATGAAAAATAAATATTCTAAAATTAATAATTCAAACTGTTCTTAAAAACCATTGTAAATAATGGGTACAGTATGAAGAAGAAGAAGGAAGAACACTCCAGCAATGCAAATTTAATTGATTAAATTCCTAAGAACACACATACTTATGTACCTTGAGCGAAGTGCAAGTTTCTTTGGTTAAAAGTGTCTGCCAAGTGCATAAATGTAAATGATATTATCTATGCAAGAGCTTCTGTGAAAACTCAAAAAAAAAGAAAATTACGTTTCTATGTTTGGCGCTGATCAAAATCTGTTCCTTGACTCGAGGTCACGCTGAAATGAAATAAATTTTGTGAAATAAAGGAAGTGTCATGCTTCTGGAACAGAATGTTTTTTGGCACAACCACAGAGATCAGCACCAACACAGGAGCACCTGATCCCAGACCAGCCCACGACCTGCTGTGGGAAAGCTTCTCTCAGGGTAGCAGCCAGGTTGGCAGGGCCCGGAGAAACAGTGCAAACTAATAATTAAACCATAACCCTTTCACCAAGGTCATAAACAAGTCAACCAAATCTATAGGCAGTATATGTGTGTACATGAGCGATTGGCTCCTGTGAAGATTAAGCTGCAGTGTTTAGCAAGGTGCCTGAAGACCAACAAAGAGAATTAAACAGCTACTTCTTGGCTCCGTATACTCAACTGATGTGAGACCTTTTCTAAGAAGGCATTGTGTTTTTCTCTGGACATCTGTGCAAAATTTCCATGGACTTGCAATAGCTGCAATCGATATGTTTCACTTAAGGTGTGCAGGCTGGTCGTCTGGCAGAGTCAGGGAACGTCTGCCTCAGCAGCAGGAGGGGGTGCGATCCAGGCGCTAACAGTAATGGGAGCTGGCACGGCTCTTAGGCACTGCTTTCAACACCACAATCACATCCATTGATCCCACATTGACAAGCAACATCATCCCAATGAAGACTGTGAGGAAATGGATGAACTAGATGGAGGCAAAATAAAAGGAGCTTATTTGATATGCAATTGATATACCTGCCCACACTGCCAAAAGCACCAAAAGTTGGTTAAATAACCATGGTGTTGGTGTGCTTGACTGGCCAGCAAACTCACCATGCTTGGATACAGCACTCTGTGAACAGCCAGCTTCTTTGGCAATGAATGTTTGTGGCTTACCCTCCTTGTGAAGGGTGTCAAAGATTGTCTTCTGGACAACTGTCAGATCAACAGTCTTCCCCATGATTGTGTAGCCTAGTGAACCAAACTGAGAGACCATTTTGCAGGCTCAGGAAACCTTTGCAGGTGTTTTGAGCTGATTAGCTGATTGGCATGTCACCATATTCATCAATAATTTGTTGAGATAGTTATTGTTAAATGTGAGCCAGAATCATCACAATTAAAAGAACCAAAGACTTTAATTTAGTCTGTGTGCATTGAATTTATTTAATACTCGAGTTTCGCAATTTGAGTTGAATTACTGAAATAAATGAAATTTTCCTCAACATTCTAATTTATTGAGATGCACCTGTATTTTAAGTGTGGAAAAATATTCCAGATACTTTTGTTAGAAATATCAAATACCTTTGCAAATCCAATAAAGATAAAAAAACCAAGCATATGGTTTTTCCAACAGCCCAAACAGTTTTTCAAGCAATGACAAACATATGGTTATTTCACAGGATTTGCAAATGTGCTGGAACTTGTCAGATGTGGTTAGGATCTAAGAGTCTCCATGCAGTTTCTCATTAATGTGAGTTGAAGGGTAAAATCATCTAACATTGGGATGTGTGACATTCTCCACAAGGGTAAAGGCCATTTTAAAAATAAAACAGAACAGATTGCTGCCTCAGATGCAAGTATGAGCATTAAGCAGGCATTTTTTTTACCCTTTTGCCTTACTTCTGTGCTTTTTCAGTCTGTCATTGATGGGCTTTTTGGAGCCAAGAAGCTCTTTTTCTACAAACATCGAACATATTGAGGAATAACAAAAAAAGGAGAGAAAACATATAAAATGTTCCTACTAAGCTTCTATTGAATTAGCATAACACAGCCACCCTCTGCTTTGGTGCATGAGAGAGAGAGATGACAGACTTTGTGTTCACAAAATTGCTATTCAAAGGCTGTTTTTCCCCCCAGAAACACTGTGATGGAGATGCTGGATGAAAAAATAAGAGTGAGGTGCGTAACCGTTAAAGCAAACGATGACTAAATATCACCATATACTTCGTAGTAAACAAATGATTAAACCGTCATTAGCCGAGGACACATCAAAACGGCTATTATGTTGCCATGCTAAACAAAAGCATAAAGGGATACTTTACCGTACAGTCTGCGTTCGTTTCATGTGACAGGCAACAATTACTCATGAGCAATAACAAAGCCTCTTCATATCTGTTAACTCCCCTCATATGTTTCAAACGCAAAGCTCTGTTTGCATCCTCAAGGCTAATAACTACAGTGACAGTGTCTGTTTAATCAAGAACAAAAATAAAACATTGGCGACCAGATATGATCCTGTATCACAACAAAGTACTAAACCATGTAAAAATTGTTAAATGTCGTTGCATTTTATAATATATGTTTTATTTAAAAAAAAAAAGAAGGCAGAAGCAGAAACTTCTGATATTTTGAAGTAAGGCTGAAGCATCCAAATACTGACTTGGAAGATGCAGGTTTAAACCTGTCCTCAAACATGCCTAATGCAACATGCTTAAAAGCATTCATTAAAGCATTCATGAAGTCGGTAGGTCCATTCTGGAGCCAAACACACATTCATCACCAGAGTCTTGGTAGTCTCTCCAACCCAAGGCGCTTGACAGACAGTATCAGCCTCACCGGCTCAATGGAGCAGGGATGGTGTGTGTGTGTGTGTGCGTTGCATGATGTACAGAGTCTGATACATCCAAGACGGACTGACTCTTCATGGCTGTAAAGAACGAACTGTTCCTCCATGAATGTTCTATGCTCAATGAAGAAGGATGGGTAATATTGATTAAGTCATCCGAGAGTTAAATAACATCATGAAGTATTCATTACTGGTGCATTGACCAGTGCACATGGGCACATCCACAAAACACCTTAGCTTAAAAAAAAGCAACACTGTTTTCAGAGTTGATAATAATAAGAAATGTTTTTTGTGAAACAAATCAGCATATTAGAATGCATATTATTCAGCATATTATTCAGCTTTGCCGTCACAGGAAAAATTTATGTTTTGAAATATATTCTACATAATTAGAAACATTTTTTCACAACATTACAGTTTTTATTGGATTTTTTATAAAACGAATGCAGCCTTAATGTCATGAGTTCGGACCCGGTGTTCCTCCCTCTCACCACCAGAGGGCTCCACTTCCCCATCTCCCAGACTCATTCACCGTAACACTATACACCTGGTTCACTCTGTACACCTGTTGCATCCACTCACTCACTTACACACACACAGCTGTTTCCCATTCGTTCACTAGTATATAGTTTTTTTCTCACACACCACTCTGCCTGCCTGGATTATTGTATGTTAGTTATAGTATTATAGTATTACGTATGTTTCTAGTGCTTGTGTTATTTCGGCTTGTTCCCTGTGGTTGTTTCTGTTTTGTTTTTGCCGTGTTGGCCTTTTAGTTCTCGTTTGTAATAAAGTGTCTCTTCCCTGCACTTGGACCCAGACCTTGCTCTGTCCACGGCGCCGTCTCTACCGCGCCGTGACAGAATCCAGGCAGCAAGCATGGGTCCAGCAGGGAGTTTCCTCGATGTCCGCCAGGGAGAGCGATGCATCGAGGACTATGCCTGGGACTTCGTGGGGGCGGCTCGGTTGTCAGCGACAGAGAAGACCTGTCTTATGGTCTTCTTCTGGGGAGGACTATCCGAGCCCTTTAAATCTTTCATGCCGTACTGGCACCCCGACGAGTCGCTGGAGGACTACGTGAACCTGGCTCTGGAGTTGAGTGGCTCAGCCGTCAGGGTGGGGGTGCTGAGTCAGGAAGTTCCCGGCGAGGCAGCTGAGCTCGCGGATGTTTCCCGCAAGGTGGGGAGTGCCGTTCACGAGTCCCCCGAGGAGGCGGCAGGTGCCGTTCAAGAGTCCCCCGAGGAGGTGGGGGTTGACGCTCACGAGTCCCCAAAGGAGGCAGCGGGTGCCGTTCACGAGTCCCCCGAGGAGGCGGCGGGTGCCATTCACAAGGCCCCCGAGGAGGCGGGGCTTGCCGTTCACGAGTCCCCCGAGGAGGCGGCGGGTGCCGTTCACGAGTCCCCCGAGGAGGCGGCGGGTGCCATTCACGAGTCCCCCGAGGAGGCGGGGCTTGCCGCTCACGAGTCCCCCGAGGAGGCGGCGGGTGCCATTCACGAGTCCCCCGAGGAGGCGGCGGGTGCCGTTCACGAGTCCCCCGAGGAGGCGGCAGGTGCCGTTCAAGAGTCCCCCGAGGAGGTGGGGGTTGACGCTCACGAGTCCCCAAAGGAGGCAGCGGGTGCCGTTCACGAGTCCCCCGAGGAGGCGGCGGGTGCCATTCACAAGGCCCCCGAGGAGGCGGGGCTTGCCGTTCACGAGTCCCCCGAGGAGGCGGCGGGTGCCGTTCACGAGTCCCCCGAGGAGGCGGCGGGTGCCATTCACGAGTCCCCCGAGGAGGCGGGGCTTGCCGCTCACGAGTCCCCCGAGGAGGCGGCGGGTGCCGTTCACGAGTCCCCCGAGGAGGCGGCAGGTGCCATTCACAAGGCCCCCGAGGAGGCAGCGGGTGCCGTTCACAAGTCCCCCGAGGAGGCAGCGGGTGTCGTTCACGAGTCCCCCGAGGAGGCGGCGGGTGCCGTTCACGAGTCCCCCGAGGAGGCGGCGGGTGCCGTTCACGAGTCCCCCGAGGAGGCAGCGGGTGCCGTTCACGAGTCCCCCGAGGAGGCGGCGGGTGCCGTTCACGAGTCCCCCGAGGAGGTGGCGGGTGCCATTCACGAGTCCCCCGAAGAGGCGGGGCTTGCCGCTCACGAGTCCCCCGAGGAGGCGGCGGGTGCCGCTCACGATTCACAGAGACAGCGTTGTCCACTCACGATCGTGGTTCTGCCCTGGGTCCCCCCCCACCAGCTCTGCCTCAGTCCCCAGGTCCCCCTCCAGCACACAGAGGTTAAGTTACAATAGAACACGACTTGGTGGCGCTCAAGCACAAAACGGGCTTGCCGAGCACACATTAGTGATACCTAACTACAGAGAGGAAGTAAGTAGACAAAAAAGATGCATCGAGGCAAGATGAATGTAGAGTTGCTGGTCCCACTGGTGTCTAAACACAAAGGGCTTGATGACCAACGCGACAGCGACTCTTGATAAGAGAATCTCGATAAGAGGGAGCTTTTATGGAGAGGATTTGCAGCTCATATAGGATTCGATGTGTACCAGGTATTTATGTTTTTCATTAAGCGCCATCTAATGTCAGGGAGGGAATTTGAATTTGAACACACAAGACACGTCGAAAATCACTGGCGATAAGCACGTGCGATAATCGTCCTGGTGTGCACGAGGCTTAAGTCAGCAAAATCTTTTTTAAATCCTACCAACCGTAAACATTTAAACGTTAGTGTACACACACACAGAAATTTCCCATGCATCTAACCTGTAGACTAAAATTTAGTGTGAAGACCCATCAAAACATCAAACTTCTACAACCGATAAAAAAAAAAATAAATAGAGAAGCTACATTTGTAGATGATTACGGGTGTTCAGTAGATCCAGTGCGGAAAATGCTGTTCAGTAAACTACATCGAGATGCACATTACTAGCACATTCTCCAAGTTGTGCAGCAGGAAATGAGTGCACTCTTTTTCCTCGACACTGTGATCAAGCTCAAATTCACTCCGTCTGTCCTAACACTTATTACTCAGTGTGACTGCAGCGAAAAGAAAGAGAAATGCTTCTCTCCCTTTTTTTTTCTTTGACCAGATAGAGAAAGTGAAGCAGAGTGGCAACCCAATTACCATACCATCGCCATGGCAATTTACAGCAAGTCACTTATGAAATTGTTATGAGGCGATAAGAGAACTAGCCATCTGCGGGCTGCAGAAATGGAAGATCAAACGCTCTGTCTCAATGCCACACTGGTTACCTGATCAGAAGTATTTTGGTGCGGGGAGGGATGAGAGGGTCTCTAAAAAGTCTAAATGAATAGATGTCACATCAAATGTTCTTTACAGGGTCAGATCTTTGACAAAAATACACTGTTTTTTTTCTTGACACAAGACACACTCTGATAACCAGCGAGCAGTGGAAAGCCTAGACTGGGGCGATGACAGCAAATTTGTGTCTGTAAGATACGGCCGTTCAGGTTCTGCAGAAAAACAACAACACTACACAAACACAGCTAAAGTACCTCTGTGGTTAGCGAAGGCTAATATGAAGTCAACACTCCCAAACAAGCGCGAGTCTGGGCAGAGGTCCAAAAACCTCATGCTGGTGTTAACAGAAATTGAAAAGCACACAATAGAAACACGCATGAGTACCTGAAATTGATAACCATTTGCTTTTGATGGTAGGAACCGTACTGTACTGTGTATTAGCTGTCTAGTCTGAGAGTCTTTGACTGTGTCAGCTTAAATTTGAATTATTTTAGCACCCCCCACCCCCGGAATTATTAAATAATAAAATTAATATGCATAATACAATTAGATAATGTCACAATTTTTTATTAAATTAAAATGTAAAAAATAATCATAGAAAATCTTACCAGGGAGGGGAAAGAATAACTAATAATAATAATAAATTGTTATATTATTCTAATATTTTAATTTAATATTTTAGTTCAGTATTCATTAATTAATATATAACATGTTAATTAATCCATAAATGTAGCTGTATTATATATATATATATATATATATATATATATTTACATAAAATGGCACAATTTGTTATTAAAAATGATATTTTTTATCATAGAAAATCTTACCTCTGAGGAGAAAATATCTAATAATAGTAAATCATTAAAATATAATAATATATTAAATAATGGATTTCACTATATGAAACAGAATGTCCATTAGTACTGCAAATGATTTTATTTTGCATTTTTTAAATAATACAGAAAATTGTAGAATTGACATTGCAAAATTGGTAAATTTCCCTGTTTTTCTTATTTTTTCCTGGTCTTTGATTGACCCTCTATGTTTTGCCAATACATATTTTTTATACTTTTGCTAAGAACAAGTTCAAGGTACAGTCCTTTAATTTCTTCCGCAAATAAACATTACACCCCTTTAAGCACAAGTCAACATTATTAATAAATCCATTTTCGCTGATGAAGCCTCGAGACATCACCAGTGGCATCATAATCATTTAACAGAACTGGAGTTGTTCTCTTTCCATTGTTTCTCTTTAAAAACAAATTAGTGATCTCTTCCTAATATGTGAGATCACCATAATGCGATAATCAGCAAATCTGTATTTACATGAATGCTTAAACAGTTTGAAAAATATTACATTCGCAATCTGGGTCAACACGTAACCGCACCGCTTAATGAGGCAGGGATAGTGATTCCAAAATACTCCACAGATCATTGCTTATCATTCTCCCTCTGTAAATATCATTCATCATGGCGGTATCCATTTGAAAGATCTCCCTGGTTCTCTTTCCTTCCCCTGCTGTATCCTTTTCCAGACACAAGGGTGCACATAGTGGTCAAGCCAAAGGTCTGGTGACAGATTGCTGTAGCTGACAGATTCAGAACACATCGGCCAAGGGCTCAAATGAACCTCTGTCCAACACCATCCATCTCTACATTGCACCATTAATGGCTGCCCCTGATCAATTGTGCTCCCTTGAGGAACCACGCACCTTTCTCAGTCAATGCTCTCTGAATGTTATTACATTTAGGTTCTTGTGTAAAAGAGCAACACCATGAAACTAATAGAGTCGCTGTCACCGTTTGACACACACTTGGCAAATGGTGGATAAAAGTAAAGCTGAGGAATACTGCTCTTACAGCATTTCAGAAATGGCACGAAGTCTGGAGAAAGGCATTAAGAGTTGGGATTACGGAACTTTCAATCCATTAATGGCATGCACATACATGCAAGAATGTTTGCTTTCATTGGTGCAATTTTGAATTTATGATAATTTAGCAAATTGATTGTTTAATTATGACTAGCAGCTATTTTATATGGACTTTTCAATGGCAAATATCTAGTAATTTAGCTAAGTGAACCACGGCCACTATAATTTAAATGTATAAAATGAAAACATGAATGCACTAAATAGGATATCAAACAAAGTGTCAATTTTTTATTTACTTTTTTTTTTTAAAAAGATCAATGACACTTGGTTTGATATATAACACAAAGACATTCAAATAAGTATAAAGGGCTGTATAAAGTGTCTGTGGGACACTGTATGACATAAAACAGTTTAAATATTATTATAATTAAAAGGTAAAGTAATATTTCCTTAAATAATTCAACAACAAAAAAACATACTGTATACTGAACTTAAAATAAAAGTAATATGTAGTAAAATAAATCAATAAATAATAAATACAATTATTTATCAAAATATTTTTAAATAGAAAAGGATGTAGGTAGGTTCTGAAACTAACACAATGGAGAGCTAATATTTCTATTTATCACCCAAGAAGGAATATAGCTATTGACCAATAATTTCAAAATGGCCAAATAATGGCAATTATTTTAGGCATATCACCATTTATTCATTTAGAAGATAGTTCTAAATGAATAAGAAATACAAATTATTTTCATCCTAAGGTGGCAGTAAGCTGTTTTGAGAGGTGCTGTAATACAAAGTTCTTAGGCACACTGTATACTCTTTAGCAATAGTGCTTAAATATACATTACATTTTAAAATATATATCTTAGCCCTGGATTCTCCGTAGTTTATTCAGGGAGAATTCTACTTTTCACACTTCTGAGACTTTTATTACACCTGCCTGTCTTGGTGTTCTTGTTTTGTTTTGCTTTCAAGACGATAGTTTCATTATTTAGTTACTTTTCCCATCCATTAGAGAAGCATCCAAGGTCAGAAGCTTTCCTGAATAGCATTCACATCACAGCATCTGACATTATTGGAAAATGATGGAAGTTAAAAAAAAATGAAGGTGTGAAACATAAACACATTCTTTATAAAGGCTGTGGTTTAATATTACAGTACGGTGGATTCTAGCCAGTCCAAAAGTCTAAAAGCTAATAAAATAAATGAAATTATCATATAATATCATAGGAAACATATATGCACAAATACTACTTAAATGGACAACTTTTATAGCATTTTTTTGTTATTTTAGAGCCATGTTCAGTCTAATACCTCCATGAGCAGAAAAATCAGTGTTGGTTTTCCCACGTGTTCATTCATTTCGAGTGCATCCTGCCTCTCACACAGTCATGTTTGCTCTAAATAGCATGCTGTCCCCACCCTCAAAGTGTGAGTAGTGTTTTATATCTCACATATGCACACGTACACACACAATCACATACACTCTCCTCTGAGCCTGCAAAACATGACTGACAGGGGAGATGTCATCACACATGCTGCCGTGGTAACAAACAACACCCATCAGCTTCCTGTGCTGTCGTCTACAGACTGAGGTGGAAAGGAAAAGCCCATGAACTGATATAAACAAACTCGCTCCCATCCAGAAGGGCATAAAATACAGTACATGATCCAAATACAAACATTACCTGGCCTTTACTAAATGATGATTTATTTTAAGTTTTCAAATGCAACTTTTTTTTTATTTTCGAAAGGATCTACACCTCCGAAGGCAATGTAAGTAAGGATGGTTCATCAAAACCATCATAAAACGTTCCATGACTATCTCGGACTCATTTAACTACGCCATTTCGGGT
The DNA here is from genome assembly GCF_963082965.1 of Carassius carassius. NCBI lineage: Eukaryota > Metazoa > Chordata > Actinopteri > Cypriniformes > Cyprinidae > Carassius > Carassius carassius. The sequence continues at coordinate 5,397,025 of NC_081771.1, forward strand.
GAAGGTGAAATATTGCAAGGACTAATTGTTAATCGGCCAAATTACAATGAGTGTTGAGCAAAGCTGCCGACAGCCAGAGGTGAAATATTACAATGATGAATTCTTAATAGTCTAAATTACTTTAACTGAGGTCTGTTCAAGAGTCATTAACCTACTGTATAGTAGCTGCTGGTCATAATTAATTCACATTTGAGAACACCGCATCGCTCCCCGACACTGAACATTTTGTTTTGCATAATTTAACCAGCATCTATTTTCTAGTAGCATCACTGGTCACTGTGGGTCACCAGACAGGGATTAGACTGCATGTAAGATATGAATGCTAAATTAATCACTGCAAAACTGATATGCGTCCAGTTGAGAACGAAGCATGAGTTGAATTCTCAGTCTCAGACTTAAATATTGTCTCAATCAGGGACATCAAGACTGCAAGGTGGAAAAAAAAAATTCAGGCAAACAGCACAACAATAATCACATGCAGTAATGCATGCTGGGAGCTTGCAGACCCTTAACCAATCAGTAGCACTGTTCAACAAGAAATTGTTCAGGCTCTTTTAGGCTTGTTGGGACACAATTTGAGGCAATACTGTTAGTCTAACATGTGCTATTATGTAGATTCATGGTAATTCACATTTCTAAGCAACTCTGACTCAAAAGGCTGCCGTATGCTGGATAAAATGTAATTGCAGTGTACAAGATGAGTCATCAATATTTTTGGTTCATTTCCTGGGAAGAAAAAGATATTTACAATTTAAATGGGCACTGTATATCTGCTCTATTTTAGGAGAACCCTCACATACAGATGTTCTCTGAGCAAACTGAGAGGCTTATGGTGTAAGATTCTGCATCCAGGGGTTACAATTATTTAAGGCATATGAATAGAAATTTGCCTTCATAAATACAGGACTATTAATGTAGCATCAACACTGGAAATGTTTGAATTACAAACATAATTCATTTTTATTGTCGTGTCACATTGGTTGATATTGGCTAAATGTGGAGCTGTTGAAAAACTGCTTTCTGAATTCAGTTGCCTCAATTTAAGTCAACATTATCGGCAACCAGAAAATAAAATAAAATATATTTAATCATATTGTCTTACTCACTAAAAACAAGAAACATTTCTTTTTTGACAAGGTGTACAGATGAATTATGTACAATAAGACCAATAACTGCTGAGGCATTGCAAGCTATATACTGCCTACATGGACGACATGCCTATAAATAAAAAGTAAAACATTCAATTTCACTTGGGCCCAACTACCTATTGTGGGTAACTAGCAGAACTTTAAAATTTTTGGGGTGAGGTGTAGTGGAAACTAATATAGAGAGGAAGGGAACCAACAACCCACAAATCCACAAACCCTTCGGAGCATCTCTCACAATAGATCTCTCGCCTCGTCTTCTTTAGCGAAGCATGCCTGCTCGTAAATGTCTTCCAGGATTGATATCATATTATTACTTGCACTTATTGAGTGGGTAGTTTCAAAGGGACAGTTATTAAAGCAAATATCTTTAATTTACGATCTGGGGCCATCAATCTGTTCTGGTAATAACAGCAAGGAATTCCTTATTAGAGTTGAGAGAGAAATATTGAGTTTCCTGACATATCCTCAGCTGGGTGAAAATATAACCATGCTCAAACCATGAAATGTGACTCTACTGGAGGTGTGCAAATGAACCGTGAGAAAAAAGAATGGTCTGCATTATCAGTGCCGCAGTTAACAGAGTGAAATCCAAAACTCTGATTGAATGTCACCATGCAAAGGTATATGTGTGCATTCGAAATCAATTAAAGCGCTTGTTTCCTTACTGAAAAAATGAAAATCTTACTGAGGATCTTAAGTGAGCTTCTACGTAAATATATTGTATACTAATAATAAAAGCTAGAAAGTCCAACAAAATATGTTTCATGCAAAGTTGGTCTTGCAAAGCATACACAGAGTTAGGTCTTCACCTTTAAATGCACGTGGCAATCTTGCTTGAGATTGAGCCCCCCAAAAAATCCAAAGCTGAGTTATTTACAGTAATTCAGCCAGAGACTGAATAAACCCCACCTGTCACACTTATCGTCTCAAAATTTATGGCGAAAATTGCAGGGTCCCAGAACATATAAATGTGAGACTTTAGAAAAAAAATAAAACTGCAGTGAGTAATTTTAAAAGCTTCATGATGGCGATGTTAACGCGCTGTTCTCAGCACTGCCCGCTAGACCGCTGTCAGCACTTCCCTGCTAATTGCCTCCATCAGTTAAAATCATTATGATCCCCTTTTATTCCAGACCAAAATAGAAAAAATCATGTTGCTCGGAGTCACATACTGACTGTCAGGGAGTCTCAATGGCTACTAATGAGATGCTACTCAAGGGTGAAGCCTTGTGTATGAGCAGGGATTACTGTATGAAAAGTCAGATGAGCTATAATGACAAGAAACTAGTGCTGGAGGAACACAAGCTCACTTAAACTGACTATGAAAAAAAAGGTAAAATTGTTAAAATAGTGCTTAATATGTTAAACACATTAAAATAGTGCTTAATATGTTTCAGTATGCTTGCTTAAGCTTATATACTTGATGTTTCAGTCCAGTTTGATTACACCTTGTCAAGCTTAACAATTACTATTGTCCATATTTAAAAATAGTCGTTTTTATATCAGCACTTTTTACAATGGACAGCGTTCAAAGCAGCTCTACAGAAAAAATACTGCTGTAATAAATAACAACATGGAAGTTCACTACTTAGAGACTAAAAACATATCTACAGTATACTGTACTTCTGCTTCAAAAAGTAGTCACCCTCTCATCGACTCTGCACGATAATGGATGTTTTTTAAACTGCTGGCTACTTTTCCTTCACTTCTTTCACCTTGTCAGGCAACAGCCATCTACGACAACTGAAACAATTGTTACTTAAATGTCACATCCAGTACTTGGGTCAAACCACTTTGAGTCAAACATTTATACCATGTCTGTCTGTCTGTCCTATATTATCTACTGTATTTTATAACATCTTTTAGCATCTGTCTATCTGTAAGTCTATCTATATATAATATCTATCCATATAATCTACAAGTGTCTAGTATCTATTTTATCTATCTAAATAGTAACCGTCTAATCTATTTTACCTTGCTAGCATATTTTACAGTATCTATTGTATCTTATAGAATACAATCTGTATATCTATCATCCATCTAATCTATAGTTTATTGTACATTATTGTATCTATCATATATCTACCTAATAGCACCATCTAAACTATAGTGTCTATTGTATCCTAACAGTATCTATCTATCCGTTGATCTGTTATCTATCTACAGTATAGAATCTATCCATCTTATCTATTGTATCTATCTTACATATATCTATCTAATGTATTGAATCATATAATATCTATCTATCTATCTTCACCTCCTCAAACATTACATCATGTTTTTATCCCAGTGCGCTGTGAAATGTATTCCACGAGGAGGAAACACTGACCTGCCCTGCAGACACCAGAATGTCACAGTCCGAATGTTGAGATGTCTTCCTCCTCTCTTTCCCTATTACTAGTTATAGCACTGAGGCATGCATCATTTCCCTTGTAGACATGCGAGCCAACTCTAGGTTGAAATACAGCTGTCAGTGTCAAGCCAGGCAACATGTACGACAATATGGAAATTACCTTAAAGATGATTCTAAAAACCTCTAAAAGTTCATTTAACTGAACAATGCTAGAAAGAAACCTTATGTAATTTATAATATCAACCAAGAAGACCTATAATACCTGCAGAGAAGTACAATGTCAAGAACCTCTTGTGTAGGTACTTGATACTGTACTTGTTCTGGTGTAGTTATGAAATCTACCAGCAGGGGCTAATTGCATCACAGGAAGAGACAAGCCTTCAACTATGTCAACTATTATTTATTTGGACAAACAAGGTAATTAAACAAATGCAAGCATTAACGTGTAGGTGGGTATGTGCAAGTTAATCTTGCACTGTGAAATATTCGGATGATCTCATAGCCTTTATAATTCAATTCAGTTTGGAGCCATATTTCATCTTATCATCAACAGAACATTCTTCCAGAAACAGTTACATCTCTAACTTTATGACCTGCCTAGTGTATCACTTCAAGCCCTGTATCTGAAGAAAAGAGACCAGCTGTCAGATTAAATCTGATAATCAGCTCTTGCAATGTGGTTTTCACGCCTCCATTATTCCAGCATGCATTGCAGAATCTCCCCCTGCAGCTACTGACTAACAAATCAGAAAGTGCTTGATTGCTGTGTATTAATATAGAGACACATCTATTTAAGGAGAAGAGGAGGGAAAAATTCCATCTAATCAACAGTAAGGGATGATCTTATTGCTCTATGTTTTTATATAAAAAGATTTTACACTGATGCAATGGCTCCTTCAAGATCACCCACATAGGACAAAAAATAATAATAACAAATGAAAATGATCTCAATTGTTTCTTCTAGACAGCACTGAGTTTACTTGATGAGCAAATGGAGTTTCCCAACATGTTCTTCCAGGGCCAAATTATCAGAGCTATTAATGATACTAATGCCAATTTTACAGTTCTTACTGTACAGTTTTCAATAGTATAACAGTAGCTCAACTGATTACAAAATAGTGTTGCTTTTCCAATAAGAACTTACTTTTTCCAACAACTAGTATTTTTGCCACTGTTTAACAGTCAAGTGCACTGAACATATTTGTTTTTTGTCTTCATATTACATATTTGTGTTCTGAAAATAAACCTCACCAAATTGAGTGAGAATCATGCTTGAAAAAAAATGACAATGGGTAAGAAAAAATGTAACTCATATTGTGTCATCTCAATATTGTGTGAAAAATAATGTATACACATTTTATGTACAGTATTTATTTATTTGTGTTTCTCAAGTGATTTTGTGTTCAAGTTAATATATTTAAAAACTTAATAATTAAGACAATTAAGAATATTACTTTGAAGTGCATTTTTTTAAGCAGCATCCACAATAAATATCTGAGACAAAAACAAAACAAAAAAACACCTTGGAAGATCAACATTTTCTAAGAAAAAAAATGTAAAAAATTACAAATACAAATAAGAAAAAATTACAAATACAAATCACAAATTGGCCATGTTTATACACAAGACCCCCAAACCAACTAGAACTTAAAGGCATTTCGGATAATTTTTAATTATTATTTTTTTTATTTTTTTTTAAGTTGCCAGATTTTCATCTGCTGCCATATCTCTCCCAACCTTACCCAGTCTTTCTCTCTCTCCCTCTCATGACTACCTAATAAGTCCTGGCATTGCTGTTGTCCCTGTGGTGTTATTGGGCTGATCTGTGCTCTCTTAAGGGTGTGCTGAGAGGTTGACTCTCTAAAGCAGCAGGAGGCCCACACTCCTCTTAAACAGCAGGGCTAAAGAGGTTTGTTTACTGGGTAACACCTTGGCCTGACCTCCCCGAGCCGTTGGGAGTTACTCTGTGATTAGTTCTGTGCTAGCCTGGAGCCGAAGAACCGGCGTCGGGTGGAAAGCCACTCTCTTCCCACCACAGGGTGAATGAATGGCCAAATCACGCTGTAATCAATCACCCTTTCTACCTCCGACACAGGTATACACATCCACCGGAAGAAGGATGGGGCCTCCTAAACTTGTTGCTATCTTTGTCACTGTGCCTGAAACTGTGCATGATTTTATTTAGAGTCGGCCTTCGACTCGATAACAGGAGATTAATTGTCGCTGTTGCTTCGCTTTGTCCCCAATGGGTCTCTGTGGCTTTCGGCTCACAGAGAAAGGATATACTCAGGTATGTGTGTGTGTGTGTGTGTGTGTATGTGTTCAAGCATGACTTTCTCTTTTCACTCCTGGTTGCTACTGTTTGCCACTCGGCCCCTGTGGATGGGGGCTCATTATTGCGATGTGTATTCACATCTTCCACCTTTTGCCCAGGGTTCTCCTTCTCTTTCACTTTGCTGCTTTCTACTTACAATAAGATTTCTGTGACAAGCCTAACACCTTCTCCTCTGGCGTCCCTGTTGGCCTGAAACTGGGGTTCACTGACCTAACTCTGCCCTCGCATCAAGACAAGAGACTTCAGAAAGAAACATCACAAAATGTATTTTTACAGTACATTTTACAGTGCTTTTATATTTCAGTGGTTTCTCCCAGACAAGAGTGATGGGGTTAAAAAGGAGATCTCTGCAATGGCTAAGGGCTGCATGATTAATCAAAATCCATAATTGTGATATGGCTTAATGCAATGATCAAATCACAAAGGCTGTGATTTAATCAAATAAACACATATGCTGTAAAGAGAATCTTTAAGGGCTCCCGGTCTCTGCCAAAATAAAAGCATGATGTTTTTATGGTTTGAAAAAAGATTACCGGTAAGTATTAAATATTAGTATTGTCATTTTAAGTTGTACTGTAAAATAAAATGTTTTTCATAACCTCATATTACAATAGTAATATTTCTTCATTTATTAATTTAAGTGATAATCAAAATAGCTGTTTATTAGTTGTTGTTATTTTATAATAGTATTGATATTGTGCAGCCATACAAACAAGCACAGAAAACCTGTGAAGAAAAGTTTTTTATTTTAATGATTTTCATTAACTGCAATTAAAATTAGATTTTTTTTCTCTAAATTATGCAGACCTTATTTACAATGTTTGTTACATTGTTTATATAGACTGCATGATTTTGAAAAATGATTTGTTAACACAATTATCACATAAACCTATTATCCACCTTCTTTTTATAGCTTCATAATTTTTGCTTTGTCAACAATTTGTGTCTCTTTTTAATTCTCTGAAAGATATCTGAAAGAAAGAACCATAATCGAGACCTCGAAAAAATCTCTGGAGCTTAAAAAGAGCAGCATTTGGATATTCTGCGGATTCTTCCTGCATCTACAACATGAGAAAACAAGTGCAGATCTTTTCGCTTGTTTTTATTCAAGGTAAAGCCAAATGGAACATCATTTATCCACAAGGTCAGGTGGGTCGTTTTTTAAAACTCTAGTACAACAAACAGCAAATAATGTCTATGAATTTCCAGGAAAAATGGACTTCAGAAACTGGAGGTCAAGCTCATTCAATACTACACACAGCAGCCAAGTGGACAAAATCTCAGCTGATACCCTGTTTCCGCTAATGCTTCCTATTAAAGTTCATGTGTATATGTTTGCATGCAACTCACCAATATGGCTGCGATGTGTTGAGGCCAGACTCAACTGACCCCAGAGAGACAGCAGACAGATGCCCAACAGCAGCAATCTCCTGCCCACACGCTGCAGCTCCCGCTCCCGCATCCTACAAACACACACACACACAATACCTGTTTAAACTTAAGAGAAGAAATTAACATACGACTCAATGACATTTGGGAGAAAACAGTCAGTAAACAGCGAATTTATTTTGAATACACAATCAAACACATGGAAATAAGTACTATGGTTTAGTAATCCTATCAAATTGTAAAACTATAGTACTTGATATGAAGGAAACTGAGGCTAGTTGTCACATAGGCTGTATTCAGAGGGCAGGAAAAAATTATTATTATTTTTTCTTTAAATCATAGACCGTACATATTGTTAAAGTGCAAGTGATAAAATCAGATTTATGTGTCCAGACATAACCAACTTATCAGTATGGGCTGCTTTGGTTATGATGCAGGTGCTCCCATATTCTTTAATGAGGCTTTCAAAACAGATGCATCATCATAATCTCCAAATAAGCACCCGTTGAGTCACAAAACTCAGCGATGGAAGTGGCTGGGATATATTGTAATGTTCTGACTTCAGCTTCGTTTGAATACAGTATGAATACTTCTGGCATTTCCGTCAGCGGTTTTGATGATATCATTACGTGTTAAAAGTGTTGCAAAAGATGACTTGAAATCTGAATTTAGCAGCCAGAGCATCTAGAATGAGACGCATATGTAAAATTCAGATTTAAATCCAAATGTAGTTTGAATCAGATTTGAAAAATCCAAGTTTCATTAATATTTTGGCTGTCCTGATTTGAAAAACCCATCTGGATATGAAAACAAAAACAACAAAAAGACTGGATATTTTCTAAACATATTCAGGCAACAGTATAATACAGGTAGGTTTTAACTAAAATCTTTCATACAGTCTTAAAATTGGAAAAGTTGTAAGAATTTTTTTTTTATTATATAATTCATCATTAAATTTATTACTCACAATATTTGATAGCCAAAACAAATATTTAGGAATTTATGAATGTTACACTAACCAATTTATTGTTTCATCAATTGTATTACAGTCCAAAATTTAACTGAAAAACCTGTTATTGTCACTGTGATAACTTCATAATCAGGGCATGTTGTATCAAAAGTTCATGAAATGGCAATTTTGATTTCTAGTTGACTTTAATGTAACACCATACAACTTTTCTGAAGGGAAACATTCTCATTTTACCCTATTTGCCAAACAAAACATTTTACAGTTTCCTCTAATTGGCACAAACACCCAGAAAATAGCCTATTTGCCATGTAAATGTCAGACCAAATATCCCATTTTATTCTGAAATACAGTCAGCATAGTCAAACGAACGACTCCGAAGCACAAAAAGATCTATAAATCCTCAAAAAGCGAGATCGTTTAGAACACTCCAGACACGATTCCAAACAGCCATTAATTTCCTCAAATATCAGCCATCCTTCAAATGCGTTAGCGAGTGACACAATCTCGCTCTTTGGCGGTGGTCTGCTCTTGTCTGGAAAACACAGTAATCTTGATATACTATCAGAGGCTGCAGGCCAGTAATTCCCTCTCTGTCTTTGAGGGGTCCGGAGAGACCAGAACACACAAAAGCAATCATCGCGCCGCCACGCCAAGCTTGTGTTCTGCTTGTGGAGGGAGGACAACAGCAGTATCACAGGCATCTTTTCATGTCTTTTGCCAGCATCCCTCCTCAAATTACAGCAAAGGCGGGCTTCATATGAGGGGCTGTGAGTCTCCGTGTTTGGCAGAGACTGTGCATATGTTCAGTATTCAGTCTGACTCTGGAGGTTTCTTTGTCCTTCATTACTTTACGCTAAAAGAACACTGGTTTGGTTTTTGTGGCCACAGCAGAAGCATGTGAATAACCCAATTTGAGGATTTGATTAAGGCAGGGGTTTTATGAATCAGTACTATTGAATTTGAGGAAATCTGGTCTGCATTTTGCAAGCCAAAAAAAAAGACTTTAAACATATTAATGAACAGTACATCAATATATATATATATAAGAATTAGATTTGTGCAGAGGTGCTTACACATGCAAAACTGACTGCCACAATGTAGGGTGTTCTGGGTGGTTGCTAGGATGTTGTCATGCAGTTGATAAGGCAGATTTCTTTTAGAATGCTGTTAATCGTTTGCATGGTGTAAACTGTCAAGTCTGAGTAACGTGCATAAGCCACACAATCTCGTGTAACATTCATGTCTATAACAAAACTACAACAGACTCTAAACTTCTAAGAGAAACTAAAACAGTGAAGAACACACACACAAAAAACAAGCTTTTCCAAACTTGATTAGAAAACGCAAGTCTTTGCACACATTGTCAGAGCCTCATAAGCATCATTCATCAAGCCAACGTCTTTTCTTTCCATATTTCCTTCGTGCTTTCTTCCTGCCGCCCATACGCACAATTAGCCTCTCTGCCCGCAATAACCGCACAAAGCCGATGGGGTTCACAAGCTTATGAGGTCGTTGACAAGTCACTGGAGTTGAGGTATTGAAAACACACACTGTAAATAGCTGACGTCGCCCTGCATGCACCCAAAGGGCTTGCGCGTATTGATTGAAGAGAGACATGGGTAAATAGGAGCCAAAGAGGTCAGAATGTTTTTTTAACAAACCCAAGTGTGCAACAGCCCTTTCCTGAGTGGACATGTTATGGTTTAAGGGCAGAGCAAACCTTCAATTGCATTTTATGGTGTTAAGAAACAAACAATGTAGTCTTTGACAAGCTCTCATGTCATCCAATCAAATCCTCTGCTTCAAAACACATGGTCTTATTATGGGTATGATCGAGGTATCTTGTTATTCATTTGGTCAAATAAAATATTATGCATGATGTGCTGTAAGGTGCTTATCATAAAAACTTATTTGCATACTGTGCATAAGATACATTATATACAATGCATAAACAGTGAATGTATACAATATTGTTGAAATGTTTGGGATCGGTAAGATTTTAATAAAAAAATGTTTAAACTTATCTAGCAAGAATGCATTAAATTAATCAAAAGTGACAGCTAAGACAATACAAACTGTTACAAAAGATTTATTTCAGACAAACGCTGTCATTTTCAACTTTCTAATCATCAAAGATTACACAAAAAATATGAAGCAGCGCAACTGTTTTCAACATTGATATAATACAAAATATTTCTTGAGTAGCAAATCAGCATATTAGAATGATTTCTGAAGGATCATGTGACACTGAAGACTGGAGTAATGATGCAGAAAATACAGCTTAGCATCACATGAAAAAAATTACATTCTAAAATATATTCAAATAGAAAATAGCTATTTAAAATCATAATCACAATACACTACACAGACAAAAATACTGAAGAAATAAGCATACTTTTCAAATGATCCAAAATTCATCTTTCCTTTGTGGACCCACAATTCTCTGCTACCTCTAAGGTAGTATGACTCACTTTTAAAGCATATAAACACATAAACCAGAGGGAGAAAAGAACCAACAAGTTATTAAGTGGCTTCTCCTCTGACTCATCATCTGTGTAAAACACTATACACCTAAGGGAAACCAACGACAGCAGCTGATTGACAGCATTAAAGACACCAATGAAGGCATTTTATAAAAAATTCAAAGAAGAACATGCATTAAGAGTAAAAGTGCAATTGCCAAACCACTCAAACGCAATAAAGCAAGTAAAGGAAAAAAAAAAACTCCTCCACCTGTTTTCCCCAAGAAGAGCGAATCACTTTCAAACGAGCAATCCAGCCCACCACGGCTGGCTAATTAGTCCCTTTGGAATGCCCCTCGTGCAGATGGCAAGATGTCTGACATATTTATTTTGGTCCTTCACGTCAAATCTCTTCTTTCTCCAGTTCTTAAACTCACCCTCTTCGTCTGAACGGAGGCGGTAAATGCATTTAATCCTGCAGATGTAGAGTCATACAAGTTCTCCAGACTCGCTTGACCTTGCTGCGTGGATGTAAGTGCGCTCATATGAAATAAGCGAAGAGAAAACAAAATTACAGAGCCGCCCAGGTAGGCGCGTTTCCCCACAGGGCTCGAAGGAACCGGGCACGCGAGGCACACGTCTGCCAGCTTGCCAACCGCAGGAGTGCAACTTAAGATCTAGACATCTGCTGGGTGAAGTGGGGAATCAAAGAAGGAGAAGGTCTGAAAGGAAAGAGAGAGGGATAGAAGTGTACAGAGGAAGAAAGGAGGGCCTCAGGTGTATTTATGGGTCCACAGCAGCATTGATGGGCCTTGACAAGTAAGAGCCAGGAGGGGAAAACAGACGTTTGGGCACTAGGCAATTTCAACAAATAGGATTCAAAATGGTACTTAATTAGTTTCCTTTTTCTACAAATGCTCACTCAAACGAGGTACTTAACCTTCAAAACAAAATAAATATTATATTAGCTGTTTTATTTTCTATGAGGGACCCTATGAGCTTGTTGTTCAATTTAGGACATTTGAATATAATTAAAGGGATAGTCATTCATCATATTTCATTCATCCCATGGAAGTCAAAGGGATCCTAAAATGTATAGTTACTAACATTCTTCAAAATATCTCCTTTTATGTTTGATAAAAGAAAGTAAGTCTTGCTGGCTCAGAACACCATGATGAAGAGTAACTGATGACATTTCACATTTTTGGTGGATTATGCCTTTAAATGGACTATATATATATATATATATATATATATATATATATATATATATATATATATATATATACCAGAATGGATAACATGGCTGTGAATTTGCCTAAATTAAGCTTTCACTTCATAGGAGCTAGTCTACTGTGAACCAAATGTTCTATTTTCTTGAAAGGATTTCGACAACAAATCTTTTAAATACTAGATCTTTTGTTTCTTGATGCTCCAAACAAAGAACAAGTAAATGAATGTGGACAATACACAAATATATTTATCCAGAGAGCAGAGTCAGACAGTATTGTTATCCTTGACTCAACAATACGACAAACAGCATCAAAAATGTGTTTGTCTTGAAGTTAATAGAACAACATATGGTGGGCAGAATGCATTTTCTGACACTGTCAAACATGTAAAACAAACCTTTTGGTTCAGTCGCTGTGAAAACTTCTGTAACAGCCAATATGGAAACTTCAAAGCTCAGCGTTTGATGGCAGTTGGTGAAATCAATTGCAATATGTGAACATTTTTACAAATGGATTCGGCTGTATTTGAGTTCAAACCAATATGCAAAACAACAGCTTTCAGTTGTCATTGTTTTAAAGGAATTAAAGTGGTGCAATCTGTTCGGCTTAAATGTTCGTAGCATAGTTAGCTAAACATCTAATATAAAAACCTATAGATGACCCGACCTCTATTTTCACATAAAATGCATGACATGCAGAAACTAAGATTGTTCTCTTAGTTTGTCTTAGTTTGTACTCTGGTTCTTATTCAAAGGACGACGACTAATGCTGTATGGTTTTTACTGACAGCCTGGTATGCCATACTCTGAGCAACTGGAGCAATTTGTTGTTAAAAAAAAACGAGGGAAAAAGGAAAGAGAATGCAATATAGATAGAAGGAAAAGAATTCTGCAATCTGCATGATTACACACCTGTATGAATGTCAGAGTTGAACATAATTTTCCTTGCAGCCTCAAGACAGGCTTTTCAAGAAGTGGTTGTTAAAATACAGGGAAAGCTAGTCGAAGTCTTGAATATCTCGTCTGTATGTCAAACCGCAGACTGATAACCTTCTTGTATTTCACCGAGCTGAGAATACAAAGGGTTTCTTTGTTTTTCCGGGTGATCTTTCCACTTCATGGCACAGCAGAAACTCCTCACAAATACTCCTGTACTCTTCATTTCCAGATGAATGATTTCTGCACTGAACCACTGAAAATCTGTCTTTAGTCTGCCTGTGAATGTGGAATGATTTTTAAAAGTGATGTGGTCGTGTTGGTATGAAGTGGTGAAACTAAAGACATGTTAGCATCAAGTTGCCTTATCTTCATAAGCCAATATTGCTAAACCTAGGCTCAGTTGAATATGTCATGTAATTATAGTAGGGGTCTTATACTCAAAGTACAATGAAACGGTTTACATGCACGCACACACACACATTTGTGTCAGACTGCACTGTGGATTCGTCTAACTCATTCTGCAAGTGTCTCGTATTTTCCAGGCCTCTCCTCAGAGGTCCTGCTGAGGAAGAGAGGTCACAAATTTTGGATTTTGAACTAGCACACAACTCCGAAGAGAAAACGAAAGGAATATTTCAAATATGATGTCATATCAGAGGGCATTTTTTTTCTATGGGTGAAAAATACAGTACAAAATATGTAGCTATAATTAGGTTAATTCATTAAATAAGGAATAGCAAAGTTGTTCATTCAGATTACATACTCAGAATTACATTTTAATTACTTTTTTTTAATGCTGAAAAATGAAAATGGTAGATGGATTAAGAAAATAACCCTTTTATTATGTTCTGACCTGATTTTATTTTATAATATAATTTATAATTTATAATTATAATTTATAAAGTTAGCCGTTAATTATAGAGTTTAATCCTATTATTTCAATTATGTATCCCCCCATTTTTTTATTAGATTTTGCATTTACCAGTTTAACAACTGACCTTATCATGACATTTTCATAACAATTTACCATGGAAAAGGAAAAAAAAATATCATTAGGACATTTTGTTGTAACAGTAACACTGTCCTATTTATTCCATTTGATTTTAAAGGTGATGTCATTTTTACAGTATTTGTGAAAAAAAAAACACCTTTGGCTATGTCAGAACAAGACCAATCTTTTTAAAGGAAACAAATCAGTCTACAAACAGCCTACTTAACAGCGGTCTCTGCACGTGAACATATAGGATAAAAAAATGTATTCGACATTGAAAAATTACACGCTACATGGTAAATTCAGCTACGACCTGCCATCTTGTGCATTTTCCGAGCCAAAGTCTCTAGGACCTCAGCGAAGTGCATTCTGAATAATCAGTATGCAATCAGTATGCGACCCTGGCTGCTTTTAACTGTTTCTTTGATCTGAAAATTTGTCTCTGGCTTATTTTAAAAACCTTCCCACTTTCCCTGTTTGCAAACTACTAGTATTTTTCCCCTCATCAAAGCCCAGCCGCTCTCTCCTTCGCCGACCGAGATTTCACTCAAGCAGATGATTGCTAAATGCTAATGCTAAAGCACGAGGGGGAAATCTGACACAAATTGAAAGCATATTGAAGGCCAGAAGAGCCGTAATGCGATCAAAGGCATGCTGAGTGGATCTCCAGGCTTCCCCCTGTGCTTTTCAGCTGACACCGTGTCTGCCTGAGCAGAAAATTATGCTTCTGTTTTTGTCAATCATAGGAAACTACTCCTCCTTCTAACTGTGAACCCTGGAGTCTGAAAGCTCTAATGCTGATGACAGAAACCCATAAATTGGCACGAGATAAGAGTTAAGAGGCATTAAAAGAAGTCTTGAATTGAAATTCTCTGCACAAAGTAAAGCTTTGCAGTAGAGCGTTATGTAGGAAGTAAAAAGAACAAAAACAAAAAAACACTTGCTAACAGAGTGACTGAGCATCACATGACATCATGCTGTTGTTCTCTGCAAGTGTCAATCACCTCACGGCTCACTCATGGACTCAAACAGGAAACACTCTTTACTGTCAGTTAACATCAGACCACTACGTTCTCCCATCACAAGCAGACCACCATAAAGCATTGGAAACTGCAGAGTTTGTATCGGAGAAATGCCCAAAACAGAATGATGTACTGTGATATTTACTCTATGACTGCGTGTTCCATCGATAATTGTGTTTTCTGTTGCACTTGTCATCTGTACAGACAATAACAGCAAGACATTTTTACTGTAAGCCACAGAAGAAAGAATGATGCAATAAATAACATACATTGTCTGAAAAACTCTGTTTTCGGCAACCAGGTTCCACATGTCTACATGTCTCTATATATTCGAATTAAACCTATGAAAAATACATAAGAATTAACAAGTAGGCCTAGCAGTTCACCAATATACCATACACACAAATCTACTGGCCAATGTCACTCCAATTATGCACTTTTTTGCATCATTTTTGCATCATACGGATCAGATAGGCATTGCTTTCTAAACTAAAGCACATCACTTTTTAGAAACAAGCTTCCTTTTTAGTTGATTTACTTGAAAATTTTTACTTGATTATTCATACAATGCCAAAAAGGAAAAATATTATTATTATATACTAAATAAAAAGAAAACAGATAAAAATAGAAAAAGAATAGAGCAAGCTATTAGATGCTTTTTTTATATATAAATAAAAGAATAGTGTGCAAGTCTAAAAGGGGCACGTTATTTTTAAGAATAGAATTAGAATAGAGAGTGCTAGAGTCAGAGGGTCAAGCAAAGATGGAAGAGATTTGTTTTTAGCTGATTCTTGAAGATGGCTAAGGACTCAACTGCTCGGATTGAGTTGGGCAGATCATTCCACAAACATTATATTATTATAGCTAACAAAAATTAAAACCATAAAAATAAACATTTTCGTTACTTGAAAACTTTCTATATATAAAAAAAACACTACTAAAAAAAAAAAATAAAAAAAAATAAAGTGATTCAAAATAGTAACATAAATAAACACTATCACACTGGTTGTAAATCAACATTAATTTACAAAACCTTTTCACTTTTCATGTTTACTGTTTATATGAAGCCATTTGAATTACCATAGTGTATGAAATGTGCTATAAATAAACTAGTTTTGCCTAATATTATTTGACCTTTAAAAATTATCTTTACAATGAATTACCCAATTCATGGGTAAATAAATGGAATAACAGGAAAATGCACATGTACCACATAGCATGACTGAAGTATAAATACTTATGAGCACTACACCAGTAATCTTGCTCTACAGAAACTGGTGGACTGTTACTATCAGCTTGTGTTTTATTAAACACTAAGCTTTTAGTAAGTAAACAAATGTTTCACGTTAATGGGTTGAGAGCAGCAGAATTGAATCTAAGCGAAAGAGGGTAAGGCAAACCACGAACTCTCAGTCCTGCTTGGGCTGTGTTAATAGGCCTCTTTAAAACACCTGCTGTGAAGGTCTACAGAGCCAGAATGCTGATCTAGAATCAGGAATCTTTCTCACTTCACATTAGTCTTAGTCAGCAAGCGGAGAGAAGACGGTGTGCCCCTGGACCGGGGCTGCCTGGTGAACAGCCTCCTTGCATTATTCACAGTACCAGTAGACAGGTTTCGCTGCTCCATTTGCTGCCCTGCTGTCAAGAAGCAGCGAGCATGCAGTCTTACATTATTGACCAATGCAGCTTGCAAAGAGGAAGCAGGCAAAGGGAGGGAGAGAGAGCAGGAGAGAAAAGGGAGAGAGTCCACAAAAGGGTTAGCAGGATAATCTGAGTTTAAAGAGGCGCTGTTTGCACCATTCTACCATGGGAAAAAAACACCACTTGATGAGTAAGCAAAAGGAATAATAGAACGACAAATAAAGCAGAAGAATTACAGCGGCCTACACTTTTGCCACCACAGATTATTTGATTTCTGGCATCAGCAAGTCATTACACACTAACAATTTAAGTGAGAAAGGATTTTCTTTTTGTGTTTGTCCTGGTCAAGGTTTTTATATATATATATATATATATATATATATATATATATATATATATATATATATATATATATATACACCCTAAAATGGTTTATGGACTCAAACATATTCAACCGACATGGTTTTCTAGAGCAGTACACTCAATCCACCTCGCTCTGCAGCCCACTCTCTTTTCTGCCGTAATCACTAAATAGAGTGCAATCAAAGTGCCCTCCTTTTTAACTAAAAATAAAATCACATTATTTAAAGTCGTGTATGCAATCCATGACCACTCAAGTCAAAATCAAAAAAATGTATCACCTTTCAGTGAAATGCATGTTTTTCTGCATTAAAAATATTTTTTCTGTTTTCCAGTTATATCTCGCATGTGTTATTTTGTCAATATTATAAAAATTACCCCCCAAAAAAGCACACACATCCCTGTTGTAATGAATTGAACCTTAATAATCATCGGGAAGAAGGAGACGGGAACTGGCTGACAATCAAAATGAAGCTTTAATTACAAAATAAACACAAAACAGCGCACCAGCCCCTCACGGACGACTGATGCGCACAAAATAAAACCAAAACCTAAAATAAAGCCCAGGCCTGGTCCTCTCTCGTCCTTCACTGTCGTCGCTCCAGTTTTATATCCTTCCATCTCCTCCGTGGGCCTCGAGACCGGCGGGTCGAACAGGTGTAGCTCATCTCCAATCACTCCACCGGCCTCGCTCCCATGTCCCTCGGCCCCGCTCCACTCGTCACACCTGTATTGTATGTTTGCATCACCAAATCCCTATTTAACCCTATACACTCTTAAAAATAAAGGTGTTTACAATGTTCTTCACAACAATGCCATGGAAGGACCATTTCTGGTTCCACAAAGAACCAGTCTTCAGCATGTCATTGACATATCCCCCCCCCCCCCCCCCCCCCAGTCTTTGAAGCATTTCCGACATCTTTTTTTTTTCTGATTTCATAAATTAATCTATTACTTTTCCTACATAATTTTTAACAAAAAACATTGGTAAAATATATATTTGGGAGTCTTAGACCTTTCCTACGATATATAGTTTGTCAAGATTAGATTAGATTTAATTGTAATATAGTGAAGTAAATGTAGGTGTCCCGTATACGGGACAGGGTGACAGTTAAAGGGTTAAAGGTGTAATCTGCCGATTGTCCTGCAGGTGACCGCATAAATCTGTCTTCTTACGATGCATTTAGGGCTTAACGATTACTCCAGAGTACCCGTAGATCTACAATGATTTTCAAGTGCTACTTAAGTTAAAATGCTTTTGGGAAAGAGACCGTAATATTAAGATCAGTCGCACGATCGTTTTTACAAACTTCTTAGGCTTAAGAAGCTTTTTGAAAACTCAGCCCTGGATGGTTGCTTAATTCAAGTCAAAAGAATACAATCCCAAGTCTCTGGTTCGAATCTCTGGATTTTATTCATTTATTTACCCATTTTAACATCTGGCAGGTGAAAGTTTTAAGTCTGACCACTTAGAAAAGTAATAGCAGACCTCTACTCAACATGCCACGTGAATTGAGGTAATATTCATGTCTGGAGCACTTTCATTACTTCAGTGGGACAAGTGTTTCTTTCCTTTATTTTTTTCTTTTCTAAGAAATGAGAAATAGCAATCGTGATATGTTCCTTAGCAAGCAGCACTAATTTTCAAAGCCTCGCAAATGACATTAATTTGTACTGAATCGGCACAACATTTTTGCTTGTTTGCAAAATGTGAAATTCCTTTTAAGGGCAGCTAATAAAAACCGCTCCAGCTCTTAGCCTTGTGAGATGCTGCTGACATTAATTAGATATGTAAATGAGTTCCCTGGCATGTTTAGACAAGCTAATCCTCAGAGCAATTTTGAGCCTTTATTCCTTTATTTCCGTTGTTAAAGTTCCACAATCCTGAATTCTTTCAAATCATTACGCGGTTTTCACAGACCACTTCAGATGCATACAGATCAGCTCCTCAGCCACACCATCACAATAATGAAGCCATATACAGAGTCACTATGTGTACCATATCAGAAATACAATCATTTATCCAAAACAGCAACAGAATACAATAGAGTATTAAGGCATTTACTGTACGGCCTCAAAAATAAAGGTTCCAAAAGTTCAGAGTCATGCCATAGAAGAACTATTTGGGGTTCCTCAAACTTTTCAGTGAACAGTTCATTTTGTCTTAAAGATTCAATTTAAAGAACCTTTTTCAATTATTAAGAAGCTTTTGTGCAGTGAAAAGTTTCCATGGATGTTAAAGGTTCTTAATGGAATCACAGATGCCAATAAAGAACCTTTATTATGTGATCATGCATTTTTTTCAGAGTTTTTTCAATAAAAAGTATGTTTGACTTCCTAACTGCAACATGTCTTCTTTCTAAAGACCCTTTGTAAAGATTTTGGGTCTATCTTTCTATTTATAGTCTTTTGCACTCAAGTTTTCAACCTTCATTTATGCACATAGTCCTGAATTTGATGCTATGCATATAGTTTAATATGTATTTTGCCTATAGCTGTCTTGCTGCACATTTACACTCGCCTGCAGCGTTATGGAAAAACATTACTAAATATCATCATAAATTAACGTGTTACATAAAGCTGTGTTTACCAGGGCTTCACTAAATTGGTTGTAGCCTTTTTGACACAAAATGTTTTGCTGTTATCACCATCATTCTAAAACACATAACTATAGAAATAAAGACGCAATATATTATTCATAATTTAATTAAGACCGTAAGGTTTTATTTCAGCTGCGAGGAAACCACGTGCTAAATAAAGATAAAAGTATATGTAGCAGATATGCAAATATATATGTTTGAACATACAGCGGAATAGTACAGCCACAAATGAAGATTCTGTCATAATTTACTCACACTTATGTTGTTGCAAATCTGTTTGCGTTTCTGTCTAGTGTCGAATAAAAAATATGATGAATAGGTAACTAAAAAAGCACCAGAAAAGTCCATATGACTTGCAAACAATATTACAGTAGCTTTGTGGTGGGAGAGACTGTGCTTTAAATAATTTTTCATTTAAAAGTTTCTCTCATTTCTGAAAATATGCAAACATAATAAGTTTTCCACATTGTGATTGGTTATGAAACTTTTAAGAACCAATGACATTTGGCACATTTTGACATACCATATTTGAATATATGCAAATTAGCAGCACTGGAAAAGATGATTGATAAAATGACTTCAATTTATATATTCTTCTTCTCGCACAAAATCTATTTCATGGTCTCAGAAAACCTGGAATATCATGTATAAGTCATGAGTTAAAATAAGAAATGAAGTCACACAGGTACATACTGGAAAAAGTAAATCAACGGGTGAGCTATTTGCCCAAAAATGCCACTGTAGTTTATATTCTGTAAATAACTATTTAGTCAATATGGATATTTAATCAATAAACTTACTTTTCTGCAGATACCAACAGGATTCACATTTAAAAAGGCATCACTATGCAGTTCATTTTTACCAACAAACTAAACTTTGATGGACTTCAAAATGCTAATACGCCATTAACAAATGTATTCCTTTTGAATATCAGAGAACAACTGAGGGAATCCGGGAAAGATTGTGCTGTCGGCAAGCCATCTGCATGAGCCTGTGCTTGCTTATGTGTAAAATGAACAGAGGGAAGAGCTGGGAGGGGAACAGCATTCTCATCGCTTGTGAATAGATGCTCTTGACATTGCATTAAACAGACATAATTGCCAGTTAACCCCTTGCAGGTAGCCTGGGGCAGGGCACTGCCTCCACAATTGCAGTTCCAAAGAGCGCACAGTTCAGGGGCGTAGCCCAGGGGCCACCCAGGTGAGGGCCAAATGTCTATTTATTTCTGTTTACTCTTTTCTCTCATTATTTTTCCGCTTGTCAGTCCCCTTTTATTTACTCAATTTCAAACTCTCACTCTCTCTATCTTTGTAACTTCTCTGAACCAAGGATCTACATAAACGACTGAACTAGTTTATCATGAAAAAACTGTTGAAGAATTTGTTCACTATAAAATGAAAGTTCTGTCATCATTAACTCGGCCTCATGTCATTCCAAATCCATCTGGAGGTGAGAATATCCACCCACAAGATTTAAATTGGTGATTTAAGTCAGTATTACTTTGTCTACAACAGTATAATTCAACTAAAGGATGGTTTATACCACTAACATATCCCATTTTTGTACAAAAAGATTTAAAATAGGTACATTTACACAAAGAAATGTACAGTAAAAATATTATGCTAATGCAAACACTGTTTCTAACCAATTTAGAGCTTCACGTCCCTTAGATTTCTATTGTAAGTGCACTTAACAAACTAAAGGACAAAATGATCTGTGGTAATGTTGCTGATAGAACTTGTGTTGAACCCAAAGCATTATTTTAAACTTATAGAACAATTATTAATATGTATACGCAAACACTGATTTTCATAAATGTATCTACATAAGTTATCTCTTCAAGGTAATACTGTTGCTGGAATCCTTTCAGCACTCCAGATGCAAAAATGGGGCATAAGATCATGCCAAAAACAGAGATAAAACATCAGAATTGTCCCTATTTATTTGCTCCATACATGAACATGAAAGATTCACCAGCATTTCAAAGAATAATCACAATCCTTCATTATTTTAAAATCATGTAATTTTATAATTATTCATTATAGTCCCTACACTCTGACCACCAGTCATGTTCCAAATGATAAAAACAACTCATCAACCTACATTTTCTCCTCATTAAATTTCCTTTTTCACTTAGAAAAATGTCATATTATGGGAACAAAATGGGTTACAAACATGTTTCACATTGACTTTAAAAAGTCACAGTGACCGGGACAATCAGAAAGCGACCTACTACCACTGACCTCTGAATATTAAAATATAGTCCACTTAATTTGGGTCGAGGTCGTAATAGTATGTCACACATTTGTGTCTACCGCAGCCACAATTAATGAGATAAGCTGGTCAAATATATCCCATGCTCTATTAGCTCGTCTACAAGGCCCTGTCAACAGAGCCTCATTACTGCACTAAACACAAGTGCCTCCGGCCGACTGAAGAAAAGTATAAACCATTTGCAACCAATTCTATAATTCTGGGGAACGAGCGGAGTCTAGACGTTAAGCACTTGATAATATGTAGTGCCTATTTAGGTTGCTGTCCGTGGTCCTGAAACATCTTCCTCACGTCCTCCGTTCCTATCCATTTCCCTCCAAGGCAGCTTTGACATCATTTTCAATATCACACAGACTTTAACATAGTGGCATTGAAATTTGGCCTGTGCACAGACAGCCCTTAGGAGTTTTCTAATATATCAGGACACTGAGGTTCAAGGCTTAGATGTATTGCAATGCCCTTAAATGCAAGTTAAACAATTAATGCATCTTCAAATGCCTTGTATTGTAAGCAGATTTAGTAAGAAAGTTACATATGGCCTGAAAACACAAGTATGCAAACAAAGATACAAATGTTTAATCCATTTGCTGGTAACAAACCTCATTACTTGAGGGAGCAAGTTACCTGTCAGTGCCAATAAAGTATTAGATCACCCCAAAATTTAATCTGGCAAAATTTAACTAGTCTAAGGTCATTCCAAACCTGTTTGATTTTATTTCTTCTGTGCAATACAAAAAGAGATGTTGTGAAGAATGTTCACGCTGCTCTTTACAATGAAAGTGGATGGAAACGGGGCCAAAAACACACCATAAAAGCTAAATAAATACTGTGACTTATGCACTAAATTTTAAGACTTTTGAAGGGATATAAGAGTTTTGCATAAAGAACAGGCACTGTTCACTGAAAATCCATAGTCAACACCAGTGGCTTTCATTGTGTGGAAAAGAGCAGCTTGGAATTGTGCTAAGAATAACACCTTTGTATTTAATCAGTCTTGCATGAGCCCCGTCAGACTGGTCGTGGAGGAGGTGTTGCAACAATATATAGTGATATTCTCAATGTTACCCAGAAAACAGGATACAGGTTTAACTCTTTTGAAATACTTCTGCTAAATGTTACACTGTCAGACATGCAAAAGAAATCTAATGTATCTCTTGCTCTGGCTACTGTGTATAGACCACCAGGGCCGTATACAGAATTCCTAAAAGAATTTGCAGATTTCCTCTCAGACCTTCTAGTTACAGTTGATAAGGCGCTAATCATGGGAGATTTTAATATTCACGTTGATAATGCAAATGATACATTAGGACTTGCGTTTACTGACCTAATAAACTCCTTTGGAGTCAAGCAAAATGTCACCGGGCCCACTCATCGTTTTAATCATACACTAGATCTAATTATATTGCATGGAATCGATCTTACTGCTATAGATATTGTACCCCAATGTGATGATATTACAGACCATTTCCTTGTATCGTGCATGCTGGGTATAACTGATATTAACTATATGTCTCAGCGTTACCGTCTGGGCAAAACTATTGTTCCAGCCACCAAAGACAGATTCGCAAATAACCTGCCTGATCTATCTCAACTGCTATTTGTACCCAAAAATACACATGAATTAGACGAAATTACTGACAACATGGGCACTATTTTCTCTAATACATTAGAAGCTGTTGCCCCCATCAAATTGAAAAAGGTTAGAGAAAAACGTACTGTGCCATGGTATAACAGTAATACTCACTCTCTCAAGAAAGTAACTCGTAGTCTTGAACGCAAATGGAGAAAAACTAACTTGGAAGTTTTTAAAATTGCATGGAAAAACAGTATGTCCAGCTATAGACAGGCTCTAAAAACTGCTAGGGCAGAGCATATCCACAAACTCATTGAAAATAACCAAAACAATCCAAGGTTTTTATTTAGCACAGTGGCTAAATTAACAAATTACCAGACGCCACCTGATTCAAATATTCCACCAACGTTAAATAGTAATGACTTTATGAATTTCTTCACTGATAAAATAGATAACATTAGAAATACAATAGCGAATGTAGATTCTACAGCATCTAACACTTCAGTTTCATCCATCGCACCCAAAAATAAACTGCAGTGCTTTACAAATATAGGACAGGAAGAGCTAAATAAACTTATCACTGTATCTAAACCAACAACATGTTTATTAGATCCTGTACCCACTAAATTACTAAAAGAGCTGTTACCTGTAGCCGAAGAACCGCTTCTCAATATCATTAACTCGTCGTTATCTTTAGGTCACGTCCCAAAACCATTCAAGCTGGCGGTTATCAAGCCTCTTATTAAGAAACCAAAACTAGATCCTAGTGTACTGGCAAATTATAGGCCTATTTCAAATCTTCCATTTATGTCTAAAATTTTAGAAAAAGTTGTGTCTGCTCAATTGAGCACCTTCCTGCATAAAAATGATCTGTATGAAGAATTTCAGTCAGGTTTTAGGCCCCACCATAGCACAGAAACTGCACTTGTTAAAATTACAAATGACCTGCTTCTTGCGTCAGATCAAGGCTGCATCTCATTTCTAGTCTTACTTGATCTTAGTGCAGCGTTCGACACCATAGATCATGACATACTCATAGATCGATTACAAAACTATACAGGTATTCAAGGGCAGGCTCTAAGATGGTTTAGATCCTACCTGTCCGATCGCTACCATTTTGTTTACTTAAATGGGGTGTCATCTCATTTATCATCAGTAAAATATGGAGTGCCACAAGGATCCGTCCTAGGTCCCCTTCTATTTTCAATATACATGTTGCCCCTTGGTAATATTATTAGAAAATACGGAATTAGCTTCCACTGTTATGCTGATGATACTCAGCTATATATTTCAACGAGACCAGATGAAACTTCCCAATTATCTAAGCTAACAGAGTGTGTTAAAAATGTAAAAGATTGGATGACAAATAATTTTCTCCAATTAAATTCGGATAAGACAGAGATATTAATTATTGGACCAAAAAACACCACACAGAATCTTGTAGATTACAATCTGCAACTAGACGGATGTACTGTTACTTCCTCTACAGTCAGAAATCTGGGTGTTATATTAGACAGCAATTTGTCTTTTGAAAATCATATTTCCAATGTTACAAAAACCGCATTCTTCCATCTTAGAAACATTGCCAAGCTACGAAACATGTTATCTGTTTCTGATGCAGAAAAGCTAGTTCATGCTTTCATGACCTCTAGACTGGACTATTGTAATGGACTTCTAGGTGGTTGTCCTGCTTCGTCAATAAACAAGCTACAGGTAGTCCAAAATGCAGCAGCTAGAGTCCTTACCAGGTCAAGAAAATATGATCATATTACCCCAATTTTACAGTCTCTGCACTGGCTACCTATTAAGTTCCGTATCTGTTACAAATTATCATTACTTACCTATAAGGCCCTAAATGGTTTAGCTCCTGCGTACCTAACTAGCCTTCTACCACGCTACAACCCATCACGCACCCTAAGGTCACAAAACGCTGGACTTTTGGTAGTTCCTAGGATAGCAAAGTCCACTAAAGGAGGTAGAGCTTTTTCACATTTGGCTCCCAAACTCTGGAATAGCCTTCCTGATAATGTTCGGGGTTCAGACACACTCTCTCTGTTTAAATCTAGATTAAAAACACATCTCTTTCGCCAAGCATTCGAATAATGTATCTCTTAAATTGTGAGTGTAGTTGCATCTGCATTTTTATTCTTTAGCTTGGGTTAAACTAATTTTACTTTGTTGGATCAGCAGCTATGCTAATGATGTCTCTATTTTGTTTCTATGTTTTGCCACGGGATTTACATCCCGTGGTAACTAGGATTTACACAAGCTCCAGTCTGGATCCAGAACACCTGAGAAGAGATGATGCTGACCCTCAGAGGACCCCAGATGATCCTAACCTTGAATCAACAAACAGAACTAACAAATATTGCTACATGTGTGACTGCATCCTATAATTACTATTAATTAATAATATTGATAGTTCATCATCTAGCTGACTACGTCTTGTATTATTATTATTATTTTTATTTTTCTAAAATCCTGTCAAACGTGCACAAACTACTAGCTACTACTAAATATTGTAGAAACATAATTTTCTGTAAAGTTGCTTTGTAATGATTTGTATTGTAAAAAGCGCTATACAAATAAACTTGAATTGAATTGAATTGAATTGTGCATCTAGAAGTGCTTGACTTCAAAAAGAGTAAATATCAGGCCTAAAGAAATGCAAATGGCAAGTCATTTTATTTCCACCAGATCTCCTGCTATGAAAGAGTACAGCCATATATTTACTACAGTAAATGCTGAAGTAAATTCCTCTCTGTGCTGGCAGAAGCTGTAAAATTGTATTTTGAAAATCCATAAATATAATGTGCTCTCTACAGATTTATTTCCAGAGGGTTTATCTGATTTTATATTTAATGTGAAGCCGATAAGCCCTTCCATCCAAAAGATAAAGTAAATGAATTTCATTGAATGCCTGAATCATTTGTCGAGCAAATGCTCAAAATAGCACAAGATCATTCTTATTGACAAAGTAAGAACCTAGTTAAGATCCATAATCCCTGATAAACCATGCCTGAAAACAAAACAAAACTGATGAGTAAAACCCCAAACCCTCCCTTCACTGAACTTTTTTACTATTATTACAAATGCAAAAATTAGACTAACCCTAAGCCAATTTACTGTACATGAACTCATGAACATTACCTCCTATACCCTTACATCGATGAGTTATTTTGTGTTATGCAAAGACATACCTGTGTCTATGATGCACAGCAGGCAAATATCCTTTTGAAAAAGTCATGTTTTTATTCATGTTTTTGACTTATTTAAGATCAAGAGTAGACAAGACCAGAAATACTCTACATAGTCCAAGCTCAGATATACATTTGTGTGTATATTGGCAACTTTTAAATGATCAGCTGAACAGATTCTAAGATAACAGTAATAAATGTAATAAAATGTAATAAAATATATAATGTAATAAAATAAAAAATAAAAAAATTACTTCAACTAGGAAATAAAAATAGTAATTGCCCATGATAAATCTGCTAGCAGGACATTGAAATGATGTGGGTTGTTGCTAGTACACCGCAATGCAGTTTCGCTTAACAGAAAATATGATGTTCCAAAAAATTGTTTTTTCATTGATGCAAGTCTATAGGATTTAACATTTTAATGTCAGCCCTGAAAAAACCAAGTCTGATCACTTCAAGTAGAATAAAAGCATTTAAAAAAATGAAGGTATCATTCATGTCTGTGTCACAAAACAGCAAGTTAGGCTACTATGAAAAAAAAATTATAGTGAGGGTTATCTTCACAAAATTCACTTAAAATAATAAAATTTTTAGGAGCATCTTGTGCTTTTTCATCAAGAAGATGATTCATCATGGTGATGATTACAGGGAAGACGTAATACACAAAAAGCCTGCATAGTCCTCTGTTGTGTGTGTCAGAAAAATGACAAGGACTTATAGTTTTATAGCAGCGTTCCTTGATTTATGGTGGCATTATTTAATTCAGTTGCATGACAGCATGAACCTGTTGGACATCTTCATCCATTAGCCTTTCACATTGTATTCACATCTACCTTATCACCGTAAGAAAGCCAAGCTCTGAAAGGAACAGCCTGCGGTTTTCATTACTGTATTGTGGCCAGGCTCAGAGATAAGGTGAGGGAAACAGTTCAATGTGTGACCAACCGTTTTTCATTTCCTGACAGCAACAAACCCCATGCATATTAGCATACTAGCATTAGAATGTATCAGGCATTACATCTAACTCTTTGAATTGGAGGCAGAACATTATGTTGTTTTGCACAGCAGCAAAATTCCCAACCTATTTTTTTCCTCCAGAACTGCATCTGCAAACAACAGGGGAAACTGATGGATCAAATAAACAAAAGACTGCAGCAAATTTAGCATTCTCCCGCCGAGAACAGTTTGTGTGCCATGGGTTCATTTTTAGCATAATTAGTATCTCTCTTGTATTTAGCAGCACTGTTGTTCAGAGAAAAATCTGCACATTTGTCATTTTGAGCAGCTAATTCATCAGCAATTATCACTTTATCATTTTAGAAAAGGAAGCTTGATTTGAACTTACAGGACATTATATAAAGATGGTTTATTCCCAAAGAATACACTGCGTCTGCTGATATGCCCCAAAATGATTGCAATTTGAGAACAAAAAAGAAAACTTCTTAGAGGAATACCTGTAGTTTAGCCAAAATGTATTTTAATTTGTACTCTCCTTAAACCTGTATTACTTTCTTAGAAATGTCCCAAATTTACTTAAAAAAGAAAGAATATTAATGTCACCTGCAGTAGTACAGAATTTGTTCAACCTGATAATATATTACATCATATATAAAGATGATAAATATCTTTCCTCAGAAGAAAGAAAATTAGTGAGTAAAGGTTGACAGTTTACATTTTGGTCAAACAATTAAACTAACCTTAACTTACAATTTGGCTGAACAAAACAAAACAGATTAAATTAAATTAAATTAAATTAAATTAAATTAAATTAAATTAAATTAAATTAAATTAAATTAAATTAAATTAAATTAAGACAGAAACTGGTCAAATAAAATAACATTAAAAATAAAAAAAATAACAAAAAGAAAAGAAAAGAAAACGGAAAAGAAAAGACATGATTCTTCATCTACTGCTGAAGAAATGCCTTTCTCAAGGCTTGCTTTTGACAGCCTTGAAGTTCAGGTGGTACCACGAGGGGTTCATCGAGGCTTACACCACAGGCACTGCTGAATATGTTTCTACAGGACAGGAATGCCCTGAGCCCCTCTCATTAGCTTGAAAGCAGATACTCCATCCTTGCAGGGAAACAATTTTTTTTATTATTAGTTAGGCTGTGATCTGTCAGGCTAGAACTGACGGTGAGCTGAATGTTAACCAGTGATGTGGTGAAGGAGAGCTAGTCCAGATGATGCTGGAGGTTTGAAAAGGTTTGGAGGTGAGCTTTCTCAAGTTAGAAAAGGATCAATGACCTTTAATGATCCGATTCTTCTTTCAAGACACTGCGCTGCTGTACTCGGATATGAGATCAATGAACTTTGACATCCTTCTCAAAAGTTTGGCCAAAGATTAGACAGCACAAAGCTGGAACGAATAAAGCGAGCAAAACCAGCCTTCAACCACGGTTTCTGCATGTTCCTGTCAAGCTTTCTGTGATGTCATACTTCTTTTTTGTTTCACATCAGAGGGTGCGAAAACAACAAATCTGCCAAACGAAGCTGTTAATCGGTTGGCAACGGTCCTCGCGGGCTTCCGCCAAGCGCGGGAAAAATACATCACAACGCAAGAAGCCCTAGCATCTGTTCTCTAATCCAGAAGACCCTGTGCTTTTTCGATTTCTCTGGCTTTTATTTATTAGCTGTCATTTTGGCTTAGCTGTCTATGAGAAGAACGTGACATTTCTAATTATGAAAAGGCAATTCATTAGCGCAAAAACATGCCAGATGCCTGGGCAGGGGGTCAGAGAACGGAGAGTGTCACCGCACCACAATCTGTGTTCAGATGCCACAAAAACGAGAGGCTTTTATCTCTTGACACGACAGGAAGGCGAACATCATTGCGACATTGTCGAGTCTTCAGCCGGAGCTGTGAAAGAGCCCAGGCCCAGCAGGGGAGACACAGGCGAGATGGCTTGATCTGCGGATGTCTCAGCTTTGGGGAAACGAAGCCGTTTCAATTCGACAGCGGAGAACACGAGCGAGACAGGCTCTCAAATGGATCAAACCTACAGGGAGGTGAGCATCATCTCAACAAAAGCAAACTCTGTCATCCTACAGCTCCATTTTTACATCACAGGAAATGCTTTAGCCAGTCTACCGTGAGAATTCAGGGAAGTCTTAAAAACTTGAAAGGCCCTTAAAAGCTCAAGTCAAAAGCTACAGTTATCAAAGTAAAGCCACATACTTGTGTGTAGTACTCACTTATGAATCATAATTCTAAATGTCACTACCCAGGGTGTCCCTGTAATAGAGCCCATCTGCAGTTTGCTAGCATAGATATTGCTGCCGTTTTATGGTACCAGCGTTTACCCTGTTATGATATCATTACTTTGGGAGCACATTTACTCATCCTCATGTCATTTCTTTCTTCAAAGATATTTTAAAGAATGTTTGTAATGGTATCCAAACAACATTTGATTTGTATGGCCAAAAATTTTTTTTTTCAAAAGATAGACATTTTTCAAAATATCTTATAAATGATTACAATGTTAATTTTTGGGTGAACTATTCCTTTAATGTATTTACTGAATTGGACATTTTTAACCTGTTAACTGTCACCCCGTCCCGAATACGGGACGCCTACGTTGACTATACTATATTACAATCAAATCTAATCTAATCTTGACAAACTATATATCGTTGGAAAGGTCTAAGACTCCCAAATATATATTTTACCAATATTTTTTGTAAAAAAATATGTAGGAAAAGTAATAGATTAATTTATGACAAGAGTGCACCCTCAGAAATCTACATTACAAAAGGAGTTTTGACCTTTGTTTAAAAAAAAGACTTCCTCGTTGCCTTTTTCTATATCACATTTTAGAAATCATCAGTAGTTATATATCACTTGAAAACATAAAATCTCAAAATTCATCCTTTAAAACCCATTTTAAAATCAGACATTGCATTACCATGTAAATGGCACATCAAAATCATGTTACAAAATGTTTTCAGTCATGAATTATAAAAATTTTGGTTTGTATCATGCACATTCAAGTCTATCTTCAAAAACGTGAGTGACAGTATTAATCTGTAATGGATCTAAAAATCAATTCCAACAACAAATGTAAAATCAGTTTGTACAAACATCTGGTCTGTCCGGTGCATTTTATATAATATGTTCTTCCAGTACTTTCTGCTACATTATCCAAATGAATTGCCAAACTCAACACTTACATTATTTAGTTGTTGCTTAAAATATACCATAATACAGTAGTTTCATTTCATCAGTCACCCAAAGGGTGTTTATTACTTGCCAGAGGAACTAATACAATACTAAAGTACCAGAGGCCAAAAATTAGTATCAATCCAATCCTAAAAATAAATCCCAGGTAAAAAAAAAAGTACACTTCCATAATGTACTTATAGTGCTCTTTTTCAGCATAAATAAGCATATTACAATGATTTCTGAAGGATCATGTAACATTGGGGTGGGGGGAAACATAAATTATATATATATATATATATATATATATATATATATATATATATATATATATATATATAAAAAATTTTAATCCAGCCTTGATGAGCATAAGAAAATCTAACCAACCCCAAACTTCTGAATGGTATGAACACTGTGATATAAATAGCACTGTTAAATCTACTATTTGAATCAAATGGTAAACCACCATAAAGCAAACCCCTACTATATTACATCTTCATCTCTATAAGGCCTTTGCTTTGCTACTAAATAGATTTTTTCCTGCCAACAGAAAAACAGGGTTTGAGCAACAAAATTGTAGGAAACATTTGGAAACTGTTTGGAGTGTATAGACGCACACGCAGAGAGAAACCCTATAGTCAAGTACAGGTGGACTTTCAAAACAGTGCTTAGCTCAGTAAACAAAAGCCATTGAATGGGCATTTGTATGTTTCTAAGGAATAGAAAAGGAAATAAATGCAAGAAAAAAACTGGTGCTGTGCACATTCAGAGAGTAATTCCTGTGGGAAAAGAAGACAGAGCCGGCCGAATCAAACCTTGCTTAGGATTTATTATTTTTAGCCTTGTTTACCGGGTGGCCTCTCCAATGCTCTTCTTCTACAGTGCAGGAAGAAAAGCAAGAAAGTGGCTCGGTGGAATGAACACATCATTATACAATCTGATGCCACATCATTAAGATCAAATCAAGTCCCTAGACAATGCTAAAATATAAGAAAAAACAACGGAGGAAATAAAACCAAATAAAATAATGTTGCTGTGCGAATCCACACTATGCAAATTACTTCTCTGTAGTTTACTGTATTTTTAGACGAGGTGATCAACAGTATATGATGCAGAATCATCTCAGTTCTGAACACGCTCGGCAATGCCTGCTAAAAATACCCAAAGATACCAGAACTCACAGGGTAAACGCTAGTGCTAATGAAACAGAAGTTAAATTAAGGGTCTGCGCTGTTAAATGTAATTTTGATGTTTTAGTACACTTAAACACCAGATTTGAACATCCGAAGTATGTGTTATACTCATAATATTAAGCAAATATATATATATAATGCTAAATGAAAACAAGTCTAAAATGTGCAGCTGACTTTCCACTTTGTACAAAATATATTTATCATCATTTTAGAAAAAAAAAAAATCCCTGATACTGGGATGGTAAAATATTATACTATGTGATGTATTTATGACTTAGCCCTACAAACCATCATAGAGCATGAGAGTATTATTATTTTACATGTAGGTGTGGATTTGCTGATTCAATATTTATTGTTGCACGCAAATCAAATGCAGCTCACTACTAATGCTGAGAATATTTGTTTATTTAGTGAACACTGCTCTATTATATATTCCCTAAATAATTCATAAGACATGACAGTATTACAGTTTAAATGGACATAATATATTTATCATGACATGTTGTCTTTTGCAGTTTCAAATGTATAAGCCAAGAACATGTTCCATTTACACAAATGAGAGTCTGCGAAGATGAGCGGTAGAAAGTATAGCATCTACAGTACTGACAGACCACAGAGAGCATTTGTTCATTACACCATGCTTTCACACATCTCTCTCCTCACAGACATTCATTCAACAAACTATAGATCTTAGACACAAAAGATGCCATGTTAAACAAAGCTGTGAGGTATAAATGTAATTCTTTCTTGCTCAACGGCAAAAACGGTGCTAGAGTTGGAAAAATGTATCAATTCATTTCTGAAAATCTCATTCATCGCTAAATGATAAAGAGAGTCTACCTTCCTAAGTAAATTAATTAATTAATTCTACTTTTCCAGCACTTTAGATAATAAACAAATATCTTTTTGAAATATTAAATAAAATATTTAGATATCAAGATAAGCATCTCGAAATATGAATAAACCAAATATCTTGCAAAGGCTGGAAAATTCTGTGATCAGTTTAGCTTAACTGCTCAGGTCTAGGGCTGCAAGATTATGACAAAAAATCATAATTGTCAATTATTTCCTTGAAATTGTAATTGGGATTATTAACTACGATTATCTCAATTTACATTGAATGATGTTTATACCATTGTTTGATGCAACTGCATGCCGTATTTTTATATGAAAATAAACAAGCTGAAAACACAAACTGATAAACCTTCAGAGCTCTTCTATACTATTAAGCCTCAAATGTCAAATATACATCGGATTGGTTTCTTCTTTAAATTATAAAAACAAGTAAAAATATGAATGGTATTATAATGTTATACTAAAACTAAAACAATGGAAAAACCCTTAAGATAACATGTAGAATGAAAAAAAAACATATCTTAAGTGTGCAGAATAACATAAGTGGACTTTGAACAATTAATTGCCGCTTTGAACGATTACGTAATCATGGCTTCCATAATTGTAATCACAATTAGAAATTCTATTAATCATGCAACCCTACTTGTAAATGGTACTGTAACTCACATATCAAACTGTTTTCTACAGCAGTTTGATTCAAAAACAGCAGTAAGTCAATAAAAGAGTCACTCAATGGCACAAATTGACCGACTTGGCCTCTCTTTCTTTCACCTTTATCATTTTCTCTGCATCAGCTGTCATGAACGCTAGCATACCCATATTCCAGCACTCAGAGATGTCATAACCAAAAATATGAATATTGCAAAGCTCACTGACATACTGGCTATTAAATCAAATAACAACCTTCACAAAAACACACCGTATGATTTGAGTTTAAAGAGACCTCACTCAAACTTCACCCCTGAATCACTCAAAATAAAACCCCTACCACAGATGTGGGAGGACAAATTGTCGACTTTGGTGAAAATTAATCGTGAATGAATATCACCATTCTGTTTGCACACACTATCTGCTTTGACTTATTACCTTAATGACTGAAGAATTCACTGCTTAATAGAAATGTCGATGGTTAGTGAACAAAAAAAGCAGCTTTTAAGTTATAACTGTCACTTTAATCAGTCTGCATCACTGTCTTTGACTGCAGGAATGGTTCACCAGTCATGTATAAAAACTAAGGTCAAATTGAAGTGTAGACAAAAATATTCAGCCCCCTGAGAACACAGTCAAGCCCTTGAGAACTAGTCGTGCTTTCCTGGTCTAATCCGATCACCTGATCTTCCCACTTGGTGTCTTTCTGTCCTCACAAACTCCCACTCGTTCTTTGACAGATTCATCCCTCCATCCTCTTCTTTCTTTCCTCTATTTGCAAGATTCTGTCACACGGTTACATCAGCCAACCCAAAGGGCCAGAAACGCAGGCAGAAGGGATAAAAAAAAGAGCGAGGGAGCATCAGACAGACAGTTAGACAGACCCTGTGAAAATGGGAGGAGCCAGTCCATTAGACACACCTCCAAAATCATACACTCCGTCCACTCATCAGCTCTCCGTAGACCGTAAGTTAATGAGTTCATCTTGATGGATCCCAAGCATTCATCTGTCTCATTCTCCATCCAGCTCGACAGCCCAAAGTAATTTCTATCAGCTCTACCAAAAGTGTAACAACCCAACAAAATGCTAATTGCCAATGCCGTCAAAATTCTACAGAAACGGAATAATTCATTCCAAAGACGTACAGTAGG
The DNA here is from genome assembly GCF_963082965.1 of Carassius carassius. Lineage (NCBI taxonomy): Eukaryota > Metazoa > Chordata > Actinopteri > Cypriniformes > Cyprinidae > Carassius > Carassius carassius. The sequence goes on from NC_081771.1 coordinate 5,431,522, forward strand.
TTCTGCTTTAAGATCAGTAGGTATATTATAAAAAACCAATGCAAAAATGCTTTCACTTACACAATGAAACTGCATGTTAAAGCAGATTAGTTCCTGTTGTTTAGAGTATGCTGTCCACTGCCTTTTATACACTGAATAATATCAACCAAAATGTGTATATATATATATATATATATATATATATATATAGCTTACATTACATTACAACACAGCAAACAAGTTTGAACTCCATTTCCTTGTTCTTCCAAGCAAAATTTGTTTTTATCTTGCTTTAACTTGGGACTGCTGAGCTTCTAGGTATACAGTAGATCAAAAGGTTTATGCGCGCTATAAAATAAATACTGAAGTTCTCTGAGGACATTTTACTACAGTTGATAACTGCTGCAATAAAGCGATGCGGTGATATATGAATGCAATCTTGGTTTACTGAAAAAGAAATAAGATTAGGGATAAATAATAAGCCCAAAACCTCCTGCACTTAAAGCATTTACCAAAAGATCAGACAAACTACTCTATCAAAGCTTTTAATCATTAATTGGGCAAAATCTAAACAATATTCATAATTTCACAAAACAGTATGTCTATAAAATATCCACAACAAAAAATTACTCCCATTTATGTACTGCACTATATTGGCCATCCCGGAAAACCATTTCAGTCAACCACTGTCACTTTACAATACAGTATGTTGATGATGAGCAAGAATTTGCTGTTCAAATATGGTCAGAAAGAGTGTTGACCTTCAGAGATGATAAAGTATCATTCACAAAAGATCTACATTAAACCTGGTCTTTTTTTTACAGTTTTGACAGTCTTAAACAAATTACCAGATATCTGCAACACCACACTGCAGGTACTGGACAGCTCATCTCACCATCCTCCAAACAAGCACAGAAAAAAACATAAAAATAAAAAATCACTTTAAACAAAATTTCAGTTTAAATATACATTTATAAAATTTGTTTGTTTGTCAAATTTTTGCACCTAAGACCTACAAAAATTGGTCCCATCTACTACTAAGCAGCTCCTAACTCAAGTTTTACTCAAATTTTTTATATTAACTTTTTTAATATTATCTCTGTAATATTTTGCATTACTATTTAATTATTTGTTATTTAAATTATTTAATATGTATTTTTGAAAAAAATACACAGTGTCTAGCTATATAACTTTAATCAACATTTTTATTGTAAAAAATATGTAGTTCCCATCAGAAACTGATTGAATCATGGCTTCTGTAACATACTTTGAAGACAGGTTATCTCAATTTATATTATATAAGAAGGCAACAATCATCTTTGGAATAATATGTGATGAATTGCTAATAAGACAAGAAACATGCATAAAGACACTAAATAGGATCAAGTTTGATTTTGCATTGACATGCATACTAGATTTTTTTTTTTTCTAAAATATAGTCACAGGTAGTGGTCGACCGATATATCGGCAAGGCCGAAATATCGGCCGATATTTGAATTTTTTTCAATATCGGCATCGGCTGATAAGTTTTTCTGCTTGGCCAATGTGTTCATGGTGGTGCACCGGACTTTTATTTTGATGGCACTGAGAAAGGCAGCACCTGAGCGCACACAGTGCTCACACGCTCTTGTCTGCTGTTGATGTTAACAGTTCTGTCTAATATAAATAGAAGACTGTCTAATAATCATATAGAATGGTTAAACAAAGGAATTAATGTACACAAGAAGTATTATAACGATTGATTTTATATTAATGGTTAGAGTGTTTGACTCCTAACCCTAGGGTTGTGGGTTCTGCAATATCTCGACTGAGGTGCCCTTGAGCAAGACACCGAACCCCCAACTGCTCCCTGGGTGCCGCAGCATAAATGGCTGCCCACTGCTCTGGGTGTGTGTGTTAACTGCTATATGTGTGCACTTAAGATGGGTTAAATGCAGAGCACGAATTCATTGTGGTCAAAGGCAAGAACATGTAATGTGTACATTATGTCCAGGAGTGAAGACTTTGTCGACATCCGTTGTAAGCAATCTAATTTAATGAAGCATCTCAGAAAGACACACACATCTACAAAGCTAGTGGCCAAAAACACTTTTCTTACAAAGATAATACTTGAAGTGCAGGATAAAACTCTTATTGTCTGTTGACGTACAATAAATATCGAAAGTTATGTACGAACACCTGTCTGTTCTACTCATTTCAACTTGTTAAAATTGTTAAAACTGCTCAAAAAATACTAATTCTTTGACATATAGCAACTTTAAAAAAAAAAAAAAACAGTAACGCAAATAGTTACTTTCCCTGGTAACGAGTTACTTTTATTATAGAGTAATTCGTAATAATACTTTTTTAAAGTAACGTTCCCAACAATGGTCACCATACTTGGCTGTATGTCACTTCACTTTCATTATTAGTAATAGAAAGGCAAACATTATAATATTTTCTCATTTGCAATCAGCATTAAGCAAATTAATATTTAATTTCACAAACCTTGCAAACTTAGTCGAATCCAGCTGGGAGATCTTGTGAAGTGTGCTTTTTTATCCAGCAAGATCGCATGTTCTCTGTGTGAAGGTCGGTCTGTGTGAATTGAATGCTGCGCTTTATGCATTCGCCCACTGTCATGTTCATGTCATTTTCTCTGTGTGCTATATGTAAAATGAGTGTTACCTTGGCTTCATTTGAAAAATATCCCAATGCACACAAACTTCCCAGAAAACTGAGTGCCCTGTTGGTTACAGTGGTTACTTTTTAATTATATTTTTATATTTAACATTTATCTTTTAACCCATTCTCAAATGATTTCAAATTTCTTAAATATGAATAAAAAATATATATGTATTATCTTTATATCGGCTATCGCCCCACCGTGCTTTCCAAGATATCAGCATCAGCATCGGCTGTCAAAAAAACAATATCGCTCAACCACTAGTCACAGGGTTAAGAAAATATCACTTTAAATTATAAAACTTAACCCTCAGCCAAAGGCAAGTAATGCTAAACATCACTTTCCATATGTTATGATACAACATAACTAGTTTTATTTATCAGGACAAAAAATAAATGTAGTACATAACTTTTTAAAGGTAACTTTCTACAGTGCCATTCACATACGCCTATAGATGTGTTCCAGCATCTGTTTGGGTTTGAGCGGCTGCGGGTGGCTGTTAGATTCTTAATGTGTCTCGTGTAGTCGCATCTCCTAACTGCTTGCTCTCATTCTCTCTCTTTCATTATTTATTTCTCCTCCCAGCTTCACTTGGCAGTTATTTTGTCAGGCTGTGTGGGAGACAAAATAATTGCCTCTATATTTTCCGAATTGATTTTCTTGTGCAAGTTTAATACAGTTCTCACTGCAGAGTCTGCTGACAGCCATTGTGCACTAGCCCTCGTTTTATGCCATTTACATACTTGCAGGTATTTACCAAGGCTTACGTAAGTCTAACTCTCATTATAGTGGCTTGATTGGAAGAGAACCAGGCGGCAAGGGAGATCATTTTGCTCTTGTGTTTATTTATTGTCATTTAGCAAATAATTGTGGAGAACAACTGCGTTGTAAATTAACTATGGCACTGTACATTATACTTGTTTACAGATACAGATGTTATAATACAACTCTTAATACAAAACCTTAGATGAAACATCATAAATAAAGTTTGGCAGATGCTAATTTGCAACCTAGTGCAAACAGTAATCTATATTACTTGCAATTCACATTTATTCTTGCTCATTCCATATGTATGGTGTGAATTATAAGTGGCAGAATTGCTGCAGGAAGGAAATGTTATTTAAAGGCCATCAGCAAAATGTACATACAACGGTCACTTCAAGGAAGTAATCGTGTGGTTTTTGATCACATGATCTCTGATGGCTCATCAGGGGTCGTTTATTAACAGTGTTCATCCACTTTTTTAAAGTCATCTTCTTAATAGAGATGCTAATAATGAACATAAATCATAAGTCACTATATTTCAACCTTTGATTTGAAGCTTAAAAGAAGAATGAAAACCACTAGAAAAGAAAAAGGTACTAAACTGTTTTATGAATGAACTATAGAAACAGTATGAAGGGTTTATATGCTCCAAGAACGGACACTGCACTAGTGATACAAATCAAACAGGTCTGTTCAGAACAATACTTTTAATACAGACACATTATTATGAGACTGGGCTACTGTACATTTTGATGCTGTATTCACAAGTATTTTCCAAGCAAATTAAGTGTAAAATTACTGATTAACATGCCTGATAAAAGCAGTTCTGGGGTTTTTTTTTTTCTACACCAACAATATAAAGTACTATAGGTGTACTACTTGCAGATTACAGATTTATCAAACTTGATGTGCTGTTGTGGTAGGCCAGCTTCAAATCTCATGTTTGGCACACTTTTTCTGGTCCTCACTCAATTTAAAGTGCTCCCACACAGCTGAGGTCTTCTGCATTTTTTGTCTTCTCTTCCAGATGAACTGAATCATGACGTTCACTCATGGGCGATTCATATTCAAGTACGAATGAGAACTGTTTCGCGGGGGATGCCAGGTGTTCGAAAAAAATAAAAAAATAAATAAGAATATTCAAATGTCAAAATTGAAAATCGAATGCCAACCCACAGACCGAATATTCGAATAATCGAATATTCTCGTCCAGCCCTAGGAAAAATGCTGCCAAACGATGACAAGAAATGCAAAACAGTCTATGAAAACACTCTTTAAGAAACTTAACAACCAAATAAAAAGTGCATTAAGATCACTACAGTATTCATGATGTTGCATAATTTTACTGTGCCATCAAAATCATCACGACTACATGATATTATTTGATACAGGCTCAGCCCAGTTGCAAATGTATTAGTATATTGGTATTATTTCAACAATAGCCCACCATGTGCTCTAGATTCTAGATCATTGAAAACAATATCAGTCCATCACTGCAAGATGGCAACTAAAGCTGGTTTTCCACTTTGAATTTTTCTGTTTTATCAGCTTGCTGAATGTTGATTAAACCAAAAAATCTGAGAGAAACCTCAGCCCCACACCGTTGGCGGCCGAATATAGGCCCTGGCCCTGGAGAACCAAAAACCAGGACAGCCGGAGAAAAAGCTGGCTGAGAGCAGAGGGAAAATGAGAGGAGAAAAAAAAATAGGCACAAATGAAAAAGAACAGCGGCCTTTTTATCCACTCGCCTGCCCACTCTCGTCCCTGCTCTTTCCACTTCATCCCTCCATCTCACATGGGCGGTGCTCCCTGGGACCCGAGAGAATGAAGGTAAAAAAGGAAAAGGAAAAAAAGCCTGGGAAATTGTCTGTCGAACATCACACCTGTGTCAAAAAAATGTCTCTGTCCTGTCAGGGGAAGGCAAAGGCCGCTTGCGGAGAAGAAAGAACAAGGTAAGAGAATGCATTAGAAAGGACTCATGCTCTCTCGCTGCCATTAATGAGAGGCCAAAACGACATGTCCATCCACACGCACTCTTGCCTTCATCGAAACACACAAGCATACACTCTTCCATTGTCTGAATTGAAAGCCTGCGATACAAGGCCATAAATAATGGAGAATAGTGCTTTTAAATGAATTCACAGATGTGCGTGTGTGTAGATGCATATGCAGCATCTACTGCTGGGCATTTCCAGATTTATATTTTTCGAATGTTCACCAGAAGATTCATTCTTGTTATCTTACAGTATATTGCAAACTATACACTGAACTAAATTTAAGATAATTCATAGGGTAATTCATGTTAGAAAACCAAAAGCATCTCTAAAAGTTAGCTACACCAGTAAACCTGTATTGCCAGCTGGTGTGTTAATGAGGAGAGAAAGTGAGGAGTGGTTAACAAATAAGCCAGATGCAAGATGAACACACTGTCAAAGACAAATCATCTTATTCACGTGATACTGTTTCTCAAAATACCCTTCAAAACAACAGTGGTGTCACTGCACAGTGATTGCCTTGAATGGTAATACCATGCTTTGCTATGTACTATGGTAAAGAATGATTACCATTTACAGTCATTTTGTTCTTTAATATTTACAGTGTACTCTAAGTCGAAGGCGTGCTATACAGAACCACAGTAACATTACATGTCTGAAAACATGAAGCATTTTGCATACTGTTTTGATAATTTTCGGATTTAGCTTTGGAGAGTGGCGCGTTCAGGTGTTGAACCTTCTTCATCGTTGGTAAACAAAACAATAATACGTATCTCCGGGTTTAGTTTCCATGAATTGAAGTTATCTACTTTATCCTGTGCTATTTTTGCAAAACGTTTCTTATTTATGTTTTATGGAATGACAAACCGACTCAAACGACTTTTTTTGGCATGTCAGAGAGCTCGAATTCGAACTGAATCATGAACTGGTTCCCATTTGGTCGAGTCATTGAAAAGAACAGGCTCAAAATGATTATTCGGTTCCGAATTATAAAATCTTGTTCTGATTCTAAGCAACTAAGCAGCTAAGACGCTAATTGCGCGTTGTTTTATGGAATGGGTAACTGGAAACGATTCGAACCGATTCAGACAATGTTACTATGCCAATCAAAAGTTTATTAATTTGATTCAGCTTTGCTGGCTGGGATTCTAAACTGCAAAATATCGGCATGCAAAATAATGTTTTAGCGAGAAAAACTATTAACTTATATAGAAAAGTTTTCAAAGCAATATATAAAAATTAGGGATCTCCCGATCAGGTTTTTTTGTCCTCGAGTCCGAGTCATTTGATTTTGAGTATCTGCCGATACCGAGTCCCGATCCGATACTTCTATAATACATAAAAAAAGAATAAAGAAGAGCGAAAAAACAGATCCAGGATGTTCAATAAATTACATTTTGAAATATATTCAAATATAAAACAGCTATTTTAAATAGGCTAGTAAAAATATTTCAAAATCTTACTGTTTTGCTGTACTTTGGATCAAATAAATGCAGGCTTGGTTAATAGAAGGGACTTCTTAAAAAAAAAAAAAAAAAAAAAAACAACCTTAACAAGCTTACTGTTCAAAAACTTCTGACTGGTAGTATAGGCAACTTTATTTTTTCTCTAATTTCTAGCTTTTAATTGGCTTAGAAATCTATAAATGCTGGACAATAACAAATAATAATGATTTTTTTATATACTACAAATACTGTTTATCACATAATAATGCAGAATAGTTTCTATACTGTAATAAATACTATGTCAATCAGCACTGCATTGTTCATACTTTATTTATCACCTGCTGGAGATGACTTGAAGAACAATTTATTGTCGTGATCGTATATTAACGTCTTCGTGTTTGCATAAGTTTCTGTTTTCCTGTGCGCACCACAGCATAGCTGGACGCTTTTGTCCATATTAGGAATTTCCTGATATCAGCGCGAGAGCGCGCTCCGGCTTCGAGTATGAATGAAACACACACTGCATGAGAGTTTAGCGCTCTGTGATGTTCATCTCGCTGTATCCTAAGTCCGAATGAAATATCAGGTCATGCGCAAACTATCATGTCTCTTTGAGTTTGAATCTATATTTATTCACACCAGCTCTTGAAAACAAAGTGATGTCATGCCGCACGCGTCGCTGTTTCTGTGTGGAGTCAAAAGGGTCTAACTCTGTGCCACCGCATAACAAAAGATGTGTTAAAAATTAATGAGAATATATATATATATATATATCCGAGTCCTGATCGGGAGGTAACATCCGATTCCGATCGAGTCTGAAACCACGCGATCGGGCCGATTTCCGATCACGTGATCGGATCTGGACATCCCTAATAAAAATAATTCAAACTTTTCTCCAGTACCTGAACACTCCCTCAGCCTGAGGGCCTTGAGCTTCAGATTGAGCATTAATGGGGCCCTGTCTTTCAATCCATCAGTAACACTCTATCTATATAGGCTTGTCTGTCTTGCAGGCTGTAAGGTCTGTATAACCTTCAAATGTAAAGGCTTTTTAAAAAAATGTTTTGAATTTGAAGACTTTGTCAAGTCACATTCAGAGTTTTTCTTGACCAACTTTCCTTTCCTAGTTATCCAGTTTATTCAGTCACTGTCAGCAGATTCTCATTCGGCATACCTCATTTGGTTAGTTCGCTCACAAGCATCATGTCCTAGTTCGTTCAGTGCTGTCTCAAGTTATTCAGCCGCAAAACACCAACTCGTTTAGTGTATATGGCATATTCATTCAGTATGTCCAACCAATGATATGTTACTTCACAGCCCCAACATAATGTGCTACAGTCAGTCTTTGAGGTGAGAAAAGGCTAAAACAGGCCTGTGCTTCACAAGAGACAGAGTTCAATGAACAAAATATAGTTCATGGAAGTGAGTGAGAATGGTTTGTTCAAGTAAAAATACCACTAACGCAAGTCATTTGGACACCAAGATGGTTTGGAAACCAAGCATCCTTTCAAAATTATTTCAGTGATGTCAGTGAATATGGAGATGTGGGTTGTAGGTCAGAACCCTGTTTAAAAGTTAATTTAGCCCTACAAAGATTTTTCTCACTAAAAACCCTCTAAGTGCCCTTTTATGCGGATCGTACAACTTTATGGCCAGATTTCTGTGAGACACATTCATCACTGTGGTCATTAAAGACAAGATTTTCTCAGTTTTATCTCTCTGCATTTTTAATGTTCCATTAAATCTGATAAAACATTATATGTAAAATAAAAGCCATGATGTTTTCATTGTGATTTATGGATCATTCCAGCCTATTATTCAAAAGTTCGGAGATACAGTAAAGACAATAAATTATATTTTAAAAGATATTCAAATAGAAAACTTTTAAATTGTAATAATATTTCACAATATTGCTGTTCTTACTGTGTTTAATAAATGCAGCCTTAGTGAGCTTATAAGACTTCTTTTAAAAAAACATAAAAACTTACCAACTCCAAACTTGTACATGGTAGTGTACAATTATTTGACATTTAATTGTGGCCCTCTTGGAAAGACATAATCTAGAAAGTTTTGTATAATAAGTTTTATGTAAGTTCAGGAGAACATGTTCAGTTGAGGACATGAATCAATAGCAACATCTGTCTGTTTTCAAAATTCAGAGTAATTTTGGAAGTGCAGAATTACTTTTACTGAAAGATCTGCATGTGTTCTTTGACATTTAATTATGTTTATGCCAGTGTTTCCAGCACAGCACCATTACAAAATAAATTATGTTTTACCCAAGTTGTGAGTTTGAATGGAATTTGATGGCATAGAAAAAAATATTGTAGACAACACATCTTTCTATTGCATTTGCTTCACTAGCTGCACACAAAAAAAGAAAAGAAATCAAAATAAAATAAAAAGAAATAAAAAAACCCTGCTGCATGGAAGAATATTCTTTTAATAAATCAAACATGAAATCAAATTGCTCTGATGGTAGAAAAATTCCTAATTTTGGCACTGCAGTTACTCATCATGGTGCATTTTTTAAGGTTTTTTTTTATATTTAATGCAACCAAATTAATGAGTTAAATTAATTTCATTTATAAATAAATGTATGTGGTTAGGATCAATTAAAAAGGTTTTGCACAGGTCTTTGCAAAAAAAAAAAAACTATTTCTGCCGGAAATACTGTTTTGTGTGCATGCTTTACTTGATTGACAGGTCTTTTCCACTTGGCTGACATGCATTGAGAAAGTGGAAATACCGGCAGGGAGAGAGGGAACATCAGGGTTGGCGTCTCGAACACACACTCGCATGCAGAAAAAAGATTGAGGGAGAGAAAGAGGGGGGCGTTCATGTCCGTCTATGATTTGTCCGCATTTTTTGAGAGGAAGTAAACATGAATCAGGCTGTCAAACAGACAGGAGGCCATAGAGTGGGAATAGAGAGCATGTCAGGTTCCAGCGATGTGGGCAGCTCTTCCTTCCTGTGAAAAGTAGAGCAGAGCTCATCCAATCTTGGCTTTGCCTCTTCCTCTCACACGTTATCATTTTTTCCCGCTGAACTCTAAGTGATGGTTCCGTAGCTTGGAGAAATTAGTCACCTCCACTGATGCAGAGGCACTGCAGATAAGCCATTGTCTTCTCTCTTCTTACATAATAATTCTTGACACTGTCTCAAAATGTTGCTTCAAAATCCAACCCACCGCAATGTCTTGAATCAAAAGTAAAACATGTGGGACTGTACTTATAAACTGTTCTTGAAGCAAATCTGGAGAATGTAATGGCAGAAAAGTTTTTGCACAAAGTGACTGTGACATAAATATTCAAGATGTCCAACTGTATGTGCCTAATGGGCCTAATTTGTAAAAAGCAGCATGCTTGGTTGCCTGGTGATCTATCAATGAGTGTCTAAAAAATAAATATCCAAATATTTTTGTGCATGCAGCAAGAACGTGATTTATAGAGACCAGAAAGCATGTGATAAAATGAAAGCATGTGACAGAACTAGTTTTTTTCTGTTGTTTATATTGCAAAACTCGACTTCATGATGTTAAGATACTGTATGTGGTTGCCAGGGGTTGCTAAGGTGTTATGAGTGTTTTTAGTGCATTGCTATATGGTTGTTCTGGATGGTAGCTACACTCTAAAAATGGCTGGGTTATGTTTTAACCCAAAATGCTGGGCTGAGTCTGTTGGGTCATTTTGTTGGGTTATTTTATTTCTTTTAAACACTTTTGGGTAGTTATTTCACGCGCCTTGAAGATGTTTAAATCACTATTTAATGTTTTCATTAATAATTATTTTAAATTGGCAGAATTATAACTTTTTTTGCAGGCAACAATACTGTTAAACTTCTACAGGCCAACATTATTTACGTTAAATGATGAACAGTTTACCTCAAACAGCCAACCTACGTTACTCGCATAATTGTGTAAAGGTATCTGAGACAACAGATTAATACAGTTTTATTAAGTTTCAGACAGTGACGGATGGCTGAAATATGCGAATACCTGTGGAAATAGAGGAAAAAGTCATTTCTGACACTGAAAAGCGAATTTAACATTTAAGTGAGTCAAATGAGTTCAACAAAGTGAATACGACTTTCTGCTCTAATGTAAACGCCTGCAGTTGTCCATGTCGACAATATAGTCGGACCGCAGGTCTAAAAGAACCGACGATCCGGTTCAAATAAACCAGTTCAATAATTCTCGAACAAAGTGATTACCGAAAAATAATCGACGTCTCAGGGTATTTCAAAGTGCTCGCACGCACAGCGAGTGACGTAGGCCGCGTTAGTGAGATGATTTGATGCTTTTGTGGTTTATAAAGTCTTTTTGGAACAAACATGGAATTCCTTAACCGAGCAGAGTCCACAAAACCCCATCCAGTTGTCGTGGCGATTTAAAAATGCCAGCAGATCTCTCAGGCATTGATCATAATCAATGGACAGGTAAGGATATTCTGGACAATTTTCAAAAGGAATTGCAAATTGTATATTTAATTGCATTTTTCACAAATACATTGTGACATAGTCCAAACGCAATTGAAAAGCATTTGAATTTCAGATGCCTTACACAGAAAGCTGTCAATTTGTGTCAAGGGTGGGACTATACTATGTGGCGTGTTTGCATTGGGAGATATTTTGTAGTTTTTACCCCAAATCTCTCACTGTTTGCACTCTGATGCACGTCAACAAAACAACATTGCAGTTCTACTCTTATTTATCTATTTGCATCTTACCCTATATTTTATTCCTCAGGTGAAAAGCATTTGGTTAATGGTGAATATTGACTAATAGTACCATGTGGCTCTAACTGTTAGCAGGGGATAGTAGCTGCATTTGGGGTAAAAATGACAGAATTATTTATTGTGTAAGGTGCCAAGAATATAGGTAGATCCGGGTTGCACTGTCTGTTCTTTAACACGCATCTCTCGGAGCGGCAGCTGCCTTTAGTAGTGCCTTAACCTCCATTGTTCAAAGCATTTGGCACATTTGTCTTTGAGTGACGTCACCTCCCAATACAAACACTCTCCGTAGTATGGTCCCACCTCTGGCAAAAATTGACAGCTTTCAATGTGAGGCATTGGAAATTCAGATGCTAAAGTAATTGCGATTCCATTTGAGTTTTGGCAGGTAACATGTGCAAAACAGTGAAAAAAGACATGGTAATTAATAACACCTCATATACTTGTTCTTATGATGCATCTATGCTAACATTAGTCTGTCTCTCTCTTATTCCGAGGTCACCGTAGCCACCCGGTTCCAGTATGTATCCAGACCAGATGGTGGATCAGCACCTAGAAAGGACCTCTACAGCCACGAAAGTCAGTGGAGACCAGGACAACTAGAGCCCCAGATACAGATCCCCTGTAAAGACCTTGTCTCAGACGACCACCAGGACAAGACCACATGAAACAGATGATTCTTCTGCACAATCTGACTTTGCTGCAGCCTGGAATTGAACTGCTAGTTTCGTCTGGTCAGAGGAGAACTGACCCCCCAACTGAGCCTGGTTTCTCCCAAGGTTTTTTCTCCATTCTGTCAGAGTTTTGGTTCCTTGGTTTTCCTTAGTTGGGGACAATTAATATCAAGCGATATCATCGACTTGATTGCACAGAGGGACGATACATCACTGAATCAATGATGAACTGACTTTAACTGAAAACTGAGTGTTTACTGTTGTCCCTTTGCATTATTACACACTATTTTCCTATTTAATACTGTAAAGCTGCTATGATGCAGTATTTGTTCAATATGACAGGCTTATTCATAATACATGGAAAATACAGCTGCAAACGGACTTTGCTTTTCCATTTGAAATTTGGCAGTCACTGTGCATTCATGAAAACTGAAACAGTCATTTTTGTTCAAGATTTGCAATTGTGTTTGGATTATGTCACAATTTGTCACATGTGGAAAACGCAATTTCAATTCCTTTTGAAAATTGTCCTTCCATAGACAGGCTCTATAGCAAAGTACACTCAGGTGGAGATCTTTGCTTCAAACCTTTCTAAGTGTTTGACAATAGTTCACCCAAAAATAAAAATTGTCACTAATTATTCACCCTGGTCTGAAAGCTCTCGAATTTCATCAAAAATATCTTAACTTGGGTTCTGAAGATGAACGAAGGTCTTACGGGTTTGTAAAGACATGAAGTTGAGTAATAAATGACAGAATTTTCATTTTTGGGTGAACTACCCTAAGCAGTGCACATCTACCCACATAGGAGTCTTTATATACTTGATATAAATTTTAGGACATCTTTAAATGATTTTACATTTAAATTTAAAAAACGTAAATTGTCAATGTCATTTCACTGTGTATTTAAATAGCTAAACATGTAAAAATGTAATAGTTAAACAGCTAGACACAGGTCATTCTGAAATAATTTTCTTATTTATTGCAACTGTATTTCTGTGATTTATTTTTTATTTTATTGTATTTTTTGCATTTTCTGAAAACAAAAAAAAGGGAAAAATCCATGTTTGTCATTGGTACAAATTTGTGAATGTCATGATGGCATTAAAAATATTTTTTTAACGGTCTAAATAACCTGTTTTCTTCATTATGTATTAATCCATGATTGCTTTGTTAAGCAAAAGTGAAATTATGAGAATAACCCAGCAAGAATAACCCAGAATCATAAAAATGCAAACACACAAATGGTAAAAATGACTCTATCTTGGGTTTTCTCAATAAGCCAGCATGCTGTGTTAAAATGTGTAAACCAGCATGCTGGGTTACTTTAACCCAGCACGTGTTCTGTCCAATATTTACCCAGTGCTGGGTTGCCAATTGGGTGATTTTTAACCCAGACATTTTTAGAGTGTATGGAGATTTTTCAACAACTTTTCCAATGCAAGAGGAATATGAGTTTGATTGCTTTAAAAGCAATATGGCTATAATACCTTTTCTCAATAAGTATTATGTATATTTCAGCACTGTCAGAAAAAAAAGGGGGGAAAAAACAGTGATTTTAGGGTTGCATGTGAGTGTGTGTTTTCAGAGTTTGCTGGACTGGCTGATGCTGTTCTATAAGCTGCTTAGTTCCCTAGAAAATCAGAATCAATGAGATGAATATGCGATTTAACTTTCAGGTTAAAAAGTGTAAAATTCCTTCAGGCTCATTTCAGTAATACCACAATATTTTAGCCAATACTGCAATTTACCAGTAGTGAGTGTTGTTACATGATTTCACCAGTAGATGGAGACACGCAGCAAGTCTTTTTTAGTATTGTGAGCTATTTTTGCAAGTGTTAATATTTCTTTCTCCTTTTTTTAATCACTGAGGGAAATGGGCTCGGGATGGAAATGCTGTGAGTTAAATTGTCGTATTGACTTTACATTGATTCATAAAACATTATAGTATAGTTTTTCCTTCCACCTTATATTATTCCATCACAAAAGTTTTGAGAGAGAATGCAAAGTTTCTCAAGGGACAGCAAATGTTGTGCAAGAGAATGCAAAGTTTTGTGAGCTAACTCAGAGTTTCTCAGGGGAATGCAAAAGTTTTATAAGAGATTGCAAAGGCATTTAAATAAAAATAAATTCCTTTATTATAATATTATTTTCCCATCACCACATCCCTTTAGGGACTTGATAAGAAATAGTGGTTAAGCATCAAAAATCAGATCTCTGCATCAAAGCAGATGTATTAATAATCCTCCATTTTGTTAACATAAACCCACTTTGGCTTGACTTTCCAGGCTTGACGTTTAGAGAAAAACAACAGCAACAGCCTAGACCAATGACTTATGAGTTTTAATAATGTCCTGACATGGTGAAACTATTTACCAATTGTGCTCCAAACCATATCTTTTCCATTGTAGCACCCAAGCAAAAAAAAAGAGTAAATGAAAGACCTGTAAATCACAGCACAGTGTTAGACTGCCATGATGGTCGTAAGAATGCCGAAAACAAGCTCATATTGTGTTTGACTGCTAAAACTGACAGGCTCGATTGGACCATGAATGATTTGACTTTCCTCCCCCGCAAAATGTGCCCGTGATATGGAATATTTTTGTGATCGCTCGTTAGGTTTTCAAACGGCTCCAGTTCAACAGACAAATTGTTTCGATCTTCAAATCTAGTCTTATCTCCGCATGTAGCTATAGCGTATTGCTCTGACATATACAACTGAAAGAAAACGGCTTGATAAAAATGTCATGTGCCCAAAGCTGCCCTTGAGCCAAGTCCAAGTCGTGGGTGGGGTTCGGGACCGGGGGCGGTGGGGTTGAGATAACAAAAGTGAATATTCTGATATATGTTTCATATTCTTTGTCACAGATCAAGGCTGCCAAGGAATGAATTTATGATCAGAGACCTCCTTTGAAGTTCTCGCTGTTCTTTCAAAGAATTGTCTGACGATAAGACACTTGAAGACTTTCTATGTTAGGTCAGAAGAAAGTGCCCTAGCAGGTGGTGAAAGAGAGAGAGTAAAAGAGCGCGAAATCTTTCCTCTGTCGATCTTTCGATCTCTGCTCTGCCAGCTTATTTATTAGACATGAGAGGGTCAAAAACTGCCAGGGGCGCCCATTTCAATCTGTCAACTCTTCACTGCTGCAGTTTGCACCCGGGGACTCCCGCCCCCAGCCCCGCCTGACAAGCGCAAAACGTGGAAACCTTTCACATAATTGTGCGCTTTATTGTCTCGTATTCCCCTAATTACAATCAGAGACGGGTCGTTTCAGCCCCGACAAAGAAATAACAAGCATCAGAGAAAAATAACAACCGATTGCTGTAGCCTATAATTGCAATGTTCAGCCCCAAATTGCAGCCTAATGATTACAGGCGTGGGGTGGACCTGGCAGAGGTTGCTGGGATGCATGAATGCTGCCTGAGCGAGAGAGAGAGAGAGAAACAGAGAGACAAAGAGAGTAGTTAAAAATATTATAATCCATTTTTCTGTTTATTTAGAACTCATAAAATGATAATTATCCATAATATAAAATTATCCATAGCAAGACTAATTTTATTTAAAAAATATATAGAATGCCATTTCCATTGCTGTCATTTCCAGAAATAATGGTGATCTGAGATGTGGATGAAATTTTCTTGGGATGCATGTGTGTACACTGCTGGACACTGCTAGCAGACAAACTTAGCAGAGTGTTTTGAGGAAATTAATTTTCCACGGAGCAAAAGTGGCAATAGTTGAAGAAACACCCAATTACAACAACTTCTGTTCCATCATAGAACGCAAGAGCAACTGCCGCTTTATCTGAAACCGTAAACCCAACCGAACATTCAGCGCTGTGTCGAGAGCTGACAGTAAAGGCCTCAGGATGTTCTGCGGCATTGGAGATAATGGAGATTCGGGAAAACGGAAAGGGGAAGGAATAAAGGCTGCCAAACGCCGACACGCTACAACAAGCGTAGAATGGGTGTGTGGCAGGAGCGGGAACCCACAGAAGGGGAGGGCAAGTGGGACGACTCCAGCTTAGATGGCAGCCTCCGAGGCCGGTTCCAGCTCTGCCACGATTATGCTGTCAGGAACGTGGGCGGTACATCCGTGACTTGTAATGGTGGAGCAGAACTCTACAGCGTATGGTCTTTATTTGCAAACACCTCATGTCTCAATTATATGCAGTGCTCATTGTAAACAAATAAGATGATCAATATAAATATGGTCTGTCTACTTGCATTAAATTAGCGCAGCAGAAAATCAGTTGTTCTACAGGTAGTTTAAGGACATAATTCTCATGCAAACCAAATTTTCTTCTCATATACAAATCCTTATTGTTGTTATGATAACCTCATCAGAAAAAAAAAATATTGAGTAAAAAATCAGCATATACTGTAATAATGATTTCTGAAGAATCATGTGACACTGAAGACTGGAGTAACACAAAAATAAAATACATTTTAAAATATATTTAAATATAAAACCATTATTTTAAACTGCAATAAAATTCATGTTTTTTACTGCATTTTTGATCAAATTGAAATTGAATGGTAGTGTATACAGCATATACTTATGTGTGCTGGAAAATCAAACAAAATTGTTTTATATCTTACAGAATCATGTTTTAACACCTATTATCCAATAATCTAGTTCATTTCTGTTGATGAAATTTGCCTGGCAACAGAACACTCACACACATGCATATAGTATACTATGTGTCCAGAATCGACAATCTCTTGTCACAAGGGTTCATTTGTAATGACTGAAATGCATTTTTGATGTAAATAGATGCAACCTTATAGATAAGGTTGCATCTATTTACATCAAAAATGCATTTTTTCAGCGTCTTCAAAGTTTAATTAACAAAAACTGGTTCTGACCCCGGCTTTGAGAATAAAAATAAGCCACCGAGTCACACCGCTGCTAGACCCAGTGATCGAAACAACAGGGCTGTTCCAGAAACATCATTGCCACTTAAATGCCAGCCGCATCTCAATTTGTCCTTCCGTGCTTTCCGAGCATGTAAGTGAAAGTAAACTAATGAGAGTGCGATCTGAAATCAAGGTAGGAAGGAAAATTGAAAAAGTCACGCTAAGCTGATCATCAAAATTTCAGCCTGGGACGATATTTTTCTGCACAACCCTGCTATATTGAGAGAGCTTATGGTAATATGGTTTGCTTTGAGAGTGGCATATTGAAAATAAGTCCGGTGGGATCGAAAAGAGAGTGTGGAGAGAGGAATCCGGCCCTGAGCAATTTCACTGTGTTTACACAGCGCCTCACAACAAGACTGCCACATTAACTCAGCCTGATGGAGCCCAGGGCAACCGGTGGACATACAGAGACCGGCGAGCACACTGTAAGAATCACATTCAAGATAGAGAGAGCAACACATGCTATTGCAGTAAAACACAATTACTATAGCACATACACCATTGCATTAAGGATATTTGTGTGTAGGAACAAAAGCAGAAGGTGGAGATAGAACTATGTAGATATATAGGAAAACAAAAATTTTAACTGAGATCTCCTTTTGAGATCAGTGCAATGAGATTAAATGAAGAACTAGACTCCGGCAAGCTCACATGTATCCTCTAGTTTCAGGAGAAAAAGAAAAACAATGTCACACTGCCTCAGATTTTCCAAGATACGAAAGTGTGCAAAAAAAAAAAAATAAGAAGAGATCGTAGTGTGAACTCAAATATTTCTCATCGAATTGTGGAATTAAGTTGAATTCATTGTATAGCTCTCTACCCAAACAATCAACAACCGCAGAAGACAACAACTGTCTCATTTGAGGGTTTTTTGGGGGGGTTTTGGTGTGTTTATCTGTTTTATTTCTCTTTATTTCTTTAGGAAAAACATTGGTCACGCTTTATTTTAAGGTTCAACTATTAACAAACCATTAACTACAACTTTTGTCTCAATCAACTCCTAATTTGTTGCTTATTAATAAGGTAGTTGTTTAGTTTAGGTACTAGGTACGATTAGGGATGTAGAAAATGGTCATGGAGAATATGTGCTTTATAAGTACTACTAATAAATAGCCAATAATATGCATGCTAATAAGCAACTAGTTAATAGTGAGAATTTGTCACTCTTCTAAAGTGTTACCAAAACATCTGAGAAAAGCTACTGAAAAGAGTTTACTGGGGTCTTTACTTAGGAAACAATCCATATAATACTGAAAAAAAGTGTGAGGTCAGAATTTTTTAAAGAAATAAAACTTTTACCCAGCAACGATGCGTTAAATTGATTTAGCATTTTTTTTAATTACTTTGCAATGTCATGAAAAAAGGTATTTTAATGCTAAATGCTGTTCTTTTGAACTGTACTATAAAAGAATCCTGAAAAAAATATTACAATTCCTGCAAAAAAGTATTAAACAGCAAATGTTTTTAATAAGTTTTAAACAGTTTTTATTACGAAGAAATCAGCACTGTGTATTAGAATGATTTCAGAAGGATCATGTGACACTGAAGACTTAACTTATGGTCAAAATTTACGTTTGCATTACAGGAATAAATAACATAAAATATATATATATATATATATATATATATATAAACAATTATTTTAAATTGTAAGAATATTTCACAATATTTTTGAACAAATAAATGTATATACTGAATAGGTTTTCAGCAACAACTGGAATTTAAGAGGAAATATTTGGTAGCACTTTATTTTACAGTCCTGTTCCTCATGTACATACTATGTACTTATTATTGTAATTACAATAACTATGTAATAACTAGGTACTAACCCTGAACCTACCCCTAAACCTAACCCTACCCTATGTAGTTACCTTTTATTACCAGAACTTTCTTAGATAAATACACTCTAAGTACACTATAAGTACATATAAGTACACGTACTGTAAAATAAAGTGCAACCAATATTTGAGACCAAGTTCAAACTTGAATGAAACATAAGAGAGATGGCCATGAGAGAAAGAATGAGTCTGCGAGAGATGTATTTCCTGTTTTAATCTCAAAGGAACACACCGTGCAGGATGAGGGGATGTTCTTGCTCTGGTGGGAGGCGGCGATGGCACACTGACGACTTCTAGGCAACCAATTTGTTTGTTTATTGTCTTGGTGTATTGTCGCAGTTACAGTTCATTGCAGTCTGCCTCCACTCCAGCACGCTCTTTTAAATGGCATCTATAAAACATGCGGCCTCTTTCGCCTGTCTTCCTCATCCCTCTCTCGTTTTGTAACCCCCTTTCTTTCTCCATCTCTTTATCCCTTCCCTCTCCTTCCCTCCCTCTGTTTTTTTCAGTAACTGGTTTTCTTCCTCTCTCTTTGTCTCTCACTCCACACATCAGTCAAGCATTATGTGGCGGCACAGAAGCTTCCAGGATGCCCACTCACATTCTCTGCGCTCACAAAGCCGCCCTGCTCTCTGCTAAATCCAATCACACACGGAGCTGCATTCGACAAAGAGCACATCGGCACAGGGAATAATCGCTTGCAAAATATCCGCAAGGTTACGCTGTTGCATAATCAAGGTGAAAAAAGTTTAGCGTAATGATATCCAACTAGCTCTTTATGTATGAACGATAAAACTCAGTTTTGTGGATGTTTCTGCCTAAAACATTTTAAAGGTGACTTCTGCACCACTGGAGTCAAAATAACGACTGTTTTCAAACAGGTTTCTAGATCATTCTAAATTCGTGTAATTGGTTGGCAAAATAAAAAGCCTTACCCCCAGACTTACATTATTGGATCCGCGGATGTCTGGCTGCAAATGGTATAATGTTGCAAAAGCATCATACTTTTCAGGAAAATCAACCTATGAATAGTTTACTTATAATTTCTGCATTTTAAAATTGAATAGGAGAACATATTTTAAAGGAGAAGAAAGTATCAAACCACCTTTAATTTCACAATAAAGGTATAGAAATGAAACAAAGCAAAATAAGTACTATTACAATAAAAAAAAAAAATATTATTTTTAAAGTGAAAGTTTAATAACACTGGGATTTTAATAGCATTTTCAGTAACATTTGTTTAAATTATGGTTATATTAGGATTAGTGTTTCAACACAAGGGTGTGCTTGCAGAAAAATATAATAAGAAATGTAAGTTTAACACAATGATTTTGTTTTTTAATTTTAAAAACAAAAATCAGACAAAATCAGGAGATTAACTACAATTCGTTAGAATTTTTTAAAATATATAATCTTAATACAAATACAAATATTAATAACCCTTTAATAAATATAATAAATAATAATTCATATTTATTTTTTGGAAATATGCACGTTAGTCTGCTACCAGCTATAGCAATTGTTGTCTTGAACATACATTTAATAAAATCAATGAAACTACATACTGTTCAAAAGTTTGGGGACAGTAAGATTTTAATAAAAGAACAAATAATTCAAATTAGAAATAGAGTAAAAACTATTTGCTGAAATATTAATAACATTTAAAAATACTTTTTTATTTTAATATATTTAAAAAATAAAATATATTATTTATATACAAAATATACTAAGATTTATTCCTGTGACACCGAAGCTACATTTCAGCAATCTTCAGTGTCACATGATCCTTCAGAAATTATTCTAATATTTATTTTCATAATGTTGAAAAAAGTTGCACTGCTTAATATTGTTGTGGAAACCATGACGCATTTGTTCAAGATTATTTGATGACTAGAAATTGGATAAACGTCTTTACTGTCACTTTAATGTATTACAGTTTTTCTTGATTGGTTTGGTTCATTTCTTGAAACCGAGATGACATTCTCAAAACCATAAGGTCATTTGGCCAAACAGTCTGACAGTTCTTCTCAACATTATAGCTCACTAGCAAAATCAAATATCTTTCCCCAAACTCTTCTTTCATGTTTCAAAAGCAGATTCCTTTCCCATATAAAAGGTCAGTACAGTCAAAATAGCACAGATCCTTCTCAATTGCCTTGGCACATGTGCATTCATTTAGTGCTTTTGTCAAAATAACCTGGATGGTTTAGCACAACACCATGGATCCCCTGCAAAAGCTCATATCTCTCCCAAAACAGTTTATCCATGCGTCAAAACTAAATATCCTTCTCATATAAATAGTCAATGCCCCCAAAAAGCATTATACCATTGGCATTGTTTAAGCACTGCAAGTCAAAATGCTTAGACGTTTTGTCACTGAGGCACAGGTCTAGCAACAGAATACCACTATGAATAAAACTAAAAGATTTTACAGTAAAATCAGCCTCCAATAAACCACTCATACTCAAGGAAACTGTAAACATTTTTATTCGTACAAAGAAATGTTAACATTAGAGAACATACTGTGAAAAGAAAACATATACAGGATTCTGTAAATGTGAACAGTTATAAACACAAACAAAAAAAACTCTAGCCTACCATACTGTAAATAAAGTTTCAGAACTATAGTACAGTAATATTTTCAGTGGTCGCCATTGTCACCCTCTCTTTCCTGGCCACCATCCTCATCCTCCTGGCCATCGACGCGCTGCTCTCTGTTAGGCCATAAATTCTCATCCACATCGCAACGGATATTTTCTCTTGCGATGCAACGAGGGAAGAAACGGCGTGAATGTCTCAACCATCCCCTACATTGATCCCCTGTGATGTCCTCACATGCAGCATCCATTGCATGCAGCAGGGCCCTCTGGTCTTGAGCCTGATGCTCATACACCCTCCACCTCCAAGCTGAAAAAAACTCCTCAATTGGATTTAGGAAAGGAGAGTAAGGTGGAAGAAACTCCATTAGCATCCGGGGATGGGTGGTGAACCAGGTTCTGATGCGTGGGCCACGGTGGAAGTTCACATTATCCCACACAATGACATAATGTGGTAGCTGAGGTCCTTCTTCACCTCTCTCATTTTCCGGGATCAGATCAGTATAAAGGTGGTCCAAAAAATTGAGGAGCTTTTGTGTATTGTAGGGCCCTAAACTGGGAATGTGTGTGGCCACACCTCTTTCTGATATAGCGGCACACATTGTTATATTTGCTCCTCGCTGGCCTGGGACATCCACAGTGGCTCGGTGGCCAATGATGTTACGGCCACGCCTTCGACCTTTGGCCAGGTTGAAGCCAGCTTCATCAACGAACACTAGGATGTGAGAGGTTTCGTTGCCTTCTAATGCCATTATTCTCTACAATAGAATAAAAATAAATCTAATCAGTCAAGTAGAGACAGATACTGCAGGGAGGATCTAAAGTACTGTAAAAAGAGGGAGTGAAAAACTGAAGACAATTTCTAGGCAAAATGCTCTAGTCACACAAAGCTGGATTCTGAAGGTAAAAAGGATAAAGCAAAACAAAAAAAAGTGGTAACCATGTCTTCCTGTAATAGTGTTACAATGATAGACAACCAGTAGTTGACTTACATGCACATACTGGTACCGCAGCTCTTGCACTCTGTCAGAGTTTCTCTCAAATGGTACCCTGTAAATCTGTTTCATGGTCATCTGATGTTTCTTCAATACCCGGTCTATTGTGGAGATGCTGATAGAGTTTATATTTTGGAACATTACATTGTCTAGAAGGATTGCATTACGAATCGGTCTCAGTGTGATGGCATTATTTGCAATGACCATGTTGCATATTTCTCGTTCTTGTTGTTCATTTAGAAGTTTTCTTCTGCCACCCACTTGAGGCTGTCGTCCAATCCTAGACATACAAGTCAAAGGTCAACACTTTAAATTTGTTACAAAATGGGTTACCAATGTAATTGTACTGCTGTTTTATGGTACTAAAAGTGTGATGCACTGCACAGTGACTGGAATACTATTCACAGTATTTTCTCAATTTTTTTTCTTTGTCATTTTTATAGTATCATATAACATCACATGAAGATATTACAGTACTCTAGGCCTACACACACACCAACACTGAATAGTTCAATAGAATAGTTCTGTACCTGTTTTCCCTGCGAAAGGTTTGGATGATGGAGGAGACTGTAGACCGAGGCACATTAGACTGCACTCGGCGACCTGCCTCTGCCATTGTGAGGCGATGGTTTATAACGTGGTCAATAAGGGTGGCCCGGATTTCATCTGGGACATCATGGTGCCTCCGTGCTCCTCGGCCTCTTCCTCGAGCAGGAAGTTGCTGTTGTACTTGGCGAGGTGCTTCCATGTTCACACTGCAAATGAAACTGGCCCCGGGCCAAGCTCTGTCTATATACTTTTGGCAGCAGTCATAATCATAGACAACACCTGTCAGGTAACTAAACAAACTGTTTGATTGGTCATCTGAGATGTGGGAAACTGCTCCTTCGTTAGTTCTAATTTCACCTGATTGATTGTCAAGTACTGTCATAAATTTATCAAATGTTCCAAGAAATTCTTTCATGGTATTATATCTTTGACTAATTTTGACAGTTGAACAGACAATTGTGCATATGATGACTTACACAATGAAACCATGCTGATATGTTTTGGAGAGAGTAACCATTTCACTGAAAAATCAACTAATCAGTTTAGATCAGCAAGATCTATTTATTTGGAAAATGTGCTAAATGTGGGCTCATTGTGCTAACTGTAGCTACTTGTACATAATCATTTGAAAAAAAGCACAGAGTCACTTGAGACATGTACTAAAGCATTTGCAATTTGATAAAACCAATGAAAAATGCCATTCTGTTGTGAACAATTGCAAGGTGGTTTGGAGATTTGTCCATGTTATTTTGAGAATGTCATCTCAGTTTCAAGAAATGAGCCAAACCAATCGAGAAAAACTGTAATGTATATAATTCTGTGACCACCTATATTAGGAATATTCTTCTGTACCTCTCTGTCTGTGCTGATACTTGACTGTTGTTGTTGCTGTTGTTTTGTTAAGGCTTTGTCATTGTTCTTGCATACACACACACACACACACACAGTGAGATAAGCTGCGGCTCCTATGAGCCATCACAGCTTTCTCAATCGGCTACGCAACTGAGCTTTGGACACATTACGTAGAGGGTGACATCCATCTCAATGTGTGCTATAGCTGCTATATTTGCAGATTCAGTAGTGGCTCTGAATTGATAATTCAAGCAGGCTGTTTTGAGACTGCTTTAGTACTTTTAATTACAAACCCAAAGATTAGGATTCAAAGGAAGAAAAATCCCCAACGATGCTTCATTATCCATGCTAGCTCTGTAAGAATGTAAAAACCAGGTGGATGTGCTAAAATGAGTGAAAACACATGAAGCGAAGATGGTAAATAGGAAGATTGGCTTTGGGCATGTTGTCACAATACATGAGGTAAGCTGTCACAGTGGAATCTGCTATTAAACAGACTATTATAGGCTTTGCAGCTAAATTTAGAGAGTGAAACATTTAAGAGACACTAAACAATTCAAGAAATGTAAACAGTAACGTATAAAACATTCGTTTTTTGACTGAAAACCTCATAGATCCTGAGTGTCTGCCTGTGTTTCATTAGTTTCTTGCTAACAGAGGCCAGACTGGCTGCATGATTTTAATCTGACACAGCAACGGTGTGATTGCACTGAGCAGAACCTCATTTCTGAGGCAGGAAGACAATGGCAAATCCATCTGGCATCGGTTGCAGTTCCCTCTCGCAAGCATGCACAAGCAATATCTCCAAATTACAGTCTCTGGAATTCGACAGGCTAAAGCCAGAGGACACGACTAGAGCACTCTGTTCCTCAGGAAACAAAACAGGCTGGACGGGCCTCTCGCACCTCTGCCTCGCCTCCGCAATAAATCACCTGCCATCGCATGCATGTATAGTGATCTTAAACACCCCTCCCTCTAAAACAATTCTGCCCAAGTGATGATCTATGATTGGTCGGCGTGGCTTGAAGTATAAGTTGGAACGTTATGAGAGATGAAGAGCAGTGGCTATCAACTGGTTTTATATAACAACGATAGATAGATAGATAGATAGATAGATAGATAGATAGATAGATAGATAGATAGATAGATAGATAGATAGATAGATAGATAGATAGATAGATAGATAGATAGATAGATAGATAGATAGATAGATAGATAGATAGATAGATAGATAGATCTATCTATTCAAATAATACCACAAAATATATATGAATATTGTCTTAACTGTTATATTATATAGTATATTACATTGTACACAAACATTGTGTGTGTGTGTGTGTGTGTGTGTGTGTGTGTGTGTATATATATATATTTATATTTTATATATTTTAACTTTTTGAAATTTGCATTTAGAATTCTTCTTTTTGCCTGCAGAAGAGGCTCATTTCTACGCCAGTTGAGAACCACTGACGTAATAATAATCAAAGAGGCTGCTAGACACCACCTGCTTTCCGGAAACTTCTTTTCCTGAAATCATAGTGCAATAGCAGAAGTGATTCATGCACCTGCTTCTTACACATACTTAGGGCCTATACTTGCAGACAAAAGCTAAATGTGATAAAGATATGCTTCATGTGTAGTTCACCGATCCATTAGTCTTGTTCTAACGTTCCTGACCTTAAAAGCAAATGTTAAGTCCTGTATAATTGCTACTGCAAACGTCTGTAAAAAAGTATCTTGTCATCCTATTACCTCTAACGATTGCTGCATTGACCTGCCTTCCAGAGAAAGTCTGAGAGCTCCTCCTACATGCCAGAACGCCATCTATCTATATCTCACAGATCAGAAGGTCACACTCTCAAACGGATAGTACCTGAGCTTGACCACGGCTACAAATGAGAAACATCTGTTCATATCTAACTGACTTTCACTATCTTGTCAGGTGAACCGCTTGCAAAAGCACTCTTCATTAAAATGGTGTCATTTTCAGTGTAAGATTAGAGGAAAAAACATTGCTCTGTGCAAGAGGAAGGATCTTGTCAAGAGCAATCTTCTGAAATATATGAAAGCAGTGTTTTGCCGCAACCTCTATTTAAAGGAATAGTTCACCTAAAAACCTCAAACCTAGAGTGACATATCTTGATGTTCTAGAAATCTGAAAAAGATTTCAGTGAATAATAACTTAAATGTTGGTATTTGCGTCAACATATGGAGATTATAAGAATCAATGATTATAGGAGTATGTTTTACAAGAAAACACTTCTTCAGTCTTTCTATGCAAAGCTTTTACATTTAATTTAGTTTCTTGGTAGTTATTTGTAACTATTTCTGAGTGAAAATATACTGTAATTAATTATAGCAGATTAAACTTTGTTGAGATAACTTAAATATCCAACTTAACTAAACTAAAGTTAACTAAAGTTAAATTTTTAAGTCAAGCATGAATGGCTGAAAAATGATTCCGTATTATTGTAATGCTGCAATCATTTTTATATGCAAATGTAATATATGTACATATTAAAAACATATTAAATTTCCACATATGAAATAGTCATATGAACATACAGTATATTAAACCAATTAGAAACTAACAATTTAATATATTAATGTGGTGTCAAACGATTAATCGCATCCAAAATAAAAGTTTTTGTTTACAACCCGAATTCCGGAAAAGTTGGGACGTTTTTTAAATTTGAATAAAATGAAATCACATGAGCCAACATTTTATTCACAATAGACCATAGATAACATAGCAAATGTTTAAACTGAGAAAGTTTACAATTTTATGCACAAAATGAGCTCATTTCAATTTTGATTTCTGCTACAGGTCTCAAAATAGTTGGGACGGGGCATGTTTACCATGGTGTAGCATCTCCTTTTCTTTTCAAAACAGTTTGAAGACGTCTGGGCATTGAGACTATGAGTTGCTGGAGTTTTGCTGTTGGAATTTGGTCCCATTCTTGCCTTATATAGATTTCCAGCTGCTGAAGAGTTCGTGGTCGTCTTTGGCGTATTTTTCGTTTAATGATGCGCCAAATGTTCTCTATAGGTGAAAGATCTGGACTGCAGGCAGGCCAGGTTAGCACCCGGACTCTTCTACGACGAAGCCATGCTGTTGTTATAGCTGCAGTATGTGGTTTTGCATTGTCCTGCTGAAATAAACAAGGCCTTCCCTGAAATAGACGTTGTTTGGAGGGAAGCATATGTTGCTCTAAAACCTTTATATACCTTTCAGCATTCACAGAGCCTTCCAAAACATGCAAGCTGCCCATACCGTACGCACTTATGCACCCCCATACCATCAGAGATGCTGGCTTTTGAACTAAACGCTGATAACATGCTGGAAGGTCTCCCTCCTCTTTAGCCCGGAGGACACGGCGTCCGTGATTTCCAACAAGAATGTCAAATTTGGACTCGTCTGACCATAAAACACTATTCCACTTTGAAATAGTCCATTTTAAATCAGCCTTGGCCCACAGGACATGACGGCGCTTCTGGACCATGTTCACATATGGCTTCCTTTTTGCATGATAGAGCTTTAGTTGGCATCTGCTGATGGCACGGCGGATTGTGTTTACCGACAGTGGTTTCTGAAAGTATTCCTGGGCCCATTTAGTAATGTCATTGACACAATCATGCCGATGAGTGATGCAGTGTCGTCTGAGAGCCCGAAGACCACGGGCATCCAATAAAGCTCTCCGGCCTTGTCCCTTACGCACAGAGATTTCTCCAGTTTCTCTGAATCTTTTGATGATGTTATGCACTGTAGATGATGAGATTTGCAAAGCCTTTGCAATTTGACGTTGAGGAACATTGTTTTTAAAGTTTTCCATAGTTTTTTTACGCAGTCTTTCACAGATTGGAGAGCCTCTGCCCATCTTTACTTCTGAGAGACTCTGCTTCTCTAATATTATATATACACAAAAACAAACATCAAAAGTACCGTATAAAGCAACACTCAAATGCAAGGGTGAAAAAAATAGTCTTTTAATTTGATTTAAAAACACAGAGTGATGTAGAGGCCCTGGTAATGAGGGGTAAACCGCTCCATAGGATTTACAGAGAGACGAGGGACAGATAAAATAAGCTGGTTACAAGATCTTAACGACCTAGAAGTTGTTTCACTTCGTCAAAACATGAGAAAAGATGCTGTAAAGAAGAGTCATTTTCAAGTTTGATTGGAAAGTAAAGTTAGAGGTCATCAGTGTAGCAATTATTGTAAATATTATATTTCTGTAGAATGGAGCCAAGGGGAAGCATGTACAGCAAGAACAATAAAGAGCCAAGAATAGAACCCTGTGGAACACCATAAGGGATGGGTGCAGAAGGTGAGGTGAATGACCCAATATTTACTGAAAAAGTCCTACCATTTAAATAAGAGGTGAACCACTGTAATATCGTGCCTTGAACCCCTACTACACATTTGAGTCAATTCATGGTCGATAGTGTCGAAGGCTCAATTAAACATAATCAGTACACACACATATATTATGTAAACAAAACATTTTATTTTGGATGGGATTAATCACGATTAATCATTTGACAGCACTAATATTAAGTTGTATATCTAGCCCTACAAATATGTATATGTACTAAGTTTTTGTTATATATGTCATTCATCTTAAAATTTGTCAATACAAGTTGATATGACATATAAAATATGTTTTTTATTTCAAAAACATAAACACAGATTTCTGTATATGTTGTTTTAGTAAACTTGCCTATATAAATAAAATATATATATATATAGTTGACACATGTTTGCTACATATAATACTATATAAAAATCATCATATAGCTATTATAAACATCCAAATTTTACTATGGGGATTTTATATATAGATTCTATATATTATATATAAGTTATAAACTTATAATCTACTAAGAGAACGTACATGTACATGACTCTTCATGATATAATATATTTCCGTATGGGGACATTCTGCACAAGCTCTTCACATGAGTTCATACAGGTTTGCATGGTGAGTAAATAATGAATTGCAGAATTAGAATTTATGGGTGAACTAATCCTTTAATAAGAAAAATAACAAAGTCTTTCCGTGGTGCTGAAGAAAATGATCTGAAATGCCAATATGTGGGTGAAACCGAGCGTCTGTTTCAGTAATGCAATGTGATCTGTCATCAGACTGTCAAATGATGCTCTGAGACGTGAGACAGATTGTGATGCTGTGACCTTTGTTTGCGTGACCTAGAGAGCATAACCAATTTAAGTTGGCCAGCAGACACATTGACTTAAACTAACAGGTCAGCGCCGCGTTTCAGTAAAACAAACCAAAAAACACCCTGCTGCCCTTTGGTCCGTCTGTCAGCAATTCCCACAAATAACACAGCACAATAAAATCATGGCCCAACAGGCCCACAGGCATTTTCAAAGGCTGCTGACAGCAATCTATAAAGCACAGTAATGGGTCACTTGTCATGGGGCGTGAAAGGGAAGATCTACGGCGGCTCTCCAGTCGCTCTCCCGGGAGCGCAATTAATCAAGGACGAATAGTATCAGCATGCAACAAAAGCCGTAAGGTTATTACAGCCACTGTTCTGCTGGATGAAATGCGATGATATCGCTATTTGCATAAAACAGCTGACCGAACATGAGACGCCAAAAGCAAGATGAAGGGCAGATAACAAGGATGGAGACAAAGGAGGGGGATGTAAAAGGAGGAGAAGTTGTGTGAGAGTTGGTGAAGTTAGGGTCTACCCTGCTGACAAGATAAGCCGGGGTGTTCGCTTTCATTTCAGCTGCTGTACTTCTTGTTCTTTTTTACACTTAGGATTCATTACAGACTATAAGTGAATATGCTATCGATCTTGATTACTAATATATAGGTAGGCAGCCTGCTCGCCTAAATTAACAGATATAATTGTTAATTTGATGAGGCCTCTTAAAGGGTTGTTTTGGACCCCACTGACTTTCACTGAATAGTCCAAATATCTGTGATTTGCAGAAGTAAAGCCATACAGGTTTGGAATGATGACAGAATTTTTATTTTTGAGTGAACTAAAATCAAAAAATTATATATGGAGCTAACACTTGAGTGGGGAAAACACTTAAGTTTTACTTAGAGGCCCAAAGTGAGCAAAAATATGCGGTGCAGATGTTTTTTTATCAAACTGAAGACACTTTGATAGCTTGTAATGTAAACCAATAATTTTATAACAGTATAGCAGACTACTAATACTTACATAAGATGCATATAAATATCAGTTATCACTCTATGTCTTAGTTTTTTGATCAAATCTCTGTGGAAAACATACAATGCATTGCAATAAAATAATGATGTATGGATGTATATAGATAATCAAAAAATCTTTAGTAAATGTTCATCACTTTAGTATATTGTCATCTTGAAATATTAATGCACAATTGTTTTTCATGCAATTATGCCATTTAAAAAAAAAAAAAAAACATGAAAGGTCTTTTAGGCAGAAGGCATGTAAAAAAAATGCCAAGTTTTGATCGTATTGATAATTCAGAGGTCTTAGAAATTAATGTATCTAATATGACACAGTAGGGGTAAGGTTGTCACTTGGAAATGTTCTATCCAGTTTAAATTTGTAGGAATTTGGGGTAATGTTGATGAAAAATAGTTAAAACCATGCCAGAAAATTTACTTGTTTATATGGTTTAAGAGAACTTAATTTCCCATCATTCTCTGTCGGCAGCATGTGAATGATAAAATCCACATGGAAAACTTCAGTTATGCTCCTTTGCTTTCCACTTTGCAATATCGCTAAAAAGATTCCTAGAATCAGGATATGAAAAGAGCTCAAGTTATATGAAAGTGCCTAACTATGTCCATTTACTCCCAAACAATGAATCAAATCACTTGTGAATCATCACACGCATAAAATCTCTCGTGAATCATCACAAACATCAGAATCACTTGTGAATCATCATATCATAATTACGACTTCAAAACTCAACATTTCTTGAATGTCTTTGAACTCTGATAAACTAGAACGAATGTAAATGAGCTTTAGACAACCAAGTGAATATTTAATCACTGCAATGCTTAGAAGAAATACAATTCGAGATTAAAGGGGAAAAAATGAATTTATTAAATGATTTACTTTGAAACTGTTCCGTCAGATGCCACTTTTATACTTTGAACCAAGTGCTTAACTACACACACAGAATTGTGGGATTCATCGTCACTGATTCGTCAGAGAAGGATAAATAGATAATGGCTTTAATAACCACTAAATGGTGCAATATCTGAAGATACAATGTTAAAATCAACACAAAATAATGTTCAAAATGCACATGCATTTTACTTCTGTAATGTGACGTACTTCCGGGTGAAACGGGATATTCACAGAGAAAAGGGGGAGGGACTTAATTTGGGGTATTAGGAATTGTTTGGATTGTGAAAAGCTATGTCTGTTTGGTTTTAAGAGGAAGGAGTTAAGGAATGTCAGTCGAAGCTTTACTCAAACATTGGATGCCAACATACATCCCTATATGGATAAGGCATTATTTTTGAAGATTTCGGACAGAGACGTTGAATTCATTCACTGTACTGTGGCCTGCAGCACAGATGCTGACTGACTATAATAATACATGTTAGGTAATTATAGATGATGTGACATTGATCTGCAACCCCAACAACAATCAGCAATGATTCGGTCCAAACAAGAAGATTTTCCTTTAAAAAGCCCACCTACACTGAAGATTTGGCATCAGTCTGCTGGATGTTCCACCATATTAGGCAATGGCCAACTTTAGTGGGCACCATCATCTTTCTATTAACCACCCAATCCATCAACATCACCATCAGATCCGGTAGGATCACTACCATCTTCATCTTCATAATACCAGCTCTATATCATCTTTTTGTAACCAATGTTTCCCATAATTAATAATAATGACATAAATGTATATCTAGTACTGGTACACTTTAAATCAAGCAAAGGTAGAACAGCAGTCAATTATGTTCAAGATATGACCTATGATTATGACTGGTACAGTGTTATTTTAATAAAGTGTTACTGGTTAAGTGTTATATTAATAGTAATTCTATTTATATATAGGCTACACAAAATGTTTTCATTGATGTATTTTGTGTCTTCTAAATTTGTAAAAAAAAAAAATTAAATCTGTTTAAAATATGTATTAGTAAATGAATATGATATCGAACACTAACACGTACGTTTTATGCTTCAACAGTAGCAAGATGTATAAAGCCTTTTTTTAATATATATAGGCTAATTTATTATAGGAAATAATCGAGGACTTACCTGTCGTTGAGCTGTCAATAAAAGTGAAGGGATAACGCTCTCATTTGCTTTTCATTGTCAGAAGTAAAACCCCAGCAGAGCCAAAGACTGATAATTTCCCTTTGCACAAAAACGATCCCAGGAAAAGCATCACCTACAGATTCAAACTAGAACGCAAATGAAATGAAACCGATTCCTGCACCAGTTCAGAAAGTCTCAAATGAGTCTTCCAAACTCCCACTCTCTCCAAAGTTCCTTCAAATGCGTCTGAACTTTGCGCGCTAGAACGGATCTGAATGAGCGTGTGTGACGAGATCTTTTGTTGCAGTTATTATAACGAAGGGTTCACATCTGCAAAATCCCTTTATCCATTAGGCTTGCATGCGCTTCTGGAGTGAGGGTTTTGGCTGCTGCAGTCCTGTGTTCGGGATGGCTGCTCTGCTCTCTGTGTTGTGTGGAGAGGGATGGTGAGGAGCTCGACTCGCCTCTCAAGTGTTCAGCTCTTCAGCATCCGCTCGGAACCCATGGGAGCTCTGCGCGCGCGCCGTGCTGTGGTCAGATGGCGCCCCCTGCAGGCTGATGACTCGCTGTGCGTGATTAATGAACGTCAGTGGCATTGCATTACAAAACATCAAACAAAATATATCCAATGGAAACCATACACATATTAATAAAAAAATAAAAAAGAAAGTAAAAGACTACTTAATAATGAATAAGACTTATTAATTTTGATATTTAATATTTGAAATTATAAATATTTATTATTTATATATTTATTTAACTTCTATTTATATTTATTTTACGATTTGGTTTACCTAAATAATAATAATAATAATAATAATTGTATGTATGTTTATATTATTATTATTATTATTATTATTATTATTATTATTATTATTATTATTAATAAATGATTTCAGAAGCAGACGCATATTTTTTTAAGTAAAAGACTACTGAATAATAGTAATAACAAATAATTAGTATTTACATACTGTACATATTTATTTAACTTGTGCTATCTTAAATGTATGATTTGATTTATCTTCCTCAAAATAATAATAGTAATAATACTTTTATTATTATTATTATGAGTAGGACAAACAAAATAGAAAATTATTATTATTATTTTATGAAATAATTCCAAAAGAAATCTAAATCATATTAATTTTTAAAGAGTACAAGACAAAAGAGTACTGAATAACAGGAATGACTAATATTAAATATAGCCTATACATATTTAATTTTTTATTTAATATTTACAGATTTTATCTTAGAGGTACAAATAATTAAAAAAATGGTTGAAATAATTATCATCTAGAAAATAATCATTTATTTGCAGATGTCACTGATTTGATATTCTGCATATAATGCAATCGTTTAAAGGCATTTTAAGTGTGGTTAAAAATCTAACAACCTGAGAGAAAATGATCATTGAGAACATTTTCATTTATAAAAATCACATTGAAGGAAAAATGGAAGGGGGGTGGGGGTCATTTCAGAAATTATTCAGAAGTGGTTATGTGAAAAATCTAGCATGATTTGTTTAAAGTTGCCACTTCATGTGGTATTTTGTGTGTAATGCAATGACATTAAGTGTGTGGCTTAAACTTGAATCAAATATGATGGGATTGAGTAATTGAAAACACATTTGTTAATGAACCCCAGACTGCACAGAACTTTGATCACTTATTATTCCTAATACACTTTGTTCAATCAATTCCAGTGTGATTTGCACTGAGAAGCTTTATTGCGACGAGTTTGATATTCCATGAATGAATCTATTTTGCAAAGATACCTGAAATGAAATGTTCATCTTTACATGTTTTTGAAGAGAATCTTTTAATCTCTAGGTCTCAATCATAAAAGGGTTCCATATAATTCCAGTACTATTATGACTTCATCAGATTGCTCTGGCTTCCCACTTCCATAAGAA
The DNA here is from genome assembly GCF_963082965.1 of Carassius carassius. Lineage (NCBI taxonomy): Eukaryota > Metazoa > Chordata > Actinopteri > Cypriniformes > Cyprinidae > Carassius > Carassius carassius. The sequence goes on from NC_081771.1 coordinate 5,465,698, forward strand.
GCAGATGGGAAGAATAATCAATGAGGTCAGTGATTGCTTTGGCTCAGGGATGATGCACAGTACATTAGTGGCACTTTTAATGACCAGACACTCTACTAGCATCATAAACAAACCCTCCCGCTGATGGGCCGTGGCATGCACAAAACCCATCAATGCTTTTTGCTGCTGTTGTTCCCTTTTGTGATGTTGGTCCATTTGAAAAACTTAAAATGATATATATTTTTTTTAAACAGATGAATTAATCAGAGCATATCATGACCCAAATGCAGGCCGATATGAAGTAAAGTATCCAATGGATAATGTTCAAGTTAAATTTTACTCCCCAAAAATGAAAACAAAATATTTATTTATAATATTTTGTCCATTTTTGATTTTTGCTTTGACATTATTTTCATGACAATTAAATACATTCTCAAAACCATAATGTGTTTGCAATTCCTATTATTATCAATGGTGATTCTTTTTATTGATATAAAATACAATTTATTATTATTAATATTATTTAAACCTCCTTAAATTAACAGTACAATAATACCATAATGTTAAATATTTCAAATAAATAAATACAAAATATTGTTTCACTTTTTTGTACTATGGTTATGATAAATTAACAGCACATACATAAATAAATAAATAGTCATATATATTTAAAAGTTTATATATATTTTTTTTTCATTGCATTGCATTGCATTGCAATCATTTATTTATTACTGTAGTGCAATAATAAAATTGGGGTAGATGAATATGAGGGAAGAATATGCTACTGAAGTGTCATAATGTAATGTACTGTCATAATGTAAAACAAAAATCTTTATGGTTCTAATATAGTCTTCGTTTTGCATATAGGCAAGGCAAGGCAAGATTATTTATATAGCACATTTCATACACAACGGTAATTCAAAGTGCTTTACATAAAAGAAAGTAAAATAATAATTTAGAAAATAATCACAACAATAAAACAAGGAATTAAAAAAACATTAAATGATTTAAAAATGGAACTTAAAACCGCTAAAAATAAGCAAAGGATTAAATAGTGTAAGTATATATATAAACAAAACATGTTCTTGACAGGATTCTTTCCTTAATTCACCCAAATAGATGAGCATGTTACCTACATAAAATGATGATTTACAAAACTTTCAACATTTGCAGCCCTTATGAACAAAACTGATGTTTTATGCTATATGTGCTATATGAAATTAATGAGCAGAACCGATACAAAACTAGTAAACAGAAATGCAGTTTATCCAATATAAGCATCCTCAGCTGTGGTGGTGTAGCCCAGAGAAGATGAAGAACATAACGGAGCTGCATTGTGGAGTAATCTGTCCTCATTATCAGTGATGGATGTGTGTCTGTGGGTCTGTGTTATATAACCTTTCCACTGAAGATACTTCATCTTCACTGGCCATGTAATATTCCCAAAGAATTGATGGCAGTGCATCAAAACAATATTGAAGCAGAGCTCCGCTATATCCAGGCTAGTGCAATGCATGACATGATAGTGAAATAACAGATGCGAATGTGTGCGATAACAACGTGCACTGGGGGCATTCGCACAAATACTGAATTCAAATGGGTCACAAGACACATGAGAACTAGTAACAAGTGACTCGCCGATGACTAAAGAATCATACCTGCATTATGCTGTGGATATGGACTCTGCTCACATTTGTTCTTATTTATTGGGAGCCAGGACTTGTGTATCTCATTAAGTCATTTGCTTAAGGGTGAAACTCAAGCCTCTAAGATGAAATGTATGTTATATGCATCCTGAGATATCTTTATTGTTTCAAAACCAAGCAGTCAATCACACTGCTTTGCTTTCTTAAAGTTTAAAGCACATTGAGTGTAGACTTCAACTGTTTGTTGAAGGCTGACTGGTGAATGCAGTATATTTTGATTGATATTAAATATGTAATTGTAGTCTTCAAAGAGTATATTTTAAAAAAACAGCATTTGTAGATAATGTAATAGAAAGAGGTACACTTCCATGACTAACACACTTGTACACTTTTTAATCATTATGGTTTAATAATGCTTTGTCAAGTTTTTAAAAAGTACACCCATTTTGATGTGTTGAATAAAGTACTAAAGCACATCTAAGATGCTTGATTATACCCTGTAAAAATATTGCAGCAATTAGTTATTACAATTTAAAATTTGAGAACTTAATTAACCAATTTAACTAAACGAAATAATTTTAAGTCAAGCATGGACACTTACTTTTATGTTGAAACGTTAATTTTAAGTTGGGTAACTGTAGTGTCCTTTAATAATTATATATTATATAATTATATCTAATATATAACTGCAACTTATTCATTGTAAATGTGTACAAATACATATCAAAATTATCAAAAGCAATTATATTTTAGTTTACCATGAATGCTTGTCAGTGCAATTATTATATTTCTAAGTCAATCTAATTATGAGATTATATATAAAGACGTAATTAAGTCCTGTTAAACGGGGTTAAAAGGAGATCTTAAATTTAACCAACTGCATTTAACTACACATACATTTAATTTAATTTTAAATGACATGCAATTAAGTGTCTGAAAACACATTTAGTTCTCAAACACGGTTTAAACTGTTTTTTTAAAAAAAACTATTTGTGACGGGTGCGTAGCTCACTTCACAGTTTAAACTCTACCATGATTTAAATTTGTTTATTTTGAAGTTTAATTTAATAGGGTTTATTTTGTTTTTAAATTCCCTCAGGATAAGAAATAAACACAGGACAAGTTATCAAGTTTATTAAAGAGTAAACAGTTTATTAAAGTTTGAATATATAGAAGGGTGCACACTACTTATATTCTCTTTTGCTGTTAAACTCTACCTGAGTCCCTAGATTCTTCTGGTCCATGGAGTGAACGGCCGCATTCCATGTGTCAGGAAACAAAGGGAGAGGCGGGGCATTAGCCTCCAAACTTGTACTGTTCCGGAGGAAATTGGACTGTACCATCGTAATCCAAATCGGAGGGGATCTTTTATTTAGTTTCATTCAGTTTCATTTTGGTTTGTTTGTTTGGAGTAGTTTTTGTACTGTGCTTCAAATATTTGATGGCCTTATGTCAGGTACGATACAGTGTATATTTTGTTGTAAATATTATTGTTAATTGGGGAAAGTTTTCTTTGGATATTTACCTTTATTTTTGTTTGGCAGAGGCTAAAGAGTATATCCTGCAGTGGTGAATATCAGAGGAGTCATATCTGTCCAGCCATAGTAACATCATCATCATCTGCTGATCTTTAGTGTTTTGCTTGTTTTTGTTAACAGGGGAGATTTATTTTCTAAGTTTGTTTTATTTTTCTTAGTTTCAGTTAACTTCCATCAAGTCTTTGATTTTTATATGGACTTTATTTTTGGAAATTATTTTCATTATATCTGCCCCTGTATATGATTTAATTTTGGGAGAAATAAATCAAATCTATTCACTGCCTGTCCTGCCTGTTCTTGGCCACACCCTTACACCATTATTAGATGTAAAATGTATATCTCTAGAAAGGTTGCTTCAAATATCAAATGTCGGTCACCTAAAAATGTAAAACTGTAAAATTAAAATAGAGATTTTGGCCTGTCGCACCTCAAAGGTCTATAAATTAAGGTCTATATTAATCTGTATTTAACTTTTTAGAAGCTGTATCCAGACATGGGGACTTGTGACTTGGTGACTTGGACTCGAGTCGCTATTTTTATGACTTGTGACTTGACTTGACAAAAAATAAAATACTTGAGACTTGACTCGGACTTGGAAGTTAAAGACTCGGGACTTGACTTGACTTGAGACACGATGACTTGAATGACTTGAGTGTTAATCACATTATGTTTTCAGTTTGAATATAAAATATATAAATTATTTTTTTTTTTAAATAAAATTGATTACTCAGCTGGAGCGCAGGCTGAGAATCGCGTTGTCATGACTGGACCAGGACACTATCATCAGTCATGCCCTCTCTACCTTACGCAGACCACGCCCACTTAGATCAGATATCACATCACATCAACATCTCAGCTTGAGGGGTACCGAGGGTCATCGCTTTTGTCGTCAATAATTCGCGCCTAAAAACGCGTGGAAATCGCTAGTTGCGCCGCTTTCTCCTTGTTTCCAAAGCGCTCGGACAGTTGCGCCCCTGAGGCGTCAAGCGTGTCTCACCGCGTGCGCGTCGCGACCGCGTTGCTTCCATTATGAGCGCGCATACCGGTGTCGCATACATGGTGGGATAGGCCAGATCGTGCTTGGCTTGCAGACAAGACTCTCTCGAATCTTATATTTTGCAAGTGCAATACCTTGTAATAGAGGTAATGTCTTACGGATGTACTCTGAGAGCAGTGCTCGAATTGAGTCAAGTCTTATGGGGGGTCCCCAAGTTTTTTTGGGCGGGGGGTTGGTTAGTCTCGCAATATACACTTTATACAAAATATACAATATATTTGATCATAATATGCATAAATATATATATTTATTAAAAACACTTATATTCACATACATATATATATATATATATATATATATATATATATATATATATATATCTTCTTTTAAATTACTTACTTGAGTAATATGGATTTAGAGGGTGACAAAGCAGCAGACTCAAAAGGGCAGCTATGGCAAATATACCAGGGCACTACATTTAAGGCACTTGAACACCCGTAAAAGCAAGTGACTTCAAAATACATTGAAATGTCTCAAAAACAGTAGAAAATAATCAGATGGCTTCCAGTCTCACTGGATGGTATCACTGTCAGATTCAACAGTGGCACAGGGATAATTATTTCATAATGTCTCCGAAAGCAGTGAAAAGAGAGCAGTCAGTCATTTTATTTTTCAGGATTTTTTGATGAAATGAAAGTTCAAAAGAACAGCATTTATTTGAAACAGAATCTTCTGTTACATTATACATGTCTTTACTGTCACTTTTGATCAATTAAATGCAACCTACTGAATAAAAGTATTAATTTCTTTCCCAACATCTTTTTATAAATTCTAACCACAAGCTTTTGAATGGTAGTGTATAATGCTACAAAAGTTTGTATTTCAGATAAACTTTCTATTCATCAAACTAAATTTTTTTTTAAAATACTGTAAATAACGGTTTTCAACATTGATATTAATCATAAATGTTTGTTGAGCATCAAATCATCATATTAGAAAGATTTCTGAAGGATCATGTGATGAACACTTGGAGTAACGATGGTGAAAATTCAGCTTTGATCACAGAAATAAATTATATTTTATTGTATTATTATTTTACATTGTAATAATATTTCACAATATTACTGTTTTTACTGTATTTTGGATCAAATTGAAGGCACATTGAAGGCAATAGTAATTCACTCTCTAACAAAATCCTGCATTAGAACATTTTCTGATGTGTTATTATGGAAATATGACCCAGAGGAAATGCCATCCAAAGCATCTGTATATGCCAAAAAAGCACATTGGGCATGTCATCATTTTCTTATTTCAAAGGTTCTCAAAAAAAGGAGCACGTAGAGGGCAGGAGTAATTCACTCTCTAACGAAATCCTGCATTAGAACATTTTCTGATGTGTTATTATGGAAATATGACCCAAAGAATATGCCCTCAATAGTAACTTTATGTGCCGAAACAGCATATTGGGCATGTCATCATTTTCTTTTTTCAAAGGTTCTCAAAAAAAAGAGTACGTAGAGGGCAAGAGTAATTTACTGTCTAACAAAATCCTGCATTAGAACATTTTCTGATGTGTTATTCTTGAAATATGCTACCCAGAACTTGCCTCACCATTTAACTTTATGTGCCGAAAAAGCATATTGGTCATGTCATCATTTTCTTGTTTCAAAGGTTCTCAAGAAAAGGAGCACGTAGAGGGCAAGAGTAATTCACTGTCTAACAAAATCCTGCATTAGAACATTTTCTGATGTTTTATTATGGACATGTGACCCAGAGAATATGCCCTCAATAGCAACTTTATGTGACGAAACAGCATATTGGGCATGTCATCATTTTCTTTTTTCAAAGGTTCTCAAAAAAAGGAGCACATTGAAGGCAATAGTAATTCACTCTCTAACAAAATCCTGCATTAGAACATTTTCTGATGTGTTATGGAAATATAACCCAGAGGAAATGCCCTCCAAAGCATCTGTATATGCCGAAAAAGCACATTGGGCATGTCATCATTTTCTTATTTCAAAGGTTCTCAAAAAAAGGAGCACGTAGAGGGCAGGAGTAATTCACTCTCTAACGAAATTCTGCATTAGAACATTTTCTGATGTGTTATTCTTGAAATATGGTACCCAGAACTTGCCTCACCATGCAACTTTATGTGCCGAAAAAGCATATTGGGCATGTCATCATTTTCTTGTTTCACAGGTTCTCAAAAAAAGGAGCACATAAAGGGCAAGAGTAATTCACTCTCTAACAAAATCCTGCATTAGAACATTTTCTGATGTTTTATTATGGACATATGACCCAGAGAATATGCCCTCAATAGCAACTTTATGTGATGAAACAGCATATTGGGCATGTCATCATTTTCTTTTTTCAAAGGTTCTCAAAAAAAGGAGTACGTAGAGGGCAAGAGTAATTCACTCTCTAACGAAATCCTGCATTAGAACATTTTCTGATGTGTTATTATGGAAATATGACCCAGAGAAAATGCCCTCCAAAGCATCTGTATATGCCGAAAAAGCATTTTTGAGGTGTCATTACTTTATGATTTCAAAAATTCTCAAAAAAGGAGCACGTAGAGGGCAAGAGTAATTCACTCTCTAACGAAATCATGCATTAGAACATTTTCTGATGTTTTATTATGGAAATATGACCCGGAGAAAATGCCCTCAATAGTAACTTTATGTACTGAAAAAGCATATTGGGCATGTCATCATTCTTCTATTTTAAAGGTTCTCAAAAAAGGAGCACGTAGAGGGCAAGAGTAATTCACTGTCTAACAAAATCCTGCATTAGAACATTTTTTGATGTTTTATTATGGACATATGACCCAGAGAAAATGCACTCAATAGCAACTTTATGTGCCGAAACAGCATATTGGGCATGTCATCATTTTCTTTTTTCAAAGGTTCTCAAAAAAAGGAGTACGTAGAGGGCAAGAGTAATTTACTGTCTAACAAAATCCTGCATTAGAACATTTTCTGATGTGTTATTATGGAAATATGCTACCCAGAACTTGCCTCACCATGCAACTTTATGTGCCGAAAAAGCATATTGGGCATGTCATCATTTTCTTGTTTCAAAGGTTCTTAAAAAAAGGAGCACGTAGAGGTCAAGAGTAATTCACTGTCTAACAAAATCCTGCATTAGAACATTTTTTGATGTTTTATTATGGACATATGACCCAGAGAATATGCCCTCAATAGCAACTTTATGTGACGAAACAGCATATTGGGCATGTCATCATTTTCTTTTTTCAAAGGTTCTCAAAAAAAGGAGCACATTGAAGGCAATAGTAATTCACTCTCTAACAAAATCCTGCATTAGAACATTTTCTGATGTGTTATGGAAATATAACCCAGAGGAAATGCCCTCCAAAGCATCTGTATATGCCGAAAAAGCACATTGGGCATGTCATCATTTTCTTATTTCAAAGGTTCTCAAAAAAAGGAGCACGTAGAGGGCAGGAGTAATTCACTCTCTAACGAAATTCTGCATTAGAACATTTTCTGATGTGTTATTCTTGAAATATGGTACCCAGAACTTGCCTCACCATGCAACTTTATGTGCCGAAAAAGCATATTGGGCATGTCATCATTTTCTTGTTTCACAGGTTCTCAAAAAAAGGAGCACATAAAGGGCAAGAGTAATTCACTCTCTAACAAAATCCTGCATTAGAACATTTTCTGATGTTTTATTATGGACATATGACCCAGAGAATATGCCCTCAATAGCAACTTTATGTGATGAAACAGCATATTGGGCATGTCATCATTTTCTTTTTTCAAAGGTTCTCAAAAAAAGGAGTACGTAGAGGGCAAGAGTAATTCACTCTCTAACGAAATCCTGCATTAGAACATTTTCTGATGTGTTATTATGGAAATATGACCCAGAGAAAATGCCCTCCAAAGCATCTGTATATGCCGAAAAAGCATTTTTGAGGTGTCATTACTTTATGATTTCAAAAATTCTCAAAAAAGGAGCACGTAGAGGGCAAGAGTAATTCACTCTCTAACGAAATCATGCATTAGAACATTTTCTGATGTTTTATTATGGAAATATGACCCGGAGAAAATGCCCTCAATAGTAACTTTATGTACTGAAAAAGCATATTGGGCATGTCATCATTCTTCTATTTTAAAGGTTCTCAAAAAAGGAGCACGTAGAGGGCAAGAGTAATTCACTGTCTAACAAAATCCTGCATTAGAACATTTTTTGATGTTTTATTATGGACATATGACCCAGAGAAAATGCACTCAATAGCAACTTTATGTGCCGAAACAGCATATTGGGCATGTCATCATTTTCTTTTTTCAAAGGTTCTCAAAAAAAGGAGTACGTAGAGGGCAAGAGTAATTTACTGTCTAACAAAATCCTGCATTAGAACATTTTCTGATGTGTTATTATGGAAATATGCTACCCAGAACTTGCCTCACCATGCAACTTTATGTGCCGAAAAAGCATATTGGGCATGTCATCATTTTCTTGTTTCAAAGGTTCTTAAAAAAAGGAGCACGTAGAGGTCAAGAGTAATTCACTGTCTAACAAAATCCTGCATTAGAACATTTTTTGATGTTTTATTATGGACATATGACCCAGAGAATATGCCCTCAATAGCAACTTTATGTGACGAAACAGCATATTGGGCATGTCATCATTTTCTTTTTTCAAAGGTTCTCAAAAAAAGGAGCACGTAGAGGGCAGGAGTAATTCACTCTCTAACGAAATTCTGCATTAGAACATTTTCTGATGTATTATTCTTGAAATATGGTACCCAGAACTTGCCTCACCATGCAACTTTATCTGCCGAAAAAGCATATTGGGCATGTCATCATTTTCTTGTTTCAAAGGTTCTCAAAAAAAGGAGCACATAGAGGGCAAGAGTAATTCACTCTCTAACAAAATCCTGCATTAGAACATTTTCTGATGTTTTATTATGGACATATGACCCAGAGAATATGCCCTTAATAGCAACTTTATGTGATGAAACAGCATATTGGCATGTCATCATTTTCTTTTTTCAAAGGTTCTCAAAAAAAGGAGCACATTGAAGGCAATAGTAATTCACTCTCTAACGAAATCCTGCATTAGAACATTTTCTGATGTGTTATTATGGAAATATGACCCAGAGGAAATGCCCTCCAAAGCATCTGTATATGCCGAAAAAGCACTTTTGACGTGTCATTACTTTATGATTTCAAAAGTTCTCAAAAAAAGGAGCATGTAGAGGGCAAGAGTAATTCACTCTCTAACGAAATCCAACATTAGAACATTTTCTGATGTTTTATTATGGAATTATGGTACCCAGAACTTGCCTCACCATGCAACTTTATGTGCCGAAAAAGCATATTGGGCATGTCATCATTTTCTTGTTTCAAAGGTTCTCAAAAAAAGGAGCACATAGAGGGCAAGAGTAATTCACTCTCTAACAAAATCCTGCATTAGAACATTTTCTGATGTTTTATTATGGACATATGACCCAGAGAATATGCCCTAAATAGCAGCTTTATGTGACGAAACAGCATATTGGGCATGTCATCATTTTCTTTTTTCAAAGGTTCTCAAAAAAAGGAGCACATTGAAGGCAATAGTAATTCACTCTCTAACAAAATCCTGCATTACAACATTTTCTGATGTGTTATTATTGAAATATGACCCAGAGGAAATGCCCTCTAAAGCATCTGTATATGCCGAAAAAGCAATTTTGAGGTGTCATTATTTTATGATTTCAAAAGTTCTCAAAAAAAGGAGCACGTAGAGGGCAAGAGTAATTCACTCTCTAACGAAATCATGCATTAGAACATTTTCTGATGTTTTATTATGGAAATATGACCCAGAGGAAATGCCCTCCAAACCATATGTATGTGCCGACACAGTGTAGAGAGCATCACAACTTAAATATTTTACACGTTCTCAATAATAATAATAATTCACAATTCATTCTCCAATGAAATGCTGTATAAAAACATTTTATAATATTTTGTTATAAAAATATGTTGGTCAGAACCCAGCCCTCCTAGGTAACCATATATGTTGACATTGTATTAATGGAGTGCTAACTTACATTATTTGAAAGTTTAAAAAAATAAATGTGTGTGTGTGTGTGTGTGTGTGTGTGTGTGTGTGTGTGTGTGTGTGTGTTCAGATATATGTTCAGATATATGTGATGCTATTAATAATTGTACTTACGTTCCCAAAGACTTTGAACCTGTAACAATTAAAGCATATATTAGAAGATAGAGTATATATATATATATATATATATATATATATATATATATATATATATATATATATATATATTTATGATTGCTGTATGTAATACAATTACAATTTAGAATAAGAGAATGAAGATAACTGTGATCAGCCAAATGGATCAATTGTATCAAACTGAACAAAGCTTTATGAAAGGTATGTAAGTTTTAGGCATTAGTTATTATTAAGATTTGAACAAATCATTTTAACTTATACAAAATTAAACAATCCAAAACTTAGATTTAAACTTAGAACTTAAAGTCTGAAACTCATGTTAAAACTTCTGAATTAAAATTCACTGACCTGTAACGTGGTTTTGTCATCTTGAGCAGGAAAATAGTAAGAATGTATCCTCTGTGATTATGCACTATGGTTATGGATTACATTTGAGTATAAGGTTATTAAAGGAAATCATCAGGTAAAATAAAGTCCCAGTGAGACTATAAATAGCTACGCAGCAATGATCCCATTTTCTACTACTTCAGTTCTTTAAAGAATGTTCAAATTGTTTCTAAGAATTTGCAGGAAATGCACGTGTAATTAACTCAGATATGTGCAATTAAAGGAAATGTTACCGCTAATATAGGAAACCGTTTGGCGCCCTCTACAGACTGAGCTTATTTTGCACAATCTGAACAAACATAAAGCCTGGCTGTAGGTGGCGGTCATCTGCAACTCATATTTCCATAATCAAGTGTAATTTTAGTCAGATAATTTTATGTAGCACCCTATAGTCACTTTTAACTGGTTTGATATATAAAGTTACCTACAGTACATGGGCATGGTTATGAGCTTCATATTTTCATAACAAACCATTAGAAATTGTTCTAATGTAGGACTGTTAGAAGAATTAATTTATCTTGGCCTCTACGTGCTCTTTTTTTTGAGAACCAATGAAAAAATAAAATGATGGCATGCCCTTTTTCAGCACATAAAGTTGCTTTTGAGGGCATTTTCTCTGGGTCATATTTCCATAATAAAACATCAGAAAATGTTCTAATGCATGATTTCGTTTGTGAGTGAATTATTCTTGCCCTCTACGTGCTCCTTTTTTTGAGAACCTTTGAAACAAGAAAATGATGACATGCCCAATATGCTTTTTCGGCCCATAAAGTTGCTTTGGAGGGCATATTCTCTGGGTCATATGTCCATAATAAAACATCAGAAAATGTTCTAATGCAGGATTTTGTTAGACAGTGAATTACTCTTGCCCTCTACGTGCTCCTTTTTTTGAGAACCTTTAAAATAGAAGAATGATGACATGCCCAATATGCTTTTTCAGTACATAAAGTTACTATTGAGGGCATTTTCTCTGGGTCATATATCCATAATAAAACATCAGAAAATGTTCTAATGCATGATTTCGTTAGAGAGTGAATTACTCTTGCCCTCTACGTGCTCCTTTTTTTGAGAACCTTTGAAACAAGAAAATGATGACATGCCCAATATGCTTTTTCGGCACATAAAGTTGCATGGTGAGGCAAGTTCTGGGTACCATATTTCAAGAATAACACATCAGAAAATGTTCTAATGCAGAATTTCGTTAGAGAGTGAATTACTCCTGCCCTCTACGTGCTCCTTTTTTTGAGAACCTTTGAAATAAGAAAATGATGACATGCTCAATGTGCTTTTTCGGCATATACAGATGCTTTGGAGGGCATTTCCTCTGGGTTATATTTCCATAATAACACATCAGAAAATGTTCTAATGCAGGATTTTGTTAGAGAGTGAATTACTATTGCCTTCAATGTGCTCCTTTTTTTGAGAACCTTTGAAAAAAGAAAATGATGACATGCCCAATATGCTGTTTCGTCACATAAAGTTGCTATTGAGGGCATATTCTCTGGGTCATATGTCCATAATAAAACATCAGAAAATATTCTAATGCAGGATTTTGTTAGACAGTGAATTACTCTTGCCCTCTACGTGCTCCTTTTTTTGAGAACATTTGAAACAAGAAAATGATGACATGACCAATATGCTTTTTCGGCACATAAAGTTAAATGGTGAGGCAAGTTCTGGGTAGCATATTTCAAGAATAACACATCAGAAAATGTTCTAATGCAGGATTTTTGTTAGACAGTAAATTACTCTTGCCCTCTACGTACTCCTTTTTTTGAGAACCTTTGAAAAAAGAAAATGATGACATGCCCAATATGCTGTTTCGGCACATAAAGTTGCTATTGAGGGCATTTTCTCTGGGTCATATGTCCATAATAAAACATCAGAAAATGTTCTAATGCAGGATTTTTTATTAGACAGTGAATTACTCTTGCCCTCTACATGCTCCTTTTTTGAGAACCTTTGAAATAAGAAAATGATGACATGTCCAATGTGCTTTTTCGGCATATACAGATGCTTTGGAGGGCATTTCGTCTGGGTCATATTTCCATAATAACACATCAGAAAATGTTCTAATGCAGGATTTCGTTAGAGAGTGAATTACTATTGCCTTCAATGTGCTCCTTTTTTTGAGAACCTTTGAAAAAAGAAAATGATGACATGCCCAATATGCTGTTTCGTCACATAAAGTTGCTATTGAGGGCATATTCTCTGGGTCATATGTCCATAATAAAACATCAGAAAATGTTCTAATGCAGGATTTTGTTAGACAGTGAATTACTCTTGCCCTCTACGTGCTCCTTTTTTTGAGAACCTTTATAATAGAAGAATGATGACATGCCCAATATGCTTTTTCAGTACATAAAGTTACTATTGAGGGCATATTCTCTGGGTCATATTTCCATAATAACACATCAGAAAATGTTCTAATGCAGGGTTTCGTTAGAGAGTGAATTACTCCTGCCCTCTACGTGCTCCTTTTTTTGAGAACCTTTGAAATAAGAAAATGATGACATGCCCAATGTGCTTTTTCGGCATATACAGATGCTTTGGAGGGCATTTCGTCTGGGTCATATTTCCATAATAACACATCAGAAAATGTTCTAATGCAGGATTTCGTTAGAGAGTGAATTACTATTGCCTTCAATGTGCTTTTTTTTTTTGAGAACCTTTAAAAAAAGAAAATGATGACATGCCTAATTTGCTGTTTCGGCACATAAAGTTGCTATTGAGGGCATATTCTCTGGGTCATATGTCCATAATAAAACATCAGAAAATGTTCTAATGCAGGATTTTGTTAGACAGTGAATTACTCTTGCCCTCTACGTGCTCCTTTTTTTGAGAACCTTTAAAATAGAAGAATGATGACATGCCCAATATGCTTTTTCAGTACATAAAGTTACTATTGAGGGCATTTTCTCTGGGTCATATTTCCATAATAAAACATCAGAAAATGTTCTAATGCAGGATTTTGTTAGACAGTGAATTACTCTTGCCCTCTACGTGCTCCTTTTTTTGAGAACCTTTGAAATAAGAAAATGATGACATGCCCAATGTGCTTTTTTGGCATATACAGATGCTTTGGAGGGCATTTCCTCTGGGTCATATTTCCATAATAACACATCAGAAAATGTTCTAATGCAGGATTTCGTTAGAGAGTGAATTACTATTGCCTTCAATGTGCTCCTTTTTTTGAGAACCTTTGAAAAAAGAAAATGATGACATGCCCAATATGCTGTTTCGTCACATAAACTTGCTATTGAGGGCATATTCTCTGGGTCATATGTCCATAATAAAACATCAGAAAATGTTCTAATGCAGGATTTTGTTAGACAGTGAATTACTCTTGCCCTCTGCGTGCTCCTTTTTTTGAGAACCTTTAAAATAGAAGAATGATGACATGCCCAATATGCTGTTTCGTCACATAAAGTTGCTATTGAGGGCATATTCTCTGGGTCATATGTCCATAATAACACATCAGAAAATGTTATAATGCAGGATTTCGTTTGAGAGTGAATTACTCCTGCCCTCTACGTGCTCCTTTTTTTGAGAACCTTTGAAACAAGAAAATGATGACATGCCCAATATGCTTTTTCGGCACATAAAGTTGCATGGTGAGGCAAGTTCTGGGTACCATATTTCAAGAATAACACATCAGAAAATGTTCTAATGCAGAATTTCGTTAGAGAGTGAATTACTCCTGCCCTCTACGTGCTCCTTTTTTTGAGAACCTTTGAAATAAGAAAATGATGACATGCTCAATGTGCTTTTTCGGCATATACAGATGCTTTGGAGGGCATTTCCTCTGGGTTATATTTCCATAATAACACATCAGAAAATGTTCTAATGCAGGATTTTGTTAGAGAGTGAATTACTATTGCCTTCAATGTGCTCCTTTTTTTGAGAACCTTTGAAAAAAGAAAATGATGACATGCCCAATATGCTGTTTCGTCACATAAAGTTGCTATTGAGGGCATATTCTCTGGGTCATATGTCCATAATAAAACATCAGAAAATATTCTAATGCAGGATTTTGTTAGACAGTGAATTACTCTTGCCCTCTACGTGCTCCTTTTTTTGAGAACATTTGAAACAAGAAAATGATGACATGACCAATATGCTTTTTCGGCACATAAAGTTAAATGGTGAGGCAAGTTCTGGGTAGCATATTTCAAGAATAACACATCAGAAAATGTTCTAATGCAGGATTTTGTTAGACAGTAAATTACTCTTGCCCTCTACGTACTCCTTTTTTTGAGAACCTTTGAAAAAAGAAAATGATGACATGCCCAATATGCTGTTTCGGCACATAAAGTTGCTATTGAGGGCATTTTCTCTGGGTCATATGTCCATAATAAAACATCAGAAAATGTTCTAATGCATGATTTTTTATTAGACAGTGAATTACTCTTGCCCTCTACATGCTCCTTTTTTGAGAACCTTTGAAATAAGAAAATGATGACATGTCCAATGTGCTTTTTCGGCATATACAGATGCTTTGGAGGGCATTTCGTCTGGGTCATATTTCCATAATAACACATCAGAAAATGTTCTAATGCAGGATTTCGTTAGAGAGTGAATTACTATTGCCTTCAATGTGCTCCTTTTTTTGATAACCTTTGAAATAAGAAAATGATGACATGCCCAATGTGCTTTTTCGGCATATACAGATGCTTTGGAGGGCATTTCGTCTGGGTCATATTTCCATAATAACACATCAGAAAATGTTCTAATGCAGGATTTTGTTAGAGAGTGAATTACTATTGCCTTCAATGTGCTCCTTTTTTTGAGAACCTTTGAAAAAAGAAAATGATGACATGCCCAATATGCTGTTTCGGCACATATAGTTGCTATTGAGGGCATATTCTCTGGGTCATATGTCCATAATAAAACATCAGAAAATGTTCTAATGCAGGATTTTGTTAGACAGTGACGTACTCTTGCCCTCTACGTGCTCCTTTTTTTGAGAACCTTTAA
The DNA here is from genome assembly GCF_963082965.1 of Carassius carassius. Lineage (NCBI taxonomy): Eukaryota > Metazoa > Chordata > Actinopteri > Cypriniformes > Cyprinidae > Carassius > Carassius carassius. The sequence goes on from NC_081771.1 coordinate 5,481,429, forward strand.
AACAGAAGAATGATGACATGCCCAATATGCTTTTTCAGTACATAAAGTTACTATTGAGGGCATATTCTCTGGGTCATATTTCCATAATAACACATCAGAAAATGTTCTAATGCAGGATTTCGTTAGAGAGTAAATTACTCCTGCCCTCTACGTGCTCCTTTTTTTGAGAACCTTTGAAATAAGAAAATGATGACATGCCCAATGTGCTTTTTTGGCATATACAGATGCTTTGGAGGGCATTTCCTCTGGGTCATATTTCCATAATAACACATCAGAAAATGTTCTAATGCAGGATTTCGTTAGAGAGTGAATTACTATTGCCTTCAATGTGCTCCTTTTTTTGAGAACCTTTGAAAAAAGAAAATGATGACATGCCCAATATGCTGTTTCGTCACATAAACTTGCTATTGAGGGCATATTCTCTGGGTCATATGTCCATAATAAAACATCAGAAAATGTTCTAATGCAGGATTTTGTTAGACAGTGAATTACTCTTGCCCTCTACGTGCTCCTTTTTTTGAGAACCTTTAAAATAGAAGAATGATGACATGCCCAATATGCTGTTTCGTCACATAAAGTTACTATTGAGGGCATATTCTCTGGGTCATATTTCCATAATAACACATCAGAAAATGTTCTAATGCAGAATTTCGTTAGAGAGTGAATTACTCCTGCCCTCTACGTGCTCCTTTTTTTGAGAACCTTTGAAATAAGAAAATGATGACATGCCCAATGTGCTTTTTCGGCATATACAGATGCTTTGGAGGGCATTTCCTCTGGGTCATATTTCCATAATAACACATCAGAAAATGTTCTAATGCAGAATTTCGTTAGAGAGTGAATTACTCCTGCCCTCTACGTGCTCCTTTTTTTGAGAACCTTTGAAATAAGAAAATGATGACATGCCCAATGTGCTTTTTCGGCATATACAGATGCTTTGGAGGGCATTTCCTCTGGGTTATATTTCCATAACACATCAGAAAATGTTCTAATGCAGGATTTTGTTAGAGAGTGAATTACTATTGCCTTCAATTTGCTCCTTTTTTTGAGAACCTTTGAAAAAAGAAAATGATGACATGCCCAATATGCTGTTTCGTCACATAAAGTTGCTATTGAGGGCATATTCTCTGGGTCATATGTCCATAATAAAACATCAGAAAATGTTCTAATGCAGGATTTTGTTAGACAGTGAATTACTCTTGCCCTCTACGTGCTCCTTTTTTTGAGAACCTTTAAAATAGAAGAATGATGACATGCCCAATATGCTTTTTCAGTACATAAAGTTACTATTGAGGGCATATTCTCTGGGTCATATTTCCATAATAACACATCAGAAAATGTTCTAATGCAGGATTTCGTTAGAGAGTAAATTACTCCTGCCCTCTACGTGCTCCTTTTTTTGAGAACCTTTGAAATAAGAAAATGATGACATGCCCAATGTGCTTTTTCGGCATATACAGATGCTTTGGAGGGCATTTCCTCTGGGTCATATTTCCATAATAACACATCAGAAAATGTTCGAATGCAGGATTTCGTTAGAAAGTGAATTACTCCTGCCCTCTACTTGCTCCTTTTTTTGAGGACCTTTGAAATAAGAAAATGATGACATGCCCAATGTGCTTTTTCGGCATATACAGATGCTTTGGAGGGCATTTTGTCTGGGTCATATTTCCATAATAAAACATCAGAAAATGTCAGAGAACCTTTGAAATAACAAAATGATGACATGCCCACTCTGCTTTGTCAGAATACAGTTGACTAGGGCACATGTTTCTTCAACAGAAATTGCAGTAAAACAAGATTTTGTGCGACAGTTAAATAATGTATGTTTTTAAAATCTTTTACAGTAATGGATACATTTTAATAAAGATCTGAAATGACAAAACCATTACATCACAGCTGCAAACAATATTATCGTGTTCCATTCATACAGGGTATGTTGAAAAAGACATTGTGTAATGCATGGAGTTTAAATAAAAAAAGAACTCTGCCTGAATTAGTCACGTGAATCATTTATTGAAACATACAATACATTTTTACAGAACTATGTATTTTTTCCTTTCATTATTAACTGTTATCTGGAGCATGCCATTTTTGTGCAACTGTTCCTTTAAAAAATACAACCAATAGCACTGAGGGGGAAGGATTAACAACCACCCGAAATTTTTAAGGTGGAACGGATAGTTCGGCGAATAAGGAGCTGGCGAATAAGGAGCTGGAGTCAGCCTCGTCTGCGACTGGAGGTTTATTTTTCTCCATATTTTAAAAGCTTAAATTAGCTTCACCGGAGCGGCGCCAAACAAACAGTCCTGTCGACGATGTCATGCGCGCGCACAGCGCTCTTTAGGCGGGACGTTTACATTTTAAAGAGACATGACAACTAGCCTATAAACACACTTAAAATAAATTATTGTAAATAATCAATTCACGATATTTACTGTATCCTTTGCATGCATTTATTTTGATTTGTCATTATTATTTTTACTAAAATAAAAATATCCGAGGGACCCCCCTAATTCTATTTTTTACTTCTTATGGGGGGTCCCTAATACCTTATGGGGGGTCCCGGATCCCCCCAGCCCCCCCTCAATTCGAGCACTGTCTGAGAGAGAGATTGTGTTTGTGAGAGAGAGAGAGAGAGAGAGAGAGAGAGAGAGAGACACTCGTGCTTCACCTGATGAAGGAAACCCAAACTGAGTCTGACTCCAATCACAACCCCAACATTCAGAAACTAATTGACAAAAATCTGAAGTATAATTATGATGAAAAATGAAAAAATTAATTTGAGCTCCAAACCAAACTCCAGTGTTATTCGGCCCTAAACAGAACCACAAAACTGGCAAATTACTTATCACTCAAACAATTAAAAGAAAGACAAATCCTTTCAAAATATCGACTCCGTGATCATGATTTGGAAATAGAGATTGGTAGACCTAAAAGATCCTGGCTATCGAGAGAAGAGAGGCAAACACTGTGAGCTGAATCAAACAGAGGATGAGAAACACTTCCTTCTTGTCTGTCCCAAATTCAGCACTACAAGAGAAACATTCTTCCCACAGTTTGAAGCTTTGAATCCTTCATTCTTGTCTCTAAATGACTCGGAGAAACTACTCTATATACTTGGAGAGAATGAGACGGCAGTCACAATAGCTGCTAAATATTTATACACCATACACACCATACGAAAGGGATAATTTATTATATTCAACTGTTTTATTTGATATTCTTAATTGTATATAATTACTATTATTAATATTAGAAATATTATCTGCTGCTGCTATTTTTATTGTATTGTATTTTATTGTAATCATATTTTATTCTGTATCTAAATGCTAAATTTGGCAATACTGTAACTCAAATGTCATGCCAATAAAGCAACTTGAACTTGAACTTGAGAGAGAGAGAGAGAGAGAGAGAGGAGAAATGTAAGAAAGTTTAATGTTGTATGTAAACTGTGTTTGAGGGGATGTCGTGGCCTAATGGTTAGAGAGTCGGCCTTGCAATCGAAGGGTTGTGAGTTCGAGTCTTGGGCCGGCAGGAATTGTGGGTGCATGCATGTAAAGTTCTCTCTCCACCTTCAATACCATGACTTAGGTGCCCTTGAGCAAGGCATCGAACCCCCAACTGCTCCCCGGGCGCCGCAGCATAAATGGCTGCCCACTGCTCTGGGTGTGTGTTCATAGTGTGTGTGTGTGTTCACTGCTCTGTGTGTGTGCACTTCGGATGGGTTAAATGCAGAGCACAAATTCTGAGTATGGGTCCCCATACTTGGCCGAATGTCATGTCACGTCACATCGTTTGAGAGAGAGAGAGAGAGAGGTGGGTGTTCAGAGAGGAGTCTGTTGGATGTTTAGCTGTTATTTGTTTTATGGACTCAATGTTGAAAATGTAAAACATTTCTGTTGGCAGAAGTGAAAAATAAATAATTTTATGAAGTTACAATTTTGTTTGATTCCATGATGTATTTTACTGAACATGAGTATTTACAATGCAAAACCAAATTATTTTAATTTACTGTTACTTATATCTTGTCTTTTAACTTTATTAAGATCAGATTCTGCAGGTAAAATTACAATAATAAGGTGACTTGACTTGGACTTGACTTGACTTACTACAGGACTTGACTTGACTTGACATAACTTGTGACTTGACTTGACTTGCCCAAGAAAAAAATACTTGGGACTTACTTGAGACTTGAAGGTTAAGACTTGAGACTTACTTGAGACTTGCACATGTGTGACTTGGTCCCATCTCTGGCTGTATCCAACTTTTGTAGAAAATCAATTTTAATAAAACTTAAAATGTATTTTATTTCATGCAATGCAATGCAATCACACAAATATTGGTTTTTCAGTTTTATTTATACATATCCCAAATCATGGAAACAGGGTTTTAGATATTGCATACCTCATAGAAAATGAATTGAGTTTATTTAATTTGACCTCCTGATGCATCATTCACACTTTTCTTAGAAAGTGCCTTTTAGAACAGGCAGTAAGCACAATTTTTTTTTAAAGATTTTACACATCCTCACATCCAGGCAGTCAGAAGCGTACTGTAGTCTAACAGGGTACAGCAATGAGTCTAAAATAAGAAAGCTTGACCACAACCCCAGTGTCCTTCGTTTGAACTTAAAAAGACTTGTCTGTGAATACGATGAGTCCAGCTTGTCATGTGCTCATAAAAAAAATAAACCTGAAGGCTAATGTAGAGAGAATGAGGAAGTAATGGTTTCAGAGGAAAGCAGCAGTGAATCAATAATTCAGTGCGAGCTCCTGTTATTGGCAACATAATGCAACAGGTTCACAGCACACGAGCACTGAGACATATGTACACATTACTGTGTGCTCGTTTATTCTATAATCAAAAGATTCTCATAATAAAAACTGGCACCTGCAGCCGGTCAGTACATGGTTGATCCAGTTCTGCACATTTGAATGTTTTCCTGTAGAAAAGAAAATAGAAATATTTTAGTTGATAAAATTATATGTTTCATAATTAATGTTTTAACAGAATGGAAAAGAATCATGTATAATTATCAGCACAATAAGGTTCGTACTCTAATCCTGTATTGGTGGTTTGGTTGTATGGGAAAGTAACTGCAATTTCATGTGAGAGCCAGAAGATGTCAGTCTTTAGCTCAGAATGAGAAAGTGTCCTGGAACACTTATGTTCAGTGAAGATTTGATCGTTTTCTTTTCTTTTTGTTTGCAATGTAAATGTTGTGCTGTGTTAAAAGTAAATTTGAAAGAAAAAAGTAAAGGAAAAGTACTTTTTGTAGTTACAGTCCAACTTATCCTCAGCATCTCTCATAAATAGATCAGCATATGTATACAGAATCATGCTGTGGTTTAAAAATATGAGCTCAAATACTGATCAGATATCAAATATGAACGAAACTATCCTTTAGTGAAAATGTAACCGAAAAAAAGTTGTTGATTAATTAGAGGCCTACTACAATGTTCATTACATATTATAAACTCTATGCATGACCTAGAATTAAGACCTAGATATCTTATAAAGCACTAAACTACCATAATGCACTACCATAAAACTCCATAAAAGTAGGGAAATATATTGTATGACTAAGACTCTTTAGTCTTTTGGAGTTTTGTAATAAAGTGCAGCAAACAAATTAAAAATGAATGAGTGATTCTCTTTCTATCTTTATTTGTTTATGTAAACTATTCCTTCGATATGCACATTCATTTTGTATCCTATGCAGCATTTTCTTAGCCAAGGTTAATATGAAGAATGCACACAGAGATATAAGTGTATGCGATATGGCTGTGAAGAGGTTTGAGCTGCTCTCTGCATTGTCAGCCTGAATTAAGATGCCTGCTAGGCAACTAAATGTAAATTACTTTTATGGGCAATCAATGCAAAGATAATACTGATGATAACACTCAAAGATTATTGTTTTCAAGTAGGTGCTTCATTTTGTATGTTAAGACAACCTGAGAAAGAGAGCGGGGGGGGGGGGGGGGGGTGCAAATGGAGAGGAATGGAGAGAAAGCAACAAATTAATAATACTGAATAACATACATGTAAATAACATTATTGTTATTATTTAAAAAAACCATTGTGGCAAACCCTGACAGGTTTTCATGATAAAAGTATCAGCATATTTGAAATGTTAACCAGTGTTACATTAAACAGCAGGGCAGGCTGCGGCCGTATGTTGGGAGTCATGGATGCTTTATGGTCTCAGAACACAGAGAAGAGCGGAGAGAATCCTTCAGAAGCTGCACATCAAGCAACTGAAGGCAACTTTGATTAAAGGGTTAGTTCACCCAGTAATTTTAATTAGACTGTGTTTTATACCCTCGAAGCATCCTGTATATCATATACACATATGATACCTCAAAGGAGAGTAAAACACAAGTTAATTTTCATTTTTGGGTGAACTAACCCTTTAAGCATATTTCTCTTGTCTTTGAATGTGTTACTGAGAAAACAAAGCCATGGGGTTTCAAATACAGTTATTACTGCATTGTTTCTTTTCAAGTCATCTCATGGAAATCACTGCAGTCCAAGAGAGCTATTCAAAGACACCTTTGATTCTACATAGATGTTTAATGATGCTGAATCATGTGTTAATGGGTTACATGTGCTATCCACATCCAAGGGAGTGTATCCGGTATTTTGTCTTAAAGAGACAGTACGCTAAAAAACAAACCAACAAAAAAATCTAGCATCGATTACTCTGATTTCATTAGGCATCATTATAGGCCTTTATTTTTTTCTTCTTCTTTTTTTTACATTTTCAATCAATCAATCAGTCGGTCTCTCTTTAGTCCGTCGGTCTGTCTATCTAAAATCTTTAATCCAGTGCCTTACAAAAGTAACTTCCCTTTATACTTTAACACAATTTAAAGCAAGATACGTTTTATAGCCTGTTACTGCAGTAATAGAGGGTGTATCGTGTATTCTATCTTAAAGGGATAGTTCCAAAAAAAAAAAAAAAGTAAACAGACGCTTCTTATAAAGTACATATACAAGTTGTATATACATATATTACAATACATTTTTTTACATGTTTTTATTAATGGAAACTGCTTTCCATTAATGATAAATATTTAGATTTTTAAAGTGATTAATTTATACTGTTCTAATGATAATAATAATAATAATAATAATAATAATAATTAAAATTATCCTTGAAAAGACAGAAACAAAAACATTCATTTCAAAATTAATAATTATGAAAATATTAATAATGTAGGCTAAATATCAATAAAACATGTAAAACATTTTTAATATATATTACAAGAACAGAATGTTTTTGCATGATTTTATTAATGCAGTTTGATTTTTATTAATGGACATTAATTTGTTTTATTAATGTTTTAATGAAGAAATATAAAAATAATAATAATGTAAACATTAATAAAACATGTAAGACATATGTTGGTAGATTATCTAATAATATTATGTTGTTGTTGTTATTGTTATTATTATAAAAAATAATTGAAAAGACGAAAATCCTTGTAAAATAGTCGCCCCCCCCCCGAAAGTGATGGTATAACTCAGTGGTCGCTGTGTACATTCTCTGGATGGTCAGCGGAGAGTGCTATAGTACACAGCACTCCATCTTCCCTGCTATAGGCGGATATAAGCCTCTCGTGCGATGATACACACTCTGCAGGGAGAGGATTTTTCTCGATGAGGAAAACATTCTCTATCAAATCGTCACATGGGGTCAATCGCTTCCTGCATCGCGACTGAACCACTGTACGCGTTTGTGCGTTTTGTTTTAGCCGCTGGAACTCGTATAGGGTCGCATCGTTAATAAGATTACCGTTTCTCGCGCGCCGCTGATGTTACATATTTTGTTGTGATGATAAGCAAAGTTAAAAATGCCATGTCCTCGTTTGTGGGCGGAATGATCCCGCACGGCCACCACCACCATCAGCAGCAGCACGGATCCGCGCAGAACGGCGGCACGGACGGGCTGCCGCCGCGCTTCCCCTACACCAGACCCGAGTTTCTGGACCTGACACAGGAGCTGCTGCAGTACTCCACCGAGCACGCGTCCAGACCGGTCATCACGCTCAAGAGAGACAGCAGGCTGCCCTGGCGAACAGGATACGCGGAGTGAGTCGTGCGTTTTTGTCTAAGACGCGCATAATAAATCGATTGTGGGTTAAAACTATACGGCTGGTGTGACGTCATTGCCCCGGAATGTTACATGTCACGTCTAACCAAGGCAATGGCTCATCATCATCATCCTCCTCCAAGCGTTCTAGAGTCAGCTGGAATGTTTTCACCGGGATGCGTTATACCTGCACTGATGACGTAGCATAGGCTACAGTTTGCTGAGCTAATCATTACAGTTAAACACGAACATGCTGCATGTGTCAGGTTATAGCCTACGCGTAGCTTATATCCTTATGATACTGTAGCACTCATTGAATGCATCCTTACCACAGTACTGAAAGAAGAGTGTACCACAGTACAGTGCATTCCCACTGCCTGTGCAGCTGTGAGAACACACAGTGTAAAAAACCTGCAAATGTCTGATTCCAGGCCTAAAAGTAAATCATGAATGGGAATTTCTTTAGTCGTATTGCATTACTCTGGTTATGCTCAGCTTTAGGGCTGTTGTCAGAGCAGAGGGAGACACCTGGGAGCATTGTCCCAGGTTCAACTGATGCATTGGGGCACTAAGGTCCTGTATGACATTGCTGCATTCTGCTCATGATAAGCATACTTATTACGGTTTTAATTAAAATGGGAATCGTAGGTCTTACATCTTTCCTAGTTATAGGAAAATAACTCAAATTTAAGATGGAAGCAAACTGGCAGGCTACTGGTAAAAAATAAGTAACTGAACCATATATTTATGTTATAAATGCTATAAAGCATTTATGCATTTACTAAATTATCAACTTATTATTTCTCTAGTTGTTTTATTTAAAAACAATCATACATTTTAGTATTTATAATTGTTGATATTTTATATAATAAAACATTTAAATATTAATTATTTAATTTTTAATATCATGGAAATTCGTCCCCCGCACTTTTTCAGTCAAATGTGTTCGCATAGATGTTTCAAGAGCTGGTGTAAATAAATATAGATTTAAACTCAGAGACAGGATAGTCTGCGCATGACCTGATATTTTATTTGGACTCAGAAGCGCTAAACACTCCTGCAGTGTGTGTTTCATTCATCCTCGAAGCCTGAGCGCGCTCTCGCGCAGAAAGTCATAACAGGAAACTCCTAATATGGGCAACAGCGTCCAGCTATCGCTATATGAAAACAGTTGTTTTGACAGAAGAACTGAAACTTTTGGAAACACATGAATTAATATACATTAATTAATATACGATTGCGACAATATATGGTTTTTCAAGTCATCTCCAGCAGGTGATAAATACAGTATATCAACAAAACAGTGCTAAGTGACATAGATTTATTATAGTATAGAAACTATTCTGCCTTATTATGTGATAAATAAGTGTTTGTAGTATATAAAAAAAATATTATTTGTTATTGTCAAGCAGTTATAGATTTCTAAGCAAATTAAAAGCTAGAAATTAGAAAATAATTAAAGTTGCCTATAGTATCCACTACTAGTCAAGTCTCTTCTGTTCACAAAGCCTGCATTTATTTGATCCAAAGTACAGCAAAACAGTAAACTGAAATATTTTTACTAGACTATTTAAAATATCTTTTTTCTATTTGAATATATTTCAAAATGTTATTTATTGAGATTTTAAAGCTTGCTAAATAAAAGTATTCATATCTATAATTTCTTTTCCAAAAAAGATATATTTTTGGATGATATACTGTATAATGTTGCAAAGGCTTTTTATTTCACATAAATGCTGATCTTTGGATCCATCTATTCATCAAAGAATGCTGAAAAAAAATGTACTCATGTTTTAAATATTGATAATCAGCAAATCAGCATATTAGAATTATTTGATTTCTTAAGGATGTGACACTAGACTGGAGTAATGATGCTGAACATTCAACTTTGATCACAGGAATAAATTACATTTTAAAATATTTTCAAATAGAAAATAGTTATTTTAAATAGTAAAAACTTTTGCTGTACTTTGGATCAAATAAATGCAGGCTTGGTGAGTAGAAGAGACTTCTTTTAAAAACATGAAAAATCTTACTGTTCAAAAACTGTTGACTGGTAGGCTATAGATTACAGAAATGTTCTATTGTAATGTTTTATATTTTATATATATATACATATGTATGTATATATATGTATATATATATGTGTGTGTGTGTGTGTATATATATATATATATATATATATATATATATATATATATGTGTATATATATATATATATATATATATATATATATGTATATATATATATATATATATGTGTATATATGTATATATATATATATATATATATATATATATATATATATATATATATATATATATATGTGTATATATATATATATATATATATATATATATATATATATATATATATATATATAATTTCTGTCCCCTTCACTTCTGAAAAAATGGCTACGCCCCTGGGAACCCCGAGTTTCATCAGGCGTGGTCTGTTGAGTGAAGATCAAGGCCATACTTGCAAACGGCTTGACAAGATCAAAGCCAAGATGATAATGCAGTTTTGAGTCATGCCAGTAATTAATATAATTTTGAGATGTTTGGAAAAATGTTTATATTTATGTAACATAGACCTTCTCTGAGCCCAGTGTGTGGAGGAGCTATCTGACTTTGTTTGAGGCCTTGTGATGACAACATTTGAAATTGAGTGCTTTCTCTCAAGTGTCGAAACAAACAGAATTTGTAGCTGGTTCTTTAGCATGTGCTCACAGACACGCTATAGGGAAAGGTAAAAACAAAAGGTTTTAGTGGACATTGATAGTGATAATTTCAAGCTGGAAGTTTAAATCCACATGAAACAAGTCGTCACAATCATTTTTAGTTCTAATGTGATGTATTTCAGAATAAAATATGCAACTAGAAAAACAAAAGATCGTATACTAGCCGTTTTCCATGCAATTCCAATGAACTGAGAACGGAAGCTGTAACGAAGATGCAATAGCACCATAAAAGTATCATGGACATGTTCTATATATCTGCTGTTATAAGTTTTGAAGACAGACTACATGCACCGAAATACAGTCTTCATAGAATTTAATCAGGTTATATGCCCTATCGAATTTAACATGGATGAAAACGAGGCTATGAGGCCATTTTTACAATGGCACGCGCTATATAAAGTTCCTCGATCATGTCATTTTAACTCCCAAAACTTTATGGAGTATTGAAAGCTTTTTCTGAAAGACATGAACAAATCTTCATTATGTTGTTAAATAACAGTATCCACTGAATGCACTGGACTTCCGTTATTCACAGCCTCCTTTTCATGCCTGTCAAAAATTAAATATGGCTCTATACTGACTGAAATCTATTGATAATCTTATCCTGAGGTGAGTTGTTAACCAGATCATTGAATCAATGGGTTGAGAGTAAGATCAGTTAGATTCAAAAATTCATCATTCAAAATGAATCAACTGCTTCTTCAGATTCAAAATAGTCTAAATATAAAGTTTCCAGCAAATGACGTTTTAAATATCTGTTTCTCAACATGCTATTGTAAGGCTTCATAAGACTACAGCACAAAATAATATTTTATAATACCTTTATAGTGCTTTTGCAGTCTTTTTGAAGTTTCATTGTAACTACAGCCAGCACAGTTCTTCAGAATAAGGGTTCTGAAAAGAATTAAATTCCTACAGGTTTGAGTGAAAAGTCCCTTTTAAATTCTGACAGACTCTTTAGATTTTAGATTAATGGCAGCACTAGACTCCTCAGATTGCCCAACTCTTGTCTCTCGCTCTCTCACACATACGCACACACACTTATTATCTATAAGATATTGCTGAGTCATCCACTGTAGATAAAGGAGATTGGCTTTGGTGTTGCCAAGTTGGCAAAGTTAAACAGATTCATGCTTGCAGCAAGCACCCACGCCACAATACACGAGTTCCTGTCAATTGCAAGTGAATTATAAAGCTTAGTTTTCTGTAGGGATGGGTTGATACTAATCTTTCAGTCGCCCAACATCCAACTAGTCAAATAATGAGTTGGACATGTTTATCTAGATTTTTCCCTTTCGTGTTTCAGTTTTGATATCTTAAGCGACAGTGCTTTAATTAGCATTTCACACTGCTATTTGTTTAATATGTATCGTAAAATCAAGTCAGATATGAAAACATGCACGTTTGCATTAAAGAATCCCCTTCAAAAATGATTTCAGTTTGACCAGAATAGTTTATGACACATTGCTGTGGCTATTGAAGGTCAGTCCAAACACTATTAATTATCTAAATAATGGGATATACTTTAGTTTCTCTGCCTTTTAGATTTCTTAATCTACTTGACAACTAAGTCAGCAGGCACAAGTCAAGATACACGGTGCCATAAAAAGGATTTCATTTATTCTCTATTCTTAAACACAGTGGGTGGAGGTGAAGAATTGCTCATCAGGTTTGAGTTATATTGAAGCTGTATCCCTTTCCTGAGCTCATAGCTATGTGAAGATAAAACAATACACAATGGTATGATGCGCATACTTTAAAAAGACAGAAAGTGATTATTGGGTTTGATTAAGAATACTCTACAGCCGTTTTTATTGCATCAAGAAGGATATTTGTTAAGCACACAGTTCCTGTTTGACAAAGATTATGCTAACTCAGTGTATGTGACTGATAAAATGGACGTTTGAATATTGTTAAATGAAGACCTTTTTGTTTATATAGTCTTGCCTGAAGATGCACTGCATTATTGAAACTCTTCTGAGAGTGTCAGACCAATGATGGGAAACATGATATTGTTCTCATTTGGTATTTACACACAATACCAGCTTCAGTTTTTTTAAACGCCATGTAATGAATCACTCAGTAAAATCATAGTATGTTCACTAGCAAATCATCTCCCAAAATGTATGATTTTTAATGTTTCTAGGAAATATTTAATTTTTTCATAATATACGTCAATGAGAGAGTTGTTTTTTCCTGTAATTCTGCCATTCCCCCAGGATAACTATGGAGCCCCGCACGTGACATGTAAGAAAAAAATTAATAAATCGTGCACACTTGATTACTATTTCTTTCCCTCGATTTGCTAAGCGTGTGCACATTTTATAAATTGAGGGAATGAAATAGTAAATTGTGCACATGATTTAGCCTGTGTGGGGCTCCGCAGATAACTCAATTGGAATTTACTATTTAGTACACAATTTTCTGGGTTCAGTTTTTAAAATTCTATGTAATTAATCACTCAGCAAAATTATAATATATTCACTAGCAGAAAAAAAAATCAACCAAAATCTGCAAAATATACAACTAGTTTTTAATTGCCGTCAATGGAGAGAAATTATTTTTCCTGTAGTTCTACCATTCCACAAGCAGGCCCAAACTGTTAAGATCATGCTGACATGTTCATAAAAATGAACTTCAGCCCCTTTCTAATGTTAGAAATGGGGATCCTTTAGAAGACTTAGCCCCAGGAATACTGAAAGAAAACCATTGTCAGTTAACCAAAGTTACCCGAGACAGGAAATGCTAGTTTTTGACTGGTGTAAAAGCCTTGCTAATAAACGGTTCAGTTTGTGGCTTTAGCTCATTGCACTACTCTGTATTTTGCACAGACAGTGACTTTAGTTCTGCTTTCTTTGCAGTACACGTATGGTTGTGCTTCTCTTGAAAATCATAATTTTCCATTTTAAGTGGTACTTTCATTTAAAGAAATTGCACTGTTTTGAAACCTTATGTGGCAGAAGTGAAGTAACTTCAGAAGAAGGAACTTGCTGCTAGGAGACATTTCCTCTTTTGAAAGGAGCTTATAGTGGGACTTTATCAGATGAATCTGAATGTAAAAACGTGTAGCATAATTCAATTTACATTTATTTGTATTATACTTTATACTCACGATACATAGTGTTTCTAAGCAGCTTTACAGAAAATCAATATTGATGCATCACAGTTAATGTAATATACTTATTGTGGCTATATTGTTTAAAAAAAATAAGCATTTTTTATTTATTTGTTTGACACAAGTACTGTTGTATACCTGGTAAAGTTTTTGATTATTTTCTATTGTTAGAGCTTACATTTGTAGAAGAAATATTGAGTAATAGTCACAAACGTTTGAAGAAAAGACCTCCAACATTTCTAAATATCTCGTCAGGTCTACTGGGTCATGACTGTGGCCTGAAGCATCTTACTGCTCTCCGCAGATTAGGAAGAGAATGGCTTTTTATAATTCAGATTTGGGAAATAATGGCTATATATTTCTCTTCATGTTATACTGTCGTCATACTAGAAGTGATATTGAGCTGCATAATAGGTGTTTTCAAATCTGAAAGTTATTATTTTAATTGAACACAATAAGTTGCACCTACAAATAGAATACAGGTGCATATCAATAAATTAGAATGTCATGGAAAAGTTCATTTATTTCAGTAATTCAATTCAAATTGTGAAACTCATGTATTAAATAAATTTAATGCATACAGACTGAAGTAGTCATTTAAACAACTTTTGGTGCTTTTGGCAGTTTGGGCGGGTGGCAAATCCTGCTGGAAAATGAAATCAGCATCTTCAAAGAGCTGGTCAGCAGAAGGAAGCATGAAGTTTTCTTGGTAAATGGGTGCAGTGACTTTGGTTTAGAGGAATACGACAACTGTGCCAAATTCTTTGACATGTCTGTATGCCTTGACCCCAGCCTCAGTCCATTCCTTGTGAAGTTCACTCAAATTCTTGAATAGATTTTGCTTGACAATCCTCATGAGGCTGCGGTTCTCTCGGTTGGTTGTGCATCTTTTTCTTCCACACTTTTTCCTTCCTCAACTTCCTGTTAACATGCTTGGATACAGCACTCTGTGAACTCTTGCTTCTATGGCAATGAATGTTTGTGGCTTACCCTCCTTGTGAAGGGTGTCAATGATTGTCTTCTGGACAACTGTCAGATCAACAGTCTTCCCCATGATTGTGTAGCCTAGTGAACCAAACTGAGAGACCATTTTGAAGGCTCAGGAAACCTTTGCAGGTGTTTTGAGTTGATTAGCTGATTGGCATGTCACCATATTCTAATTTGTTGAGATTCAATTGGTGGGTTTTTGTTAAATGTGAGCCAAAATCATCACAATTAAAAGAACCAAAGACTTAAACTACTTCAGTCTGTGTGCACTGAATTTATTTAATTCACGAGTTTCACAATTGGAGTTGAATTACTGAAATTAATGAACTTTTCCACGACATTCTAATTTATTGAGATGCACATATATATATATATATATATATTTAAATTAGTTAGATCCTGAAATATTCTAAATTACTACATCCCTATGACAAAGGAATTGTTTACCTTTTTATTTTTGACACATAGTTGTGTCAAACAGCGAAGGTCATTGGGTCGCTCACTGCATCATCACAAATAAAATGGCTTCATAAAAGAAAAATTAAGCAGCACAACTGTTTACAACATTGATAATAATAAGAAATGTTTCTTGAGCAATATTTTAGACTGATTTCTAAAGGATCATGTGACACTGAAGACTGGGGTAATGATGCTGAAAATTCAGCATTGCATCACAGGAATAAATTACATTTTAAAATATACTCAAATAGAAAGTAGTCACTTTAAAGTCGTAATAATATTACTGTTTTTTTAATAAACGATTAAGTGATTTGGTCTCTCCTTCAGGGTGATAAATGCTGGGAAGAGCATGCTGAATGAAGACCAGGCTTCCTGTGATCTGCTGTATATCAGGAAGATAAGTAGTAAGCAGCAGCGCTGCTCCATGTTACTGGAAGACGGTGGGGTAAGTAAGTTTTAGACACTACATCCTGTAAAGACCAATGCTGGATGAATGTTGTTTGCATGAAAATATTGCAAACGCCAAACTCTATTGAAATCAATGGTAATGTGAGTCGTCACTGCGCTTCAATTCTTGGTATCAATATTTATGAATCCACTGAAACATCTATAAAAAATCCCTAATCTACTTTTTAATGGAACTCTTGTGGATCAATTGAACTGAGCTCAGGTAAGATTATGAAAGATTTAGCTTGCTGACGGAGCACTGAACTCACTGATCCTGGAGATCCCATTAAGCTCAGGCATCTGTTGCTGAAACTACATTACAGAACAATAAAGGTCTTGAAATTTACCAAAGTTCAATTCTGAACCGAATCCCTTGGTGATCATTATGAAAGGTAAAATAGCTTTCAACAAGCATACTGACAATTCAGACTTCTCGCAATGCGAGTTTACATATCACAATTCAGATTTTTTTTCTCAGAATTGAGTGATCTAAACTCATAATTGTGAGTTACAAAGTCAGAATTGCATGTTTTGAACTAGTATTTGTAAGAAAATAGTCCCTTTTTACATCAGAATTGGACGTTATAACTCATAATTGCATGTTTGTATCTCACAGTTCTGAGAAAATAAATCACAATTGTAAGAAAAATGGTAGAATGGTATCTCGCAATTCTGACTTAGCAAGTTTATATTTACATCATGCATTTCTGAGAAAAAATGTCAGAATTGTGAGATTAAAAGTCACAATTACCTTAATTTTATTTTTTATTCCGTGACAGAAACGGGCTTCCATAGAAATGCACCAATCCACCAGTAAACATCTGTTAACTCAGTTGCATAGTGGAGTTTATAGGTTATAAAATGTATATTTCTGGTTCTAGTTGCTGATTGGTCAGTACCCTGCTCGTAGCTATCATGGGAAACTCGATTATTCGAAACTATTTCAAAATATGGATCAGCATCTTGTGCTTCATTGCATAAGTGTTGATCTAGAATGATATAAATCAAGCTGAAGTTTCTAATACAAGCCGACATTCAAAAGGACTTTGTGTCTTATCAAGCATGTTGAAGTGAAACTTCTTTTTTTCCTTGTGAGAGTTTTGATCACGTGATGTGGTATAGGCAGTGTTTTCAACAATCCTGGACTTATGACTTTCAAACTGTGTGGGCATAAAACTGATCGTTCTGATCCTCATCTTCAGTCTGAACCCTACGTCCATATTACCCCATAATAACATGTTATCCTGTGCAAAAGTGGAAAACGTACTCTTAGATAATATTCCATTGACAATTAAATAAGGAGGATTTTGGCATCTGTTCAGAGCCTTTTGTATTTTGGGATCTGATGAAATCCTCCCTGTTACATTTCTCTCTCTTAAAAGGTTCCTATTATGCGTTTTCTCTTTTATTGAATGTTGCTGTTTGAGAATAAAAAAGATCTGCAATGTAACAAAGCTCAAAGTCTATTCAAAGAGAGATTCTCTTAAACAGTAAAGAAAAATTATGGCATTTGGAGCCAGAGTCTGCTCAGTGTTGATTCATTTGGCGTCTGACTCTGGAGCCGCGCTACCAAAGTCCCGCCCACACTCCTGCAGACCCAATCACAAGCTCACAATCATGACACCACACCCCTTTTTTACACCATTAAATAACTAACAAAAAGCAAACTTGTTAAAAAAATTAACACTTGAACTTATTATTTAGCATTTAGCATGACAAAAACCACCAAAAATGACCGAAAACCATATTTGGGAAAAATTTAATTGAAGTGTAATTTGATGATTTATTTTGGCTCACGTCCCACGTCCCAAGATGTTTTGGTTTAATTTTGCCGGTCATGAGCATCACATATTGGTGTCCGAAGCCCCACACATGACATGCAGGGAAAAAAAGTTAATTGTACGCATGATTTACTAATTCTTTCCCTCGGTTTACTAATACGTTCCCTCAGTTGACTAAATCGTGCACACAATTTAATATTTCATTCCCTCAGTAAAGCATGTTCACAAAATAATTTGTTGGGATCGCATATTTGCATGGAATCACTTTAAGTGAGAAGTATCTACATCAATTTATGAGAATGCAGACAAGAAGTAGCAACAAATTATTATTTTGTGCACACGATTTACTTTGAAATGAGGGAGGGAATTGTATTGAGTGCACGGTTTAATGATGGCACAAATTATTATTTTGTGGGCACAATTTACTTAAAACAAGGAAAGAAAATTGTAAATTGTGTGCATGTTTTAGTAAATTGAGGGAACAAATTAGTAAATTGTGTGCATGATTTATGATTTTTCCCCCTTCATGTCATGTGTGGCTCCATAAGGGTGCAGCATTTAAAGACCTCACTCAGAAATGGGCTGGTAATCTCCAGCAGTGTTTACTCACGCGAGGTTGTTAACCAGGACACTGACCTCTCTCCTCTCTTCCCTTCGCTTCTGCTTGCATCACGTGATGTTGCCCTCCCCCACTTAATACCCCTCTCAACTCCCCTAAATCAATTACATCATCCTGTCATTTGCTGTGCTGCCTGTATGCAAGAGTCTATATACAGACAAACAGGCCGTTAAAAGGATAGCAAGGCCACATATTCACTTGACCTGGAGCCCTTGCTCTTTAGAATCAGAGATCCAGCCACAGTTGTTTGCTGCTGCCATGGGCCTTCCCAGCTGGCTGTTGATCTTACATGACTGAGCGAGTGTAAGCTCTCGGAGTTAATCTCGTCAACAGGTAATGACAGGAAACTGAGATTGGAGAGTGTTTCTAGAAAAGCTATGGAACGGGTCCGGATGCCCCCATGTGGTTTTGAAAAGGCTTTACATGTTATTGTGCCACCTTGCTTTGCTTTTTTAAAACCCCTTAACTGTCACTCATATTTTTGAACATAGACTTTATAGTGCATGATTCAAACTTAAAATTGTATAATTCATGAATGAAAAGATTTTGTAACATGATATTGATGTACCATTTACATGGTAATGCAATGTCTGATTTTAAAATGGGTTTAAAGGATGAATTTTGAGATTTTAAGTTTTCAGTTGATGTATAATTTCTGATGATTTCTAAAATGTGATGGAGAAAAAGGCAACGAAGAAGTCTTTTTTTAAAACAAAGGTCAAAACTCCTGTTATAATTTAGATTTTTGAGAGTGCACTCTTGTCATAAATTAATCTATTACTTTTCCTACATCATTTTTAACAGAAATAAAATGGTAAAATATATATTTGGGAGTCTTAGACCTTTCCAACGATATATAGTTTGTCAAGATTAGATTAGATTTAATTGTAATGTAGTGAAGTAAACCTAGGCGTCCCGTAGGTGACAGTTAAAGGGTTTTAATACTGATTGGTCGATAGTCAAAAAAAAAAAAAAAAATTCAGACGTTTTCTAAACGACTACTAGCTACTACTAGCTTTTGCTATGGAAAATTATTAGGTGAAGGGGGTATTTTTTTTTTTTTTTTTAAATACTTTGTCCTGTAAACCACTGGTATTTTGAGCTCCTAAAGAGTGTAAACATTGTGGTTCATTCAAGACATCATGCTGTTTGTTTGATGCAAGAGGTCAAGGTTCAGCTAGTTAGCCTGATCCAATTAGCCCCCTACTGATAGAAATTGTAACTACAACATTATGAAACATATAAAATAAATGTATAATATATATTGTATATTTTTATTTATTAAATTATATATTTATATAAATTATTACTAATAATAATCAATTATATAAACAAACAATCAAATAAATAAATAAATAAATTCATTCATTATAGATAAATAATAATAGATAAATTATAGATAAATAATAAAATAACCAAATATTTAATATGTACTCAATTGCAAAGTTTTGGATAGGCTACCTGATAGTCATTTACTTTTTCTAAATTAATTAATTTTATATATCTTTTTTATTTACATACGTACATTTACTTATATTATAATTTATATATTTTAATTATTTAAATAAATGTAAATATATATATATATATATATATATGTATATATATATATTTTTTTATATATATAAATTGTTACTAACTACTTTAATAGATAAATAATCGATCAATAAATGAATTAATCAATCAGGTAGACCAGTCCCAAACTTATCCAATTGGGTGTATTAAATTAAATTATATATACTTTTTTTATTATTATTATTTTTGTTTTAGTTTGTTTTTTTGTTATATTATTATTAAATGTTTAATATAAAACCCAATCGCATGAGACAAGTTTCCTATTTATTTGAACAATGACATTTTGTGCAATTCTGTTTCATGCCACTAATGGTGCAGAAATGACACTCCTTGTCCTCTTTCTCATCCCTTTAGGAAACCTCAGGCATTCCCATACACTTCTGGGGAGTGTTTGATGGACACGCCGGCTCTGGTGCTGCTCTCATGGCATCCAAACTTCTCCATCGTATCATCCGTGATCGGCTTTGTGATGTGGCTCATCTCCTTGAAAATCAAAACAACTCTCCACCTATCTGCCTGGCTAAGAACGGGAGCCCCTTCCAGGCTGAGGCGAAGAAAGGTGCCTGCCTAGATGGAGAGGAGCAGGATGGGCTCCTGGATGAGCCGCGGTTCCACATGGAGAAAGACATCAGTGTGGAGAGCCTGGTGATGGGGATCATAGAGACCGCCTTCATACAGATGGTGAGATAAACCTGTGGATGTTTTTAATGGAGGACTAGGTGTACCAATTCAAAATAAAATAATGAAATTATCAGTTTATTCAAAAATACAATTTTAAATAAATAATGAATTTTTTTAAATAGCATGTGAAACAATTATTTAATTTGTGTTTAAATGTAATTAAATGTAACAAATAATAAATTGATATATAATTATGCAACATTTATAATGTATTTAGTGCCATGAAAATAATAAAATAAATGATCAATGTATTATTATTTTTTAAATGCTCATGTAAAAACTAAACATTGTTTAAATTGACAAATATTTAAAACAATTTATTAAATTATTATTTAGTAAAAAGAAATTGAATTTATTGAATTCATGAAGTCATATGATGCAGCAAATCATAAATTAGTATATAATTTTAAGTGCAACATTTAAATTGCATCAGTCTAAAGCATTTGCCAGCTATGTTTCTTTACTTCTTTGCCAGCTGAGTTAAAACAGCTCCTGGACAGCTCACAGTTCACAGACAATAAACATTTGATTTAGTTTGAAGACTTTAACTAACAGTTAGAATTTAACTAAAATTTTAAACATGAATTCATATCACATAGGTATTTTGGACCTAACATCTGTATATTACTGGCACAGATGTTTAAACATCAAGACTGGGCATTATACATAGAATGTTGAATGTTGCGCAGATGTTTTTTTTTCCAAAAAGCGACTAGCTACAAATCTAGCGACTTCTTGGACAATCATTATTTAGTCTCTGAGACTCTCTGGTGCTGGCGCACGAGCGCGAGGTCTCTCTTTCCCAGCGCGAGCCTCTCTCTCTGCATCTGCTGTGTTCAGCAAATGCAGAGAGGAGCAATATTACAGTTAAAAAAAAAGATATTCTGGTGCTTCTAACTATTTTACAAGCAAGTATAGCCGACATCAGTCACAGCACAACCACTAACCAGCGTCTGCTAAATGATTAAATGTAAATGTAGATGTGAGCAAACAGAAGAGAAAACCGAGTCTGTGTCTGTGTCTGTGTGTCCCACTCTACAGGACGACCTGATAGAGAAGGAGAAGGAATCTTACAGCATCTCTGGCGGCTGTTGTGCCTTGATTGCAATTCACTTGTTGGGGAAACTCTATGTAGCAAATGCTGGAGACAGCAGGTAGGGGGACAGCTATTAAATGTGCATGTTACATTATTTTTGTTAAAAAAAAGACTTTGTATTAAATTAGCCTCAGTAAACATTGAAATGTCTGTCTAATGAAAAATGGAGGAAATTGTTGTTGCCTGAAATGAAAAGATGACATAAATATGTCTCTAAGGAGACGGTGTGTCTTCTGCTTTCCATTGCATTTCATGTTATTTTTGCAAAGATGTTGGCCATATGACTCACATACTGTGACGGTTACCCATAATGATAATCTTGGGGATTTTAGCAGTAAATGAGAAAATAACTGCAGTAGATACGGTACTTCAAATAGCATATATAACTGGCTATTGAATGTATCATCCAGCCTTTTATAAACTGCTGATTAGAAACACTTGTAAAATTCCCTATGTAATTTTCCCACAGAGCCATAATTGTCCGGAACAATGAGGTCATCCCAATGTCCAATGAATTCACACCAGAAAGTGAACGACAGCGGCTACAGTACCTGGTGAGTCATCTGCTGTTATTGTCCCAATATAATTCCCATTCTATTTCTAGCTTTTTTCTAAACCCTGTTCATTAATTTACTGTGTCTGCTCCATTTCTATTAAATCTTCTATTCTGTAACCCTTCCATTGCGTTTGTGCTGTTTTTGTCTAGGGCTTCCTCAAACCGGAGCTGCTCGGGAATGAGTTTACTCATATTGAATTCCCCAGACGTATCCAACACAGTGAACTCGGCAAGAAGATGCTTTTTAGAGACCACACAATGACTGGCTGGTAATTCTAAAGCAGGCTTAATTTTATAACATCCAGTAAATTGTTATTTTATTTTATTTAAATGTATATAAAAGTTTAAGTCTTTGGTTTTATTGCATTCATCATCATTAAATGTTATTATTTCAGGGCATATAAGACAATCGTAGAAGACGATCTCAAGTTCCCGCTGATTTATGGAGAGGGGAAAAAGGTAAACGAATCATTTTGCTTTGTTTGAACTTCAAAAGGTTCAGATGCTGTACATGGATTTTATTTAAAGCTGCATAGCAGTAACATTTGTTACAGACCTAACATATGAAGGTGTCTGAAGCTTTTTTCCGCACAGTTTTCACGGCTATTTATTACAAAGCAGAAGTATTGAGGTGTTGCGAATGGGACTTGCTAAAATGTTCTGCCAGTTGTGGGCCAGAATAATGTCTGTTTGTTAAAGTTTGCATGAATATAAAATAACCTTTTTTCATTAATGGCACAAGAATCTCTAGCTGTGAGTGTGTGTGTGTGTGTGTGTGTGTGTGTGTGTGTGTGTGTGTGTGTGTGTGTGTGTGTGTGTGTGTGTGTTTGTGTGCTCTTAGGCTCGAGTCATGGCTACAATTGGTGTAACACGTGGTTTAGGAGATCACGACTTGAAAGTGTACAACTCCAACATTTATATTAAACCTTTCCTATCCTGCTGCCCAGAAGTGAGTATATTATTGGATATTTATATGCAAGGCCATTTATTTACTCATTCAAATAGTCATTTAGCTACTAGTTATTAAGTCACTTCTTGATTGAAATGGACAGTTCACCCAAGATGTTTTATTAGATGTTAAAAAGTAAAAGTATATGGCATATGAAGCATAACAGCATCAACATAATACAATCTCATGCCCAGGTCAAGGTGTACAACATCTCTGAGCACAAACATGGGTCTGATGATGTCCTGATCATGGGTAGTGATGGACTATGGGACGTTACAGCTGACAGAGATGTTGCCGATGCAGTATCGACTTTCTTGTCTGGTCGTGAGCCCAATGATCCCTTGAGGTATGTCCTTGATTTTTCCATCTTAACTGACCTGATCTCATAATGAACAGCACACATTTTCCCCACACACTCACGAAAATTTTCTAAATGCAAATAATAAAATACAACAAAACTAACTTAATTTTTTTATCTTTATAGTCTCTTATGCTTACCGAATTCAGCTTTTGTTTAATCAAAAATATAGCAAAAAGAGTAATATTGTGAAATGTTATTGCAGTTTAAAATAATATTTCACATTTTGTTATATTTTAATATTTAAGATTGTAAAAAGTAGCTTTAAGTTATGGCAAAACATAATTTTATCAGTTTCTCAAAATCATTTAGAAATAATTCTAATATGCTGATTTGTGTACAATTATTATCATTGCTGTTGTGCTTCTTAATATTTTTGTGGAGACCATGATCTTTTTTTTTTGCAGTTTAAATTTTAAATTTTTATTTATTTATTCTTAATTGTTATATATATATATATATATATATATATATATTTGTCATTTTATATTTTATTAGATACAATATAATTATATAATACAAAATAATTGTTAAATATAATAAGATGCAATAATTAAATATAAAGCCTATATACATATACATACATATAGTTTGATTTATTTGAAATAGGAATCTTGTGTAACATTACAAGTGTCTTTCCTGTCACTTCTGATCAATGCATCCTCACTGAATAAAAGTATTCATTTCTTTAAAAATAACCTTTGAATGTTACTATGTTAGTTTATATAATTATGCATAGTTAGGGTAGCTAAATAAATAAGGTGATCATTGGCGGAATCGAGTGTGCTGTAGTAGTTAGACCAGTATATGTCAGTTTGTCATCACCAAGGCCCTCAATTGTTATTTTGCATTTACTTTAATGTTCAAATGCTGATGTCGTGTTTGTCATTTCGTGTTTTTAAAGGTACACTTTAGCAGCACAAGACCTCCTGATGCGCTCACGTGGAGTCCTGAAGGAGCGAGGCTGGCGCCTGCCCAATGAGAGACTTGGCTCTGGTGATGACATCACAGTGTTTGTCATTCCATTGGCCAGGGCAGAGTTAGAGACATGACCAGGTTGGTCCGCCTTCACTGGACAAGCACACCAGGACACGTCCCTGGCTCCATCCCAGAGAAAGGGCGAGGAAAACCAAGAAATCCATTTTCAATCCATCAGATGGCTCGGATACGAGAGACGTTAAATGCAACTTCCCCTTGTCCTCCTTCTTCTCCTCCGAGTCATACCATGAATATCGTCAAAGCCCATGTCAGGTGTGAGGTGACATCATCAAGTGCCATTCCTCTTGCTCTCTATTTCCTTTCTGATTTGTCGAACGCACCTCTGCAAGTCAGTACGAGACAGTAGGACTTGTAACCCATGAGTATTTGTTAACATTGGTGGGCCGTTTGAATCTCAATCTCAGTGTGGCAAAAGGAATGAGCCAATACTTCAAAAAAAAATCAAAGCCCTGATGGCAAGAGAAATAAAAACCGAAGCACTTTATATGTAGCAGAATCCATTTGAGCTGTGATTTAAAATGCTGATTTTATTTCTCTAACTGTTCTCTGACTGTCTCCAAAGAATGCTTCTTTCGACTGAGTTTAAGGTTTTCTAAAGCAAGATGCAATCAACAACAAAAAACGATGGACATTTCCTGTGAATGCAGAGTTTTTTGTTTATTTTAGCTGTTTCGGGTTTAAACAGGCATCCTTTTACATGGAGGCAATGCAAATGGCTATATTCTGGAACTAGTATTAAATATAGTTCTGTAGAGCTAGGCTCATTTTCCCTAGACCTTCAAAAAGCCATGTACAATTAACCCAAAACATCTAGTACAGTGTAAGTCATTGACGTGCACAAGGCTTTCCATTCACAACCGAGCTGATTGCTTGAACTGCTGTAGATTTAAACATCGTAGCTGAATGGCCTGTTTATTTTGCTGTAGATAAAACCTAATTTGGTCTAAAACCGTGTCAGTAAAGAATCTCAAATCCAACAACCAATAGATCCTAACCTGAAACACAACCATTAGATCCTAACCTGAAACTGGAATTAGTTTAATCAGTCATTGGTCTTTTTTTTGTACACCTTGAATGTACCTGATTTCCTTTACTTGATGTCAGTGTTGTGTCTGTAAAGTATTAAGTAAATATATATTGATTTCTTCCTTTCTGAATGGTGATTCATTGTCAAAGGATTACTCTTTACAAATGATGTGACTAATTCTAAATAAATCTATCCTTTTTATAATGGCTATGTTGTTATTTTTTGTGCTCCATTAATTTGCTCCATTGTGCATGAGAAATGAGTGTTACTGGTGCACAGTAGCTTGCATTTAGAAGCAATTAATAGATACTTATTAAAACTATAATAAGGATTATGATATATACTGTTCAATATAGTGATCCGTCATATAAAAAACATAAAAACAGCCACTATGTGCACACTCTTAGAGAGAAAATTAATTAATAAATACAACCAGTTGTCACAAAGGTGGTACCCTTTCAGAAGATACTTATATGTACTATTTTGTACTATTATGTATACTTTTGGTATACATGATATGCACCATTTAGGAGTAAATAAGTTACAAAATGTAGCCTTCATTTTGAAAAGACACTGCCCCAGTAACAACATTTGTACTTTTTTTCTGAGTTAAGCTGTTCATATTGATAGAAAATACAAATAAATAACAGATATTAATCATGGAGACCTACTGAAGGCTAATAAAGCATATTTTACACTGTGAAAATAATATGGTAATATTTTGAAATATGGATATTATTCTAAAATGTAATTTAATTTTTGTGATGGCAAAGCTGAATAGAAATATTATGAAATAGAAGTATTTTCTAACATTTGTAACAAGTCTTTTCTGTCACCTTTGATCAATCAAATGCATACTTGCTGAATAAAAATATTTAATTAAAACAAAAAAAAATCTTACTAAGCCCAAACTTTTTGAATAGTAGCCTATTATAGACTTTTGTCTGTATTTCCATAATGATATTAAATACATGCATTTAAAACACATAACAACTTCCCTTTACTTTTATGAAAAATATTCATAAAAAGACAACATTGCATTCTACTTGTACAGATCTTGTCTGAATGCATTTCAGCTTGATTTTATGACAAAAAAAGTGCTGATATGTGTCATAAGTAGCATGGGTATATTTGTAGCGATGGCCAAGAATACATTTTATGGGTCAAAATTATCGATTTTTCTTTTATGGCATATCATTAGGATATTAAGTAAAGATCATGCTCCACACATTTCCATTTCCTACCGTAAAAATGTCAAAAACAATTTTTGATTAGTAGGCTAATGTTAATCGCTAAGAACTTCATTTGAACAACTTTAAAGGCGAAAATTTTGAATTTTTTATTTGTATTTTTTATTTTCGCACCCTCAGATTCCAGATTTTTATATAGTTGTATCTCGGCCAAACATTGTCATATCCTAACAAACCATACATCAATGGAAAGCGCATTTATTCAGCTATCGAGTGATGTATACATCTCAGTTTCAAGAATTTGACCCTTATGACTGGTTTTGTGGTCTAGGGTCACATACAGAAGAGGAACCAGGCTGAAGAGCAATAGAGCATTGTGATTTAGTGGTGTGTGGTGTGTATGGCTCTCCACAGCGATCAGAATGATGTCATTATTATCGGTGGCGGAGGGAGGGACCGCAGTGCTCCTACTTGGAACCGCCTCCTCAACCGGTCAACACTCAGCAGCGCAGCGGGCGACTGTGAGTGTGATTCCCAAAACAGCGGGCGGGTCTTCTGTGAGTCGAGCCTCGTCTGTTAGCAACAATCGCCTGAAATTCTCCACATTGCGCTTACAAATCGAACACGAGATCGTCTGGGAATTTGAACCCCGCGAGAAAATAAGGTATTTATGTTTCCATTTGCATACATGACATCTTATTTGACATGTCGGACTTCAGGAATGTTTCTAGAAAGCAAGTTTGCTCGGGCGGTGTGAGGAAAGTAACGTTAACGTTAGGTGGTGGCTGTTAGTTCTCAAACGAGCTCGTTGATGTTTTTAATGGCTCGCGTTATGTGTGAACTATGTCAGATTCATAGTTTAAACCGACCAGGCAGTGTGACAACAGTGAGAATTCACATTCACAGTTCTGTCGTGAGTTATAGAAGTATTCAAAATTATACAAAACACATTTGCGACTGTTAAAGCTCAGCACGAGTTTTGGTTATTCTTCGATATAGTGCGAACTAATTAATTGTTTGCTCGCTGTTCGACGTGCCGTTTCTAGTCGTGAGTAATCAGCTTCCTTCAGTCACGCAAGGGCGTTGCAGTCGACAGCGCTTCAGTTGTGTGCAAAACTTTTCCCCTACACCCAGCCGAGCGACTAACTAACTAACCTGTTGTTCCACCGAGTCTGTCTGTCAAGATGACATGTCGGCGTGTCTTATGGCACTGCCTTCTCAAAATGTGCCTTAGGCCAAAGCCTGTGTTCTGTGGCAACCAAATGCTTGGATAAGACTTAAGAAAGGCCTGATCTTTAATCCTTGGGGTGTTGTAGGCCATTTTACGCTCATTCAGATAGCCTTGAGCGACATTTCATACACAGATTTCAGTATTTTATATGATACAAGGGAAAACTGTTGTATGCGCCAGAATTGACAGTATTCCCTTGATTCGGGAAAACCTAGAAATGTCAGGGAAAGTGACATTGTTCACTCACTCTAACTTTTTAGCAACTTAAATAATTTGGACTGCTTCAAAATGTATGTTTGTGACTTTTTGTAATTTAATATTGTAGGATAAAAAGTAAAAATCTTATCAACACCTTAAATTAGAAATAAAATGAAAAATGCTACTCAAAAACCAAGAATACATTCTTATCCAGGTTTTCTGACTACAAACAAAGCTGAACAAGTCTTTTTAGAAAAATGTAGTTTAAAATACT
Source organism: Carassius carassius (assembly GCF_963082965.1). NCBI lineage: Eukaryota > Metazoa > Chordata > Actinopteri > Cypriniformes > Cyprinidae > Carassius > Carassius carassius. Next base: position 5,509,810 of record NC_081771.1, read on the forward strand.
TTTAGACATGTACTGTAGGACAGATATGAATGACATAATGTCTGCCACAAGTAGAATTAAAATGCTATTAACAAGGTTTGTCTGGAAATGACAAGGACTGAGCGCTGCCAAAATCCAAAGCTCATTAACTGTTGGTTTGCACCTTCTGTTTGTTCATTGTTTTTCTGATTATTTAATGCATTTTATATTGGAAGCAATGATTAAGTTGGTGCCAAGACAGACAATTCATCATCCTGCTGATCTAATGACTGAAGACTAAATCACTGCAATAAAAATCATAAGTTTGAAAAATCCTGCTCATGTAATAGTTTAGATTCATGGCATAAATATATTATGCCCATGGTGCATTAACAACAGTCAGAGTCTGACCCCAGACTGAGATAAATTAGCTAATATGGATTGTAGGTTTGCTGAAAATGCCTCATTGACTGCTTTCAGACAAGCTCCACATTACGAACTGCTCCCAGAATCCTCAGCCTGCTTCCTGTTGCATTAAGCTTCTGGCTGCCTTTGTCAACCTGCCATCTGGTGAACTTTGCCACACTAATGAAACATTTTCCTGGAGCAGAAATGCATTTTAAGGTCCACAACCCCTAAGGCAGATACACTATTTTATTTTTGAGTGACCATGTGGTGGCTTCGAGTCACAGGAGGACATACTGTCAAAACTTTTTTGGGATAAGACATTAGTTAGTCCAAATCAAAATAGCACAGCACACAGCAGCTCCAAAGTCAATCAAAATATAGTTGAATTACATGAGAAAACCTGGCAGTGAATTAGAAGAGAGGTTCTCCTACACACACTTATGGAATCAAGGAAGGCAAACCTGGACAAACGTTATCACCGTTTACCTAAACCATATCTCTTCAGTTTATTATCTTCAGCATTGATGAGGTGTTCATGTGGTCGTTGTGTTCCTCGCAGCATCATATATAGACCATCTGTCCCTCATGCCATAAAAAAGATGATTTCATTCATCATATTTTTGTTGGTTTAATTCCATTTTTAATGTAAAGTTCTGTTGTTAAAGGGATGGTTCACCCAAAAATAAAGATTATGTAATTTAATTAAGCTATGAGAATACTTTTTGTGTGCAATAAACTATGTAGGGTCAGAAAGCTCTTGGATTTCATCCAAAAATTTAATTTGTGTTATGGAGATGAACGAAGGGCTTGACATGAGGGTGAAAAATGTATGACAGAAATTTTGTAAACTCTCCCTATAAATGCAAGTTGTGACTGATGCTTTCTTGAGGAGATTTTGTCAATTTAACTTGTCATTTTACATCACTGTCATTCTTACAGTTCAACTTGAACTATAAAATGTTTCTAAAGTTGTCAGCCAACTGGTAAGTACAAGACTTTAGTTTCATCCATTCACACATTAGTTTTGGACTTTGATTAGTAAGCTCCTACAAACACTTTTTTTTGGAGACATTTCAAGTGTTGGAGTTTGCATTTGAGCACTTTGCTCTGGTTGTGTAACCTTATAAACTTACTGTAGGCCATGGGCAGTATTTGTCTGTTAACTGCAATAATATATTATATTGCAAGTTACTATGAAATTTAAATGGAAAAATAGATATTTTTGGGATTGGTTGAAATTGTTAAAAATTATAAACATAAAAATTATGTTTGTTTAAAATAACTCTGGGACTTGTCCAGATGTGTCACAGGAAGCATATTTAAGCTGGCGCTGTTCACATGGATTTGAGTTTCTCTTTTATTCTCCAAAGAACTTCTTTAACAATAGTTGAAGGTACTTAAAGTTCCTTCAGTTTGCTTCTGTAACCTGAATTACCTGTATTTGTGTACTTATCTTTTGTCAATAGTTGTAAAGACATTTTTCAGATGACTCATTTGATTGTTTTGAACACATGAATCACTACATTATTTAAAGGCCTATTTCCAGGAAGATGGAAAACAGCAGGGAATTCCATGCGTTTCAGACTCTGCTGCGTAAGTGATATGATGCTTATAAGCCAACGGTCCGTGGACGTGACGTTTAAGACTGAGACTATTTTAGAAATGTCTTTCTCAGATCAAATGATTCACACACTTTTTTAAGCAGTGTTGTGTAACATTTAAAAATAACGAAACCCTCTTATCAGAAAGAGAAAGGTTAGTTATGAAAGTTAGGATTATTATTGGTGTTTAGTTGTCAAAGTTACCATGTTTACTTCTTGTGATAATCAAATATGATTTAACATGTACAGAATTATATATTAGTTTCATTAAATTTTGAAAAAAAAAATGTATATAATGTATGCGTATGTGTGTACATATATGTAAATATACGTGTGTGTGTGTGTGTGTGTGTGTGTGTGTATGTATGTATAGCCTATATATATATATATATATATATATATATATATATATATATATATATATATATACATATACACGTTTGTCTTGAAAGCTCTCTATTTGTATGATCAATTTATTTTTTAGAAATTAATTTTATACTTTAGAACACTGAAAAGGACAAATAGTCGAAGCACAAATATTTTTCCATAATCTGTTCTCATTTTTTCCATAGTTTTCTAGACCTGAAGATTACTTAAGGGAAATAGCTAGCCTACTTTTTTAAACTGCACAGGAATCAGTGAGCCAAAGGAAATCATGTTGATTTACATAAACCTCTAATATGACAATGTGTTAGCAAGTGTGTAAAGTTAATGAGTGTAAATTTTATAAATGAAACGGGCCTAAGCACAAATGAAATAACAGTGTTGCACTTGCCTTTTTCCATGCATTTCCTGGAAATAACTTAAATCGATTTTCATATTTCTAAACTGCATAGGATCCTTAACTGTTTTAATTAGGAAATATTTAAATATTTATGGAATCCGAAAGGTCCCCAAAATGGGACTCGAACTCGCGCTCGAAAGTTTGTCTACACAAGGGTATCAGCCTCGACTGTTGGAAGATATTTAAATAAATGTTATAATCATAATTTTTTTTATTTTTTGTTAAACACCGCATATTTGTTCAGTGATAACTATGAAAAAAACAAAGCTCCGCCTACTTCCGGTTTCATCCGAATACAGATACAGCTACGAATAATTTTGTGATTGTTACAGATACAAATACAGATACAAATACTGGTTTCACTGCACACCCACAATATATATTATTATATAATAAATAATTCTTATTGAGTTTTATTGAACTTTGTTTTTTCTCAATAACATTATACTCAAAAAATGTTCTGTATAGTATCACCATAGAGCAACAAATTTATTTATTTTTCTCCAGTAATTTTTTTTTATATATATATATACTGCACATGTACAAGGAAACGAAATGCGGTTAGCATCTAACCAGAAGTGCAATAAGCAGTAAGTAAAGAAAATACAAGGTCTACAATATGTACAATAACTATACAGATAAGTATTATGAACATAATTTACAGATTTTAAATACTATTAGCATGATATACAGATAGGTGTGCTATGAACATACTATGCAGGTGGATTATGTAAAAGTGTATGTACACTATAGGCAGAACTATGAACATATGAACATAATTACACTATTGCAATGGACAGTAAAGTGCATAGAAAATATTTCAGTGTGCAAATGGATTATTCAGTGCTCCTGGATGAACAGACAGTAGTGCAAGTAATAACAAGTTACTGTTTTTTTGCTTGTTGTAAATAAATAAATCAGTCAGATGTAGTGTTGAAGAGGGGGAGGAGTCTGTGTGTGTGGTGTGGGGGGTGTTGAGGGGTGTCAGAGGGCAGAGTTCAGCAAGGAGACAGCTTAAGGGAAAAAGCTGTTCCTGAGTCTTGTGGTCCTTGTCCGGAGGCTCCTGAAGCACCTCCCGGAGGGCAGGAGGTTAAACAGTCCGTGGTCAGGGTGAGAGGAGTCCTTGAGAATGCTGCAAGCTTGTCGTGGACAGCGATTCCTCTGGATGTCCTCAAGAGCAGGAAGTGGTGTCCCTGTGATGCGTTGGGCAGTTTTCAACACCCTCTGCAGTGCCTTGCGGTCAGCCACTGAGCAGTTCCCATACCAGACTGTGATGCAACTGGTCAAGATGCTCTCGATCGCACACCGGTAAATATTCACCAGGATGGAAGAAGACAGCTGGATCTTCTTCAGTGTCCTGAGGAAGAAAAGGTGCTGGTGAGCCTTCTTGACCAGGCTGGAGGTGTTTGTGGCCCAGGACAGTTCCTCCGAGATGGTGGTTCCCAGGAACTTGAAGCTGAAAACACGTTCAACAACCATCCCGTTAATGTGGATGGGTTCATACGTGCTTCCTTTCTTCTTCCTTAAGTCCACAATGAGCTCCTTAGTTTTATTGGTGTTAAGGACCAGGTTATTGTCAGCGCACCATGTGGCCAGGTGCTGTACCTCCTCCCTGTAGGCAGTCTCATCGTTGTCTGTGATGAGGCCAATCACCGTGGTGTCGTCTGCAAACTTAATGATGGAGTTGGATCCATGCACAGGCTTGCAGTCGTGGGTGTAAAGGGAGTAAAGGAATGGGCTCAGCACACAGCCCTGTGGTACGCCAGTGTTAAGTGTGATGGTGATGGAGTGGGTGTGGCCTGACCGAACATGCTGAGGCCTGTTGGTCAGAAAGTCCATAATCCAGTTGTAGAGGGAGGTGTTAATGTCCAGGTCTCCAAGTTTTGTGGTCAGCTTGGAGGGAATGGCGGTGTTAAATGCTGAACTGAAGTCAACAAACAACATCCTAACATACGTGGTTATGGTCCAGGTGTTTGGTGCAGAGTGCAGCACTGTGCATACTGCATCCTCTGTGCTCCTATTCCTACGGTAGGCCAATTGATGTGGGTCCAGTGTGGGTGGGAGGCAGTCTTTGAGGTGTGCTAGGACCAGTCGCTCAAAGCACTTCATAATGATGGGTGTGAGTGCTACGGGGCGATAGTCATTCAGGCACATTGGGGAGGAGTGTTTCGGTACTGGCACAATGGATTTGGACTTAAAATATGTTGGCACAGTTGCTTGGCACAGTTGCTTAGAGACTGTGAATGAATGTCTATGAAGACCCCTGCAAGCTGCTCTGCACATGCCCTAAGCACACATCCAGGAATGCCATCTGGGCCAGCAGCCTTGCGTGCGTTGATCTGGCTCAGTGCAGTGTGGACATCTGTGGAGGTGAGTTTGAGGGTTTGGTGGTCTGCTGAGTGTGTGATTTTTGGTGGCCATCTCCTTGCTGTTGCTGTTGAAGCGAGCATAGAATTCATTTAGCTCGTTAAGGAAGGAGATGTCCGTGACCGTTGGAGTGTAGTTGCTTGACTTGTAGTCACAGATGATCTGGATGCCCTGCCACATGCGCCGAGGTTCAGAATTGGAAAAGTGTTCCTCTACCTTCAGCTTGTAGCAGTACTTGGCCTTTTTGATGCCCCTTTTCAGGTTAGCCCTGGATTTACTGTAGGCCTGAGCGTCGTCTGACCTGAAGGCAGTGCTGCGGGCTTTCAGCAGAAGTCGCACCTCCTTGTTCATCCATGGCTTCTGATTAGGATATGTTGTTTTATATATATTTATATATATATATATATATAAAATATATTGAGCTTTTTATTCCTTTATGATTTAGACAGGACAGTGGAGAGAAGATAGGAAAGTATTGGGTAGAAAGAGGGGAGCGGGACTGGCACAGGGATACGAGATGGGAATCGAACTCTGGTCGCTGTGAGTGCAGTTGTGCTGTATATGTCGGCGCACTCCAGTAATTTCTAAAGTCTCTCTTTCAGTAGAAACTAAACCCCTGTGTTTCCTGTGGGTGGATGAAGCTTTATGTGAGACAGACAGAAACCCAGGCAATACTAAAAATAAAGTTCTTTCTGCTCCTAGGAAGCACAATCTGATGGAGGTCTGCTGATAAGTGTTAACATATGTCCAGACAGTGGAGAAGAGCGTGAGATTACTAAGGAAGGATAGATGAGAGTTGGGCGGCTTGGATATGCACAGCTGTGCTTTCCTACTGGCACATATTCATCATGGATGCGGGACAAATCTCCCTCATCGCCCATATAAAGACCCAAGCACGACCTCTCCCACTTCTTCCAAAGAATTATCACACTACCACTAGCTCCTATAAGCAAGCGAGTTAGTGTGGATATTGATGTTGGCGATCAAATGCATGACAGATTAATGCGATAATACATGCTCCTCAGCTAAGTTGATTATGAATAAATGCTTTTCCTCTTCCGCCAAACTGACAACTTGCAATTTATAGTGTGAATAGATTTGAACTGTGTAATCAGAGTCTAAAATGAACACTCGCCAAATGGCAGGTGTGACAAATTCGGTTTGTGGAGTTGAAATCAAACTTTAAGAACATTGTATGCGATTAAAATAAAAGATGTCAGGTTTGGTTGGGTTCAGAAGCCTTTGCATGTATTTTGATGTGTGTTTTGTAGCCGTGAGAATCATGTCTGCAGGGTGAGTTTGGTATCATTTATGTTAAACAGATGTTCTTATCATGTTTACTTACAAATGTTTTCCTCATCTGCTTTTGATTCAGCAGTGTTCATGTGCCTTCAGGTCTGTTTTCTGTTATGATGCACAACATATGGCTGAATGACAAAGAAAAACATTGGGCTACAATAAAAAAAAAGTTATTTTGATGTTTCATTTAACGACCAATCAAAAGCCGTTGTAGTTTTGTGTTGAATTTATGAAGAATTTCCTGCCCACTCTTATAAATAATGAAAGTGAATCAATGAAGCTGTTCCTTGGAAAACACCATTAATGTATCCTAAAGTGATCCAATATGACTTCTGAATAAATAAGATGGTTTGAAGTGACTAACAGATGGACATTTCTTGATCTTCTTTCATGAAAGTGAGGACTGATGCATGAAAGAATCATTTAGGCTAGTTTTGTGAACTGATTCTTGGAAAAGATCCGAATCAAAAGAACAGTTTGGTTGCAGTCTTTTTGGACTGGAACCCAACATGTTTTATATTTTACACTGAACTCTTATTTTCCAAATGTAAAAGTAAAAGAGTCTTTTTATGACATGGAGCCATTTGTTGTTATAGCGAATCCCAGGTATGGCGGCTATCAGGAAAAAGCTGGTGATCGTGGGAGATGGAGCATGTGGGAAGACCTGTCTCCTTATAGTGTTCAGCAAAGACCAGTTTCCAGAAGTCTACGTGCCTACTGTGTTCGAGAACTACATCGCAGACATCGAAGTTGACAGCAAACAGGTTGGTATTGATTTTGGTCACCTTCAACCTCCACAGCCTGTCTTTGTACAACTCTTCTCAACAATATTTCCAGTCCTTGAGGTTTGGGTTGGTTTTGAAAATGTCTGATTGTGAAAGCCAAGCTGAGATCTGTCAGCAAACTAGAACATGTTGCGAGTTTTTTCTTTTTTTCTTTCCAGTTATTTTCCTTAGTTTTACTGTCTTGTTCATTCTTAAACCAGTGAAGAATCTGTGAATGTTGTTTTTGTTATTTAATGTGTATTTTAGTTATCCTCTATAGATCCATTATCCAGATGTTTATTCAAACAATCAAACTAAAAAGTGTAAAAAAAATAGTCATTGTTTTGGAAACATTGTTTTGTGTTGTTATTGTTAACTAAAACTATTAAAAACTATTTTCCGTAATTTAAAAAAAAAATACTAAAATCTAAAAAACAATTAGTAATAAGTAAAAATTAGTAAAAAAAAGTAATTGTTTTGGAGCAGTGTTGAACTAGCTTGGTAATACCAAACTCTGCTACTTCGCTTTGCTTCGTAGTCTGGAAGGGCATAACTGACAAGCGTTTTCTTTCTTGTTTGTCTGCTTGTCTGAAGTTTAAAATCGTCGGTTACCCGTAAGCCAATCACACAATGTTTGGTTATGACGTTTGTTATGCGCCGGCTCAGCCGCCTCGAACTTCTACCGTAAACTCTGGTATGCTGCGAGGACAAAAAAACCATAGAGCGAGTTTCGGTGCCTCCTTAACCTGATCCTCCATAAGAGCAACCAAGGGGGACACAATCACAATTATCGCCTTGCCGGACTTTGGCCTCCCCAGTTTCTCGCTGACGATCGGTAACAGTTGATAAATAAACTTTTCCTAAATCCTTTCACGATTAGGACCACAACATCACCTCCATTCAAAATGTAAAACAAACGCTATGCGAATAGCATCCCGTGTCTCCATGTCCGCTGTCGTTTTCGATTTCCCTTACCTAAACTACGAACTTACATTCGGTGCTTATCGTCCATGTCACGGCTCTCAGCCCGCCCTCTGTTCGTTGATTGGCCGGCTGTTTTGAGGCCGGAGGAAAACTGGGAGATACGTCGCCATCTCTGACTGAGTACAGAAGGGAACTGAAATTGAGCGGAAGTACGAAGTCTGACGTAGTCAGGCTAGTGTTGAACTTAAACTATTAAAAAATCAATCAAATCAGAATAATAAACACTATGGTAATAGTATGATAAATAGTAAAAAAAATACTTTAATAGTATATAAATAATAACAAGATGAAAATCATTAGCCCATAGTTCAGATTTTTTGCAGTTCTGACCACTCTGAAATCTAAAGGGGACTTTGCAAAACAGGAAATGACTGTTCTCTCTGGTTTCCTGACTGGACTCAAGGTATCCCGCCCCCTGTCGCTGTTAAGGAGCAGGATGGCATCTCTTTTAAACCCCCTTCGCTCTCTCAGTAGTGTTACGCTGCTTATTTTGTCAAAATATAGAAGCTTCCCAGTGTCGATGGAGCATAAATCTTTCCATCCTTTGTGGGGAAAAAAGACATTCGTCTTCATAGTCTTTCTCCAAAATGTGGTCTACAATCGATATGACGTTCATTTTTGGCTGGTGCAATGCATGTACACATTTTGAAAAACTATGAGCCATCAAAAGCATTATAGGCTTGTTTATTCTGCACCTGAACAGATTATTATGCAGTAGAGCTTCAGATCAGTGTACACGGATGGAAAAAATATTCTGGTCTCTGAGTGAATTAAGGAAAGGTTGTGTAATGATGTGGCATCAGGCTCAACGTATGACTCAGCAACGCTATGAAGCCTCATTGCTGAGCTTCAATCTTACAGGAGAGCAGAAGGGATGGACTTTGATTCCCTCTAATCAGTCGTTCAACTAATTCAGTTCATTAGGCTTGTTGTGATTGGATAAACCAATCCTTGCTGTGGCTCTGTACACATGTGAGTCAAGAGTGACATATCTGAGACCATATCACTGCTGATGGATAAATGTTTTTTTAGATTATCAGAATTAATCTGACATTGAAAACAGATGAAGGTTGAAAACCTTTACGGTGAAAACAATTATTATTATTTTTTACTTTACATTATAAATAAAGTTTATTAAGTATTATTGATATTTGAAATGTAGATATTAAAAAAATATTTAAAATTGTGTTTGATAAAAAATTTATTCTTAAAGTTGGTTTTAAGGTCATTTTAATACTTGAAATGTAAATATTAAAATGTTTTGAAATTTAAAGAAAAAATATTAGAAATTTAAATATTACAAATATTTAAAATTAAGCTTGCTTTATTTATTCATTTAAATATGTATTTACAAATATATTTTAAATAGTACATAAAAATTGTACATGTACATTTCCAACTAGACATCTTAAGCCAGAACATTTTCTGTTACGAATGTGTAACGCTTATTTTGCCTCATTTCTTGGGTTTTACATTGCCTATTCATTCAGACAATGTTTATATCATATTGAAATATATATTAAGTGCACTTCTGCTTTTGTGTAACTTGTTTGATTGCAAATTAGTCATAATTTGCAGTCCAGCATAGTGTACAGATCATAAAAGGCTTTGACTAGCTATCACAACTGAGCTTTGACTCCTTCTGTCCAATTATGATCCACAGGTGGAGCTGGCATTGTGGGACACAGCAGGACAGGAAGACTACGATCGTCTGAGGCCCCTGTCTTACCCAGACACCGATGTCATCCTCATGTGTTTCTCCATTGACAGTCCCGACAGTTTAGGTAATCCCATTTCCCAAAAACCCAGAAATCTTGTTCATATCTTTTATTTTGGCTCACCCTTTAGGCGAAGGCCTTTCTTACTGGAAAAAAGGATTCACTGGGTCATTACTGTATGCAGGAAGTTCCTGTGTTTTGTCTAAGAGTCGAGGCGCATCATGATAACTCTTGTGTCCATGACATTACTGTCTTTTATCTCCACCAGCTTCCCGAAAGAACATCCTTGTTCTCTTCTCTGTTTCAATTTGTGTCTGGAAGCTTGAACAAATTCAACTCATGCTAGAATTGTATAAAGGTTATTGCAGACAGTTCTGAGATTATTTGTCAGGATTCAGCCACATGATTCAGCAGAGTTCATAAGATCATTATTACATAACAATTAATCCAACAGTGAAATGAGTGTTGGAATGGAACCACCATTATTCTTCCGAGACTCTAAACATGAATTACTAATGAATAATAGGATTGGATTTGCTGGGGAAAATCGCTTATTTCACTCATACTTTATTTGGGTCACATTCACATTACAAAACCGCATTCTATAAGACCATATATAAGTATTATTTAACATTTTCATATTTTTGTGACCGATATTTTTATTTTACCATATTTTTCTTCATACAGTACTTACAGTTTGGAACGTGGAAAACTTTATTTATATATATATGTATGTAAGTGTGCGTGTGTTTTTTTTTTTTTTTTTCTTGTATATCATTTTTATACAATTTATGTTATAATACTACATATATTAATTATATTTAGAAAAGAATTGTATCCTGCTTTCTTTTTCAAATATAATTGAAATGTATTAACAAGCGTTTTTTATTTCAATGATGTGCATTTTATATCAATAGTCAACTTTTTTTTATGTGTGTATATTTTATATCATGATTATAAAAAACAAATTTTTTTACAAGCTTGGAAATATCATCTTATGTTAATTTTTATTATTATTTAATTAAGCTGTGTGTATATTATTTATTATACTCTTTGTATAGTATTTCCAATGTCTTTTTGTTTCCTCATTTGAATGAAATCAATCTTGTGTGTGTGTGTGTTGTGTGTTGTGTGTGTGTGTGTGCGTGATCTCTCAGAAAACATTCCAGAAAAGTGGACACCGGAGGTGAAGCACTTCTGCCCCAACGTTCCCATAATCCTTGTGGGCAATAAGAAGGATCTGCGAAACGATGAACACACACGGAGAGAGCTGATCAAGATGAAGCAGGTGTGTTCCCTGGGCTGGCCATACCTCCACTATGGGGAGTCCCATTAAAAAGCTCTTAGCAGCCAGAATTACTGCCACTCTAGAAGCCCTGATCGGTTATCATTTGTCAAACTCATTGCACAATCAGTCCAACCTCTAATAACCAATGACTGATGCCCCCCATATAATGCGTCAGCAATAGTGTTCGGTAATCTGGGCAGACAGCCTCTGTTAAATCGATCCATTTAGTTGGCAGAATTAACATCGTATGTCATAAGTCGGACAGACAGTGCTGCACAATTTTGACATCCATCATTCAGTAACCGTAATTCGGTTTTAAATCATATTGCATGTAATGATTTAGTTCCAACGCCTCTGTTTTGCAGGAGCCAGTTAAACCAGAGGAGGGCAGGGACATGGCCAACCGCATTAGTGCCTTTGGCTACCTGGAATGCTCAGCTAAAACTAAGGATGGCGTGAGGGAAGTATTCGAAATGGCCACCAGGGCGGCACTCCAAGTCCGCAAAAGGAAGAAGAGGAGCGGGTGCTTGCTGTTGTGAGAGAACTTTCCAGTCTTTTCCAGAATGATCTCAATAATGACCAGGAAAAACCAAACTCCACAAAAAAAGAAAGATAGGTTTTTGACCAAACAGCATAAATACACTGGACTGTATGTCACATTTCATGCATACAAACAGGTGGAAGATGGAGGAATGTGAATAAAATATGCATTAAATGGACAGAGGGTGAGCAGAAAAGCAGGTTAGATCAGTATATGATATGTCTTGATTTAGTTTTCCTTATGGCACAATGTTTTTTAGAATACATTTTTATTTTATTTTTCCCCTTCAGTTTGTACTGTACGGATGATGTTGGTTGTAGCGGTATTGTTTTTTTGCACATTTATCGATCGACTATTATAGCTAAGTCTGGTTTTCATATGATTGTAATCGAAATTAATATAACAATGTAGAATTATCTTAATAGCACAGAATTTGGTAATAAAATCAGTGCCTTTATTGCCATTCCCTCCACAAATTGAATGTACTCTGGTAAAGTGGTAGTTTTGAGATTCTCTGTGACTTAACACACTTTTCTAGTAGTGAGAAACCATGTATTTAAATGTATTTAGGTAATATTGAGTATGTTTATATCTTTCAGTCCCCAAATAAATAGTAATTACATGCACTTAGAAGGCTCAGTCAGATTAATTAGGAATGTGACGCATTTCATTTGAATTATCCTATTTGTCCTCCACACATGCATAAATATGCGTGCACGTGGAGCTCTAAACTGGTTTGACCTGCCTTGAATATCTGGGCTGAGCTCAAGCTGTCACATAATCTGACTGTATGGTCCTCACGTTGAGTATTGTCAATGCAAACTTTAAATTTTTTAAGTTTGAATCACTTATTAGGTTTCTAGCACTGCAAAACGTCAAATAAATACACCTATGATTGCTAGCAAATGTGTATTAGCTAGAAGAGGCCTTGAGTGCCTTTGCTTTTCCCACAGAACTGTGTGCATTTAGTTAGCTGTCATTAATGCGTTTTGTTTGAGATAAGTTTATTTGCATGCACAAGTTTTGTCTCAAACAGTGTTGTAATGTTTCATGCCAGTAAAGTAAAGAGGTGTCCGGGCCATCAGGGTTTTGAGAATAACCGTTGTGCATCTAGAAAAAGATCTGTAGCTTTTATTCGCTTGTGTAAAATTCATGTAATGATGACACTTCCACTGCTGTCCCCTACTGGTGCCATGAGATGCCTGACATTAAGTACAACCCGAATTCCGGAAAAGTTGGGACGTTTTTTAAATTTTAATAAAATGAAAACTAAAAGACTTTCAAATCACATGAGCCAATATTTTATTCACAATAGTACATAGATAACATAGCAAATGTTTAAACTGAGAAAGTTTACAATTTTATGCACAAAATGAGCTCATTTCAATTTTGATTTCTGCTACAGGTCTCAAAATAGTTGGGACGGGGCATGTTTACCATGGTGTAGCATCTCCTTTTCTTTTCAAAACAGTTTGAAGACGTCTGGGCATTGAGACTATGAGTTGCTGGAGTTTTGCTGTTGGAATTTGGTCCCATTCTTGCCTTATATAGATTTCCAGCTGCTGAAGAGTTCGTGGTCGTCTTTGACGTATTTTTCGTTTAATGATGCGCCAAATGTTCTCTATAGGTGAAAGATCTGGACTGCAGGCAGGCCAGGTTAGCACCCGGACTCTTCTATGACGAAGCCATGCTGTTGTTATAGCTGCAGTAGGTGGTTTTGCATTGTCCTGCTGAAATAAACAAGGCCTTCCCTGAAATAGACGTTGTTTGGAGGGAAGCATATGTTGCTCTAAAACCTTTATATACCTTTCAGCATTCACAGAGCCTTCCAAAACATGCAAGCTGCCCATACCGTATGCACTTATGCACCCCCATACCATCAGAGATGCTGGCTTTTGAACTGAACACTGATAAAATGCTGGAAGGTCTCCCTCCTCTTTAGCCCGGAGGACACGGCGTCCGTGATTTCCAACAAGAATGTCAAATTTGGACTCGTCTGACCATAAAACACTATTCCACTTTAAAATAGTCCATTTTAAATGAGCCTTGGCCCACAGGACACGACGGCGCTTCTGGACCATGTTCACATATGGCTTCCTTTTTGCATGATAGAGCTTTAGTTGGCATCTGCTGATGGCACGGCGGATTGTGTTTACCGACAGTGGTTTCTGAAAGTATTCCTGGGCCCATTTAGTAATGTCATTGACACAATCATGCCGATGAGTGATGCAGTGTCGTCTGAGAGCCCGAAAACCACGGGCATCCAATAAAGGTCTCCGGCCTTGTCCCTTACGCACAGAGATTTCTCCAGTTTCTCTGAATCTTTTGATGATGTTATGCACTGTAGATGATGAGATTTGCAAAGCCTTTGCAATTTGACGTTGAGGAACATTGTTTTTAAAGCTTTCCACAATTTTTTTACGCAGTCTTTCACAGATTGGAGAGCCTCTGCCCATCTTTTTCTTCTGAGAGACTCTGCTTCTCTAAGACAAAGCTTTTATAGCTAATCATGTTACAGACCTGATATCAATTAACTTAATTAATCACTAGATGTTCTCCCAGCTGAATCTTTTCAAAACTGCTTGCTTTTTTAGCCATTTGTTGCCCCCGTGCCAACTTTTTTGAGACCTGTAGCAGGCATTAAATTTTAAATGAGCTAATTAAGTGGATAAAAGTGTAAAATTTCTCAGTTTAAACATTTGCTACGTTATCTATGTTCTATTGTGAATAAAATATTGGCTCATGAGATTTGAAATTCCTTTAGTTTTCATTTTATTAAAATTTAAAAAACGTCCCAACTTTTCCGGAATTCGGGTTGTAAATTAGCAACACTACATAAATCCACCCCCATGTTTCCTGTCTGTGTTGACTGTTTGAACGAGTGTTGAATTCAATAGCATGGGTTAGCTTGGTTTCCCTCTTCTGCTAATGTAAAATAAGAGGGTGAAAGGCACAAAAAATTTTTCAAGGTGTCCTGGGTCATATTTCAACCAAAAAAAAACAAAAAAAAATCTTCCTTGTTTAGGTCCATCAGAAGCACACAGAACATGAAACTAACCATCTGTATAATTCTTAAACACCTGGAACACTATAGCAATGATTTCGAAGTTATTAAACTGGGCATTATTAAAACACAGATTGTAATGTACTGACTGTGCACAAAGAATATCCCATTAGACCAAGTACAAACTAAACACTACATGCTAATAAATGTTCTTGAGCTTTTTTTGTTTTCCAATGTACTGATTTGTGAAATCCTCTATGCAGATGTGAGAACAGACCCATGACCGTTGTGAATTCGTCGTCTGCATGAGTAAATGACTACAGCGTCCAGCTTTAGCATACAGAGCTCCACTTCGGACTCTGAGATCAATCTGCTGTGTGTGTTCATATGGTCTCTTCCTTTTTTCTGGAAGTATTAAATATGATTTATTAATCCAGATTTTTATGAGCGCTCATAGTAACAATGCTTTGTAAACGGGACTAGTAGTAATTGTTTGAATGAACTGAAACCAATCCATGTTAATAAACTATTTTTTTCGAAACAAAACAGTGTTGCACTTTTTTACTTTTGTGTGAAATTAAATGCAGTGAAAACTTGTCAATTTTTCAAATGCTGGACCATTTACTGTTAAATGTTTCTTTTTTTTTTTTTGCTAAATTTTCAGTCTTTTCTGCTTAGATTTTAAGTACAACATAATAAAACAATACCACCATAGGCATAAAGTCATGTATTCTAATATTCTAAATATAACACCAAATATATATATTTATATATAAATATATATATTAATCTAAAAATAAACAAAAGGCTAAAGACATACAGTATACTGGCATAATTTGCATTGACAATTTTTTTATTTTATTTTAATAGCCATTTAATTGCTAGAAACATTTTAAGTAGTGCTAAAAAGCATTTGAAATAAGTAAATATGCATTTTCAGTGATAAAGAAAAATAAAACAGATTTATGTATTAAATTAAAGAAATTAAGCATTGATAAAAATTGAACCGTGTTGGCTAATGAAAGTGATAATGCGACTGTGATCTTTAATCTACATCAAGTTGCACAAGTGCTACAATCTCTCCACTTTTAACTTAGTAGTGTACAAATGGGCTGTTTTGCTGCATTACCAATTGAATCATTCATCTGCCTTGTTTTACTGGCAGAAATCAACAATAAAATGAGTCTGTCAATACTGCTTTACTGATAAAAATTCATAAAATTCCCATTTGCTCTGGATGTAAGCTGATGGTCTCATTTGATTGTTGTAAATCTGGTCCTCACTGCTCAGATCCCCACTCTGGATGCGCATGCTGCTGTAGTGGGCTTTCGTCTATATCTAGACACAAATGCGCAATGAGTCATACGATCACATAATATAGTTACACTTCAGGTCTGAAAGTGTTACATAAGGCTGCGTACCATCAGAGCTGATTTTTAAAGATGCCAGCCGGCTGACCACATCCTCTTCTCCTTCTGCATCCTTGTAGTCGAAGCCAGTGTAGCCCTGCTCGAGCTCACAGTACCGGATAAACCTACACAAACAAATACACATTAATGAACTAGTCCATACAGACTATCAGTGTGACAACAATTTCCTGGAATGAAACAGAACTTGTTCCACTTTCAAATCCACAAACAAAGAAAATCAAGTATCAATCAAACACAGTCCAAAACTGGTGTGTAGTGCTTCTAAATATAACTGGAAGAAAAACAGGGAGATTTTTCTCCTGGGCATGTGGCCAGTGTAAAGCGAGGTCATTGTTTTGCATAAGAAATGCTAATATGGCATGTTATAAAAGATGTTGGCAGCCAATCAGGTGGTTTGTAAGTTCAAAATGGTTTTGTAATTGGCGTTTTTTTTTATTCAAAATGGGTTGTAAGTGGCCTGCGGGCGTTAAGACTATTTGCCATTGGGTCGGTGGCAGGTTAAGCTTAGAGGAACATACTTTACCTCTGCCAAGTAGGATCCTTGCTTAGGATGACTGGGTTTCCCACCACAATGAGCAAGGCCTTGGCTCTGGTCATGGCCACATTAAACCTCTGTGGGCAACAGAAGAGCTTCACTACAGGGTGGATTCATTTCTCTAATCTAAATCCAAACAGATGGTCAGAAACATGTGTTTGACCTCTACTGCTCTGATTATGAGCTTCTGTGATTCTTGTAGTTAAAACAACTGCTATTCGATTCCACAAATGCCAACCAGTAGCTCTTATTCAGACTTTTGAACAGTAGTATGTATATATACTTGATTTACTGCATTACAAATGGCAATAAGATGGTTAACCAACTTATCCAATAGAAATGAACTACAGACCTTCTCATTCGAGAGGAAGCCAATGTTGAAGTCTTGGTCCATCTTGACATAGTTGGCGCTACTACGGACAGTAGAGACTATGATGACTTTTCTCTCTTGCCCCTGAAACTCTTCCACTGACCCCACCTACAAGAACCCAAAAAAATACAACAGCAAAAACGATGAGCTCAGAGAGGGAGAAAAAAAATGAATAAATAAATCAAAATGACAGGCCAACCTTGATGTCTTTCCACTTGTTCAACTCTGCCACGGTGTTCAGAGCTTTCCGAATTTTTTCCACCTAAAATGAATTAAAAAAAATTGTTAAATAGTATAGAGGGGTATTTATTTCTAATATTTTTTAAATACATTTTTTTAATTCAATAAAATAGCTATAAAAAGACTTCAAATTATACATTTTATTCATTACTAATGACAAGCAAATTTTACAACACAAAGTAAAAGTATCCATTCTCAGTCTTCCCTGTTTCCTGTAAGGAGTGATAATGCCAATGTCACTGGTGCTGAGTTTTGGCAGACCCTTCTTGCCCTGCGATTGAATGAGCTTGTTGAGGTAGCTGACGATGACCTCGATCTCAGTCACGTTGAAGAATGAAGGACTGTTGGACTCCCTTTCGTCTTTCCCCATCACTCCATGAAACACGACAGGAAATCCCTGTTCATTAAAGAAACAAGAAAGTGCTTTATTCATTCATTGTCCAACATTCGCACCTTCCACACATTCTTTGACACACATATAATACCTAGATAACTCAACTACACTCATAAAAATTAAAAGTTCTTTAATGGCATCTATGGTTCCATGAAAAACATACATGAAACCTTTCAAGATTCTTTAGATTTAAAAATAGTGCTTTTAAGAACTGTTCACTTAAAGGTTTCCTTAGGGAACCAAAAATGAAACCTTTATTTTTAAGAATGTAGAAACAAGATCTTACATAATCCACAGTCACAGTGTGTTCAGTATATTTTCTTATTAGCTCTGATTCTGTTTAAACATTCAGTTATCAACAAAACCAGCACAGGTTTTTGCTTTGTCAAACAAAAAAGTTTTTGTGTTGTGGTCTGGTACCTTCATAGGGAGATGCTCCCAGAGACAGAAGGCCTTCCGCTCCATCTGGTTTGCAAACACCTGCAGCTCATTGTCATAGAAGAGCTCGTTGGGGATCTTGAGGATGGCGGGATGAGATCTGTGATGGAGCGAGATGTACTTGACAATAAGTGATCCGTCATCACTTTTGACATTGAAAATGGTTGAGAGATAAGATTAGAACCTGTAGTTGCGCAGAAGTTTGGTGACGAAGCGAGTGTCAAATCCAGAATGACCGTCCTGGCTCTTCTGATAGAGCGCGTTCTGTTTCATCAGCCTCTCCAGGAGGGACAGCCCTGTTTCATATGAGACGGTATTAAAAATAAAATTTCATGACTTAACTACAGCTGAGTTCAAGAAGAAGAAATAAATGAAAAATACAATGGAAGTCATGAGACATATTTGAGTACCCAGTCCATGTAGTTGTGCCAGTGGAGATCTCATAACGGGGCCCAACTGCTTCGGGTCTCCGGCCAAAACCAGCTGGCCCTTCTCAGGGTCGAGCAAACCTTGGGCAGAGAGAGAAAGCACAGTGTAGAAATGAACAATGTGTTCTTCTAATCTGAGTTCTCCATCTCCTCTCCCAACCTTTCCTCATTTACCTGCGATCCCGATGATACACTCAGGCTCCATGGCTTGTCCGGCCTCATCTATGAAGATGTGTGTGAAGTGACCCTTACCAACACCTCCTGTCACGAGTCTGAAGGACACACAATTAGTTATTAATTTTTAGCCAGCATAGCAGAACATCCCAGCTAGCACAAAGTAAACTGACAGAGAATATGACAGGATCATTATAGTACTGCACACCGCCAGAATGGACAGAGTTTCAAGTGCTATATTAGTGTTACGACTGCTGTACCTTCCTGCGGTGACCAGAGTGACAACAATGACACTGTAGTCCATCAGAGCTTGTCTAGATGGGAGTAGGAAGCTGTCTTGAGCTTCATTCCAGTTACTGTGTTTCTGTAGGGAATTGATATAATCTATAATTATCTCATTTAAATAAAACATATATATATATATATATATATATATATATATATATATACAGTACAGACCAAAAGTGAAATGAAATCAAAAGTACACATTTGATTTCATTTCATATATTTAAATAATATTAATATACTATATTTCGGTATACACTTATTTGGTCACTTTTAGTGAATTGAGTGAACAGATAGACAGACAGTCATAGATAGATGGATGGATGGATGGATGGATGGATGGATGTTACATATAAAGAAATAACATTACATTTATATAATATAGTGCATTCATGATATTTACAAATATAATATAAACTATCATACATTTTTGTTTTATATATGTAAATATTATTAATACATTATAATTCATATAATATTATAACAAAAGTTCAAGCTGAGTGCAGTGGGGTAGAGTATTCTGCGCAGTGTGCTGGTGTTACCATATGCATATTCCAGGCATCCTTTTGTAATCTAAACTACATACAAAAAATAAGAGTAGTGGTAATATGTAATTCCAGACACTCCCCATGTATTTGATATCTCACCAGCAGTTTCTGCGGTAAAGTGCGTGGGTCTCTACTGGGAGCACAGAGTCGGTAGAGGCGATGGCCATCCACATATCCTAACAACCTCTCACACAGAAGGTCACAGGCACTGTTTGAGGGAGCGCAGGCCAGGATATGGGTTGTATCCTTGGATTTATTCACCTGGAAGCAATAAACAAGCACAAAGTCATGCGTCACCTGGCTGTTTAACGCTGTAATAAACACATGAATGAAGTAGTCCTTATGATTGCCTTTACCTGCTTTATGGCTTCCACCACTGTGACAGTTTTGCCTGTGCCAGGGGGTCCAAAGATCAGGTAAGGTGCTGGTTTGGATGTGCCCGACAGGATGTGCTGCACTGCTGCCTTCTGCTCAGGGTTGTTCTCTAAATCTTTATTGAACATGCTGGAGGATAAGCACCAAAAGGTTTGATAGAAAAAAACACACAGGAAAACATACAGCTCAGGTTACAGTGTCTTTGTGTTCCTATCATCATCTCAGAGGACATTCCTAATATATGTGCATGTGCGCGGATGTACTGTAGATGTGTGTGAGTGTTTGCATTCAGACCTGAGGTCTGGTAGTGCAGTCTGTTCAGTGCCCTTATCAGAGGGGAACAGCACATCTCCCAGTCCGTGCTGACCAGCGAGCTCCACTGCCCTGTGCTGAAGCCTTATGGGGAAGCGATTGATGTTGAACTCAACATCGAACTTCATGTTGCTGACAAACTTCTGGAGAAGCCTACAAACACAGACCCAAAGACATTCGATCATGTTCTTAAAGAAGGTTTATAATTATTATAGGCCTATAATTATTATTAAGAAGTATTTTTTTTAAGTCTCTTATGCTTAAAAAGACTGCATTTGTTTGATTAGCAATACAGCAAAAACAACTATTAATGTTAACGTTACATAACTGCTTTAAAAATGTAATTTATTCCAATGTAATGTTTTCCTGTATCCAGCATCATTACTCCAGTCTTCAGTGTCACATGATCCTTAAGAAATCGTTCTAATATACTGATTTGATGCTCATAATTACCAATGTTGAAAACAGTTGTGATGCTTAATAGTTTTGTGGAAACAGTGATTCTTTAATGTATAGAACGTTAAAAAGAACAACATTATTTGAAACTGAAATCTTTTGTAGCCTTATTAAAGTCTTTACTGTCACTTATTAGTGTCTTTAAAATAAGTAAATAAATAAATAAACATCTCGCTGACCCCAAACTTTTAGACAGTAGTGTATATATAAAATTAGGTAGTCAGAACAAAAACGTGTTAAAAACATGTTACAGTGTGGTTACTATCCATGAAAGCTATGTATCGCGTTATCACTGTGTGTAATATTTCACATTTCTTACTTCTTGGAGAAGCCGAGTTTAACTTTGTCAAGTTCTACACGATGGACATAGCCTTGATAGACAGTGATGGGCTGGTTCCTGTCCTCTGACAAACAGAAGTTCAGTGTATCTCCTCGTAGTACAGACGGTCTGTTCTCTGCCACCCCTGGTACCTGAGTTAAAGACAGAGACAAAGTTGACAGAAAAATACAAATTTCAGTCCATCTGGCATGAATAAGAACACATCTGTGTTAGATAATTGTGCTTCTCACTCACTTTGAGAATGAGCAACTTTTTGTTTGATTTGTCGAGGGTCATAGTCTTGCCGTAGAGATCGTACTTCTTGATGTCCACCTCCATCTGAATCTCTTCCAGGTGTAGGAGGAGGTGAAAGCGCTCGGTGTAGTTCTTCATGCATAGCTGGCTGTCCAGCACTTGCCTGAGAACATACAGATACATACTCAGAGAGAGAGAGCTGTGTGGCTTACTTTAAACATCAGTACATCAGTTCAACACAATTTCCTTGCTCTAAAAAAGTCCATGCTTGCTTGCCTGACTCTGGGAAGCTGCTGTCTTACTGGGGGTGAAAGGCGCTCAGAGTCCTCCAGCTTGTGTTTGGCCAACTCTTTCAAGTAGGCTGGGTACTTATATTGATTCAACTTCACCATAATCCTCAGAGTGTGTGTGATGAAACTATGAAAAATACACAGGGAGAAATACTGATTCAACAATATTGAACACAGTAGATAGATAGATAGATAGATAGATAGATAGATAGAGAGAGAGAGAGAGAGAGAGAGAGAGAGAGAGAGAGAGAGAGAGAGAGAGAGAGAGAGAGAGATAGATAGATAGATAGATAGATAGATAGATAGATAGATAGATAGATAGATAGATAGAT
This sequence comes from Carassius carassius, assembly GCF_963082965.1. Lineage (NCBI taxonomy): Eukaryota > Metazoa > Chordata > Actinopteri > Cypriniformes > Cyprinidae > Carassius > Carassius carassius. Next base: position 5,531,707 of record NC_081771.1, read on the forward strand.
AGATAGATAGATAGATAGATAGATAGATAGATAGATAACCTCTCGGGGGGTACCCCTTCTTCCACGATCCTGTTCTCCGGCTGGAGTCTCCTGCTCTGTTTGGGGTTATATGGACTCTCTGGGCCCAGTGTCTCAGCAAGCCCAGATTGAACCACTGCCTCCAGTTCCCGGACTATAAAGAAGGGCTTAGCAGAACCTGGTGGATCTGCCTCTGGACAGAACTCAAAGTACATGGTGGCTGGAAAGTGTCCGTGGTGGTGGACTTTATAATGCACTTCAACGGCATAACTCTCACCTAGCAGAGAGACATCAATCTGACATTGTTGTGAGCATCCTAATTTAATTTGAACATCTATCTATCTATCTATCTATCTATCTATCTATCTATCTATCTATCTATCTATCTGTCTGTCTGTCTGTCTGTCTGTCTGTCTACTGTATCTATCTATCTATCTATCTATCTATCTATCTATCTATCTATCTATCTGTCTGTCTGTCTGTCTGTCTGTCTGTCTATCTATCTTCCTACTGTATCTATCTATCTATCTATCTATCTATCTATCTATCTATCTATCTATCTATCTATCTATCTATCTATCTATCTACTGTATCTGTCTGTCTGTCTGTCTGTCTGTCTGTCTATCTATCTATCTATCTATCTATCTATCTATCTATCTATCTATCTATCTATCTATCAGATGACACTCAGTCCCTTTTTCTCACCTGGACAGAGCAGAAGAGGAGAAACACGGTTCACTCTCCTCTCATCTACGAGAGTGAAGCAGCACATTTTGTGCAGAGCTGTGTAGTATGTGAAGTGCACACAGTTCTCGCCCCGATTTACGATGTGAAACTTCACCACAAACACCTTCCCCTGCTCCTTGATTATGAACATAACCTTCCCTTTGGTGGCCTTGGGGTCAGAGGTTATTTCAACATCTCCTTTGTCCTTGATGAGCTCATCTCTGAAAGAGAAACATTTGACAAAAAGTTTTTAAAAGTAAAATGCGCCACTGGGAAGTGATGCCTGTGATCACATTCATATTATACATTTTTCACACATACATCATGCATTTAAAGGCGATTTTGTTCAAACAAGCAGAATTATATCTCTGATGATCACCGTTTCATTCTGAGTTTGTTGAGGATTTCTGAAGCAAGCTTCCTCTTTGGGGTCAGGACAGGTTTTGGGGAAGAAGATGCTGGGACAGATTCTGGGACTGATGTGCTGGAGTTCTGCTGTGTGAAGGACTTCCATTGATCGCAGTAGTACACACGCACCTGTCAGAGTAGGGGAGTGATGAAATGAAAACATGCAATATGAGTTTCTTGACAAATGGACTTAAAGACACAATATATGTTCATTTATGTTGATTTCACCTTTGGTTTCCCATGAAATATAACTTTTCCATGCCTTATACTGGCTTTATTAAAACATTTTAAGGCATTGATCACATTGGAAAATTTGGGTTCTTTGCTTCCATCCCTGGAAAAAGAAAAAAAAGAAAGGGAACAATCACATGCAACTTAGTTAACCTACTGCATCAATGCAGATCCTGGACAGTGATATCATACACAACACTTGTATGCAAATGCCACAATGTTTTATTCAAAACTTTGTAGATAAAAAGACAAAATAAAGCAAAACTTGACATGAATGAATCGTGTAAAACAGACGTGCCAGATACTGAGTGGATGACTCTGAGTCATATTAACATTAGTGGCAAACCTTTTAAACTCAGAGTTGTAAATATCCCGAAGCTCGTTTCTGTCTGTTTTCGAGATCCTCTGCCCCAGAAACTCCATAAAATCAAGCCCTACTTCGTATGATGTTCTGAGAAAAGGCATTGTGCTGTTGTTTATATGTCAGTAGTTTGAACGTCATCTGCTCTAAGCGATTCCGGAATCGAAACTGACTGCAGGGGTAGGCTACATCAGTAAACTATCGCATTGGCTCTCAAACGAATGAGCCCTGACCATTTTTTTCACTACTTATATAAATTACTTGACTGCTTGAATGTTGAATTCTTACAACAATGCCAATGTATAAACAACTTAAACATCAAAATGAGGCAATGCTTTGCAAACATTGGGCAGTTACCGGTCATAACATTTTATTATGAGAAAGTATCTTTAGTCACACTCCCTAAATCTGTTGCGTTACACAAGATGCATAAAGGAGATAACGCTTTTTATCTGGATGGGGTTATTTAATTAAAAACGCAGTTAGGTTTGGTAAATCTAAAACTTAGAAACTAGACATTTCTTTTTCCGTCAAATTGTAACCAAATATTGCCTGATTTAGTTTTTATTAAGTGGAATATATTAGGAAATTTATGCATTAAATATGAACAGTTAAAGTTAAATAAATATACTAAATACAAATAACTAAATAAAATAAATCGAAATAAATATATGGTATATCATACTTATAGGGAGAGGCTTTTAAAAATATTTTGTATTGAGAGCAACAAACAATTTATAGCTAATAGAAATTCAAGAGCATAAATAAGATACAAAATATATATTGTATCCCTGGATAATAGTGTAAAGATTATATATTTTGATACAAAGACTGCAACATGAATGACAACTTTTTAAGTTATAAAAATTTACTGAATCAAAATATGTAAAGAGAAAAGAGGCCAGTGGGAGAGCTCATATGGTGTACAAAGTGTAAAAAACATTTCAGTAGCTAAATATAACGTTAAGTATGTAAATATGTAATTTTGAACTCTTTTGTCAAGTTCCTGATTGTTTTCCCGTGATACAATTCGACAGGGCAGGTCCAGTTGAGCCAAGATGGCGGACTTTGAGGAACAGCTTTCCGAAGAAGATAAGGTATGTGATTATCAATTCAGGCTTCCTGATGTATCTTCCCTCTTTTGTTACCGGGATATGTACGACTTGTATATTTTCATGAACGTGTCATAAGTGTTATTACGCGCATTGGATGTTTTACAGTGTACAAAATCCGCGATGAACAGCGTGCTAAGGAAGCTAGCAAGCTAACTGAAACTCGATCTAATCGATCGCACTCCTCACAGACGCTAGACTATGTAGATACTAGGGACTGAGATTAGAGATTAATATTAATACTTACCTACTCTATGTAGAAAATGTATTTTATCAGATAATATTCGTGTTTTCACGTGAACATTGGAAGTATTATTGAGTTCACGGACTATTAGAAGAGGTTCGGACTTGTGCATAGGAATCAGGAAAAATCACTTCATCAAAATGATCAACTTAATTAAGACAACATTATAAAATATGTTCGTTTATATTTGGGTCATTTTTCACATAACTTAGTATCTTATTACAGTTAATTTGAATACAAAAACTTATTTAAGATCGTTTTTCCCGTGATAATATATATATTTTTCGAATAGTATCCAATATATAAATAACTACATTTAATTATCGTATTAGATTCATTTAATGAGATCAAGGGGAAGTGTTTTTCTTGCACTTAAACAGGGGCGCAACCTCGGCTCTGGTCTTGTTTGTATTCTCAGCTGAGTTAGTGTCGCTGACCCAGCCCTCTTTCTGCATGCTCTTACATGCGAGCGGCTCTTCCGGTCTCACGCCCCCACCCCCTGCCGCCGAGCCGATGCGAGTCAAGGGCTGTTCTAATAAGTGGGCTCGCCCCTCCGCCTCTGCAAAGTCGAAACAGTCGTGTTGAGGCCAGTTGAAGGAGGAAAGAAGCATTTCAGAAATGCTTACATATGGAAAGTGTGTTGCAGCTGCAAACTGCTCAAGATTGGCTAGATGTGATATTTAGATTCCACTGTTATATTATTCAGCTCACCAGTGCAAGATAAAAATAAAAACTTGGCTTTTGCTTTAGGGCAGAGGGTTTTCCATGATTAAAAAAAAAAAACGAAAAAATGATTAGTCGTGCAGGATAAAATACGAAATGTATCATAATATTGAGCAAAAGTGTTAAATACGCTAATTAGTATTTGGATGTTTTGTCATATTAAGCAAAAAGCTGTCGATAAAAATTAATTGAACGAATAAATTAATACATCGATTAAAAGTTGTTATATGATGTATCAGTAGTGACACATTTTCTTAAGATCTAACAGTTTGATTTAAACCATTATGTTGCATTTCCATTGTGATTTCTTTCTTTATCTTACCGCTTGACTTTAGTTGTTTGTGATCAGAATGCTCTACAGGTGGTCTATACTGTTTTTGTTTGTTGTCAGTCTGTTTCTGTTACTGAAGATAGACCCTGTAGAGGTTTCCACATTCAGAAGTGCTGCAAAGGGTCAAGAATGGGAAACATCCGCAGAGCCAGAGCTGGACTCAGTGTCACGGCCCTTAATGCTTACATGTGCACTGCTAAGAAAAGCCTCAATTCTGCAGCCATCTAAGGAGTGGCACAGAGAGGGGCCCAGTGTGTCATCTCAGGAAGCATTTGACCTGGTTTCAAAGGAAGCGCAAAGATATACCAGCTTCATTTAGTTGATATGTGTTCTTTAAGTTGCTTTTGGCTCCTAGAGTCTCTGGAAATATGTGACAGTGGCATTAGCCTGTGGTTCATAAGAATCGCTTGTATGTGCAGAACACCCCATTCCACCTGTTCTTGGACCTGAGCGTTTTTCTTGGGTATTTTTGAGCTATTAGATGTTTTCTGCATGGCTTTGAATAATCACTGACACCTCGGTTGTGAATGTGCAAACATCTCTCTTGTTTACTTCATAAGTGCGTTTGTTTTTCCTCAGGTCCGCATTGCTGCAAATTTTGTCATCCATGCTCCACCTGGAGAGTTCAACGAAGTCTTCAATGGTAAAATATTCATGCATCATATATACAGGCATTAAAAAACCAAACAATTACTTATTGAGACAGTTTGGAGTTGGTGAGATTTTTTTTTAATGTTACTATATTATAATGTGCTCTTATGCTCTCCAAGGTTGCATTTATTTGATTGAAAATACAGTAAGAACAATATTATTGTGAAATACTGTTACAATTGAACAGTTTTGTTTTCATATATTTTAAAATGTAATGTATTCCTGTTATGCAGAGCTGAATACTCTACCATTTGAATTAATTTAATAGTAAATTCATAAATACTGAGAACACTGTGTTAAAAACACTACTGTTCAAAAGATTGGGGTTTATGTAAGATGTTTTAATGTTTTTGATATATATATATATATATATATATATATATATATATATATATATATATATATTTTTTTTTTTTTTTTTTTTTAAGTCGTTATGAATGTCTAAATTTTCACTTTACATCCTACTGAATAAAGTTAAATTTTCTTTAAAAAAAATATATATGTATATCTTTCAGACCCTAGGTTTTTTAACAGTAGAATATTATATATTAGGAGGATGTATGTATTATGTTTTTTTTTTTTTTTTTTAAGAATGTTCTCATGATATCACATGACGTCTTTTCTTTGGTTTCAGATGTGCGGCTACTGCTCAATAATGACAATCTGCTCAGGGAAGGGGCGGCTCAGTGAGTAGTCTATATTTATTACAGCATATAAATGCGTATTATATTACTATCCTCCCTGCCGGTTTTCTGCAAGCAAAATAGATAAATCGAGATTCTCTTCAAGAGATGCCATGAGTACACAACCCGTTTTCAGTGTCTCTTTCAGTTTAGATTCCCCTTCACAATATGAATAGATATATGGAGAAGTGGTATATTTAGTTCCGTGGCTGTATCAAAAGCCCTTTATTTAAATTGGATCAAATTCTGTGAATCATTAATCAGGGTTGAACTGATAATGTTGCTAATTTTGAATAGATTACACTAAAAACATTGTTTCCTGTTTGTAACAGTGCCTTTGCCCAGTACAACATGGATCAGTTCACACCTGCTAAACTTGAAGGAAGTGAAGATCAGGTGATTATAACAAGTACTTTTGAACTGAAAATAAACCCTAAATAATTTCTTAACATACATTCACATGGTCAGTTTGTGCATGATGCACCAGTGCACATTATTCCAAAGAAACTAAACCTTGTCAGAAACATGCTCTCCCTCTGAAATAATGTTAGTAGGAAAGAAGAGTCTATTGACTGAATTTACTTAAACTGCTTCCAATCGGCAGGTTTTGATCACAGAGCATGGAGACCTTGGCCATGGACGGTTTTTTGACCCTCGTAAGAAACAGTCATTTAAGTTTGACCACCTGAGGAAAGAGGCGACTGACCCAAAGTCTCATGAGGGTGAGGCGGCCCTCAGGCCGTGGAGGGATGCTTGTGACGAAGCTCTGAGGGCGTACGTCAAAGATCATTACCCCACTGGAGTCTGCACTGTGAGTTCACTAGATCTCGTTTTCTAAAGAAAAGGCTCATTTAATAAAGCGAGTTCTTTGTGTTTTTTGCAACATTTTTTTTTTTATTGTTTTTAGGTTTATGGGAAAACCATCGATGGACAGCAAACGATCATTGCTTGTATCGAGGGTCATCAGTTTCAGCCCAAGAATTTCTGGTAATTTCGTTATCCTTCTCTGTTTAATGGTATGACTTGAGCTTTAAATGGCATATCAGAGTAGTGGTGCTCACGAAGGTGCCTCAGGTTTGAGACTGACCTGCAACATCTACCAATATCATTCCTCACCTCCTCCATTCCCTGTCCCTCTTTTATCTTTCTGATAAAAATAAATAAATTCCAATAATAATAATAGCAAGCACATACTCCTAAACTGCTTTCAAAATGATGCACTTATGCACATGTAGAGTATGAAGGATATTTTGTCATTAAAGGGTTAGTTCACCCCAAAGTGAAAATGATGTCATTAATTACTCACCCTCATGTCATTCCAAACCCGTAAGATCCTTTGTTAATCTTTGGAATACAAAGCTATTTTTGATGAAATTGTAGAGCTATCTCCAATGTTCCCAGGTCCAGAATTGTAGTAAATAAATCAGTAAAACAGTCCATGTGACATCAGTGGCTCAACTTTAGTTTTGTGATGTACAACAATATATTTTTTTTTTCGCAAAGAAAGCAAAAATAACATAATTTACCCAACCATTCTTCTTCCGAGAGTTACGTCTTCTGCCATTTTAGAGAGTATTAAAATGGTGGCATTAAAAACTCATGATTCAATGCATTTGTTTTAATACATTATTAATAAACCAAATAAAAATGATGCCCTATTCAGACGGGAATTGTTTCTCATGCAGACATCTGTTAAAATATTTGCATGGCTCCTCAGGGCTAAAACTGATATGTTTAGATGATCTTCTGAAGAGCAAGTTTTGGGATCCTGATTTCTGATATGTTCAGTCACAACACAAGCGGTGGATGGATATCATTTTTAAAATTTAAAAGAAGTTAATGCAGTTAATACAGTAACCGGCTTTGTTCCAAGTATGATATATGATCTTTAGGTGTGGGGAATGAGCTCTGCCCCCACCCAGATCATGACCCTACTGTATCTAGAGACTGTTATGTGTCTTTGAATGGAGAACAGGTGCACTAGACTGCAAAGATCACCTACTTGTAGCACTGACAATCTAGTTTCGCTCTTTCACACATACAGATAACAAAACACATGGCTTAATTGCACAAAAGAACATCATCTTTAAGCAGTGTGCACAAAAACTGAGATGTCATGTTATATCCCTGACAGTGAATGGTTTTTGCATACTATGGTAATTATGATGGATTGCATGCAACATTGGCTTTCGTCGTACAATATAGCTACTAAAAATGCCATCAGTCTCGTTCTTCTTGTCCGTAAGACCTCCTCCATTTGTCTGCATACAGGAATGGCCGCTGCCGATCAGAATGGAAGTTCACAATTTCTCAGGCTACTGCTCAGGTGGTGGGAGTGCTGAAGATCCAGGTTCATTACTATGAGGATGGAAACGTGCAGCTGGTCAGCCACAAGGATGTGCAAGAGTCTCTGGTCATCTCTGTAAGTTATTTGAGCCCGAGCTGCTTGGGTTTTGGAGTGAGTATGCTTCCTGTTAATGAGTCAGTACAACACAAACAACCTGCCTGATAAAGGATCAGCCGACTGCCCTATGAATGACTTCTCTAATGACAGTGGGTGTGGTTCTGTCTTGGTACATCTGTTTCCTGGACTTTGAATTTGTTGCTGCCTGGCATGGCAGAATGATATTTACTAGTTAAGTTTAGTCTACCATTCAAAGGTTTGGTGTCGGTTTTTATTTATTTATTTTTTGTGTGGATGTACAGTTTGGCTTGCCAGAACTTAATCTTCATCTAGTCAGCCTGCTGGCTCAAACTTTGACAACGAATCTCTTTTCCCAATATCCCTATGCTCACTTATGACAGCATATGTTATGACCATATGTTGCTTTGTTGAGAGAAAAGGAATATGAAATTGCCCTGAAAATCCATTTAATTCTGAACACAATAAAAACGTATACACTAAAAGGACCAATCACTGTTTAAAACTTATTTTGAGGAATTATGAGTGCACAAAATATCCACTTTTGGTAGTTTAGTGATTTTTATTTATTTATTTATTTTTTCAACAGAATGAGGTACAGACTGCCAAGGAGTTTGTCAAAATCATTGAAAATGCTGAGAATGAATATCAGGTTTGTTGATTTTGATTGGTTAGTCATTATTTTACAGGATTGCTATTGCGAGTTAGTCTTGATGAAGTATTTTATAGCACCTGATCATATCTACTATGTGTGAAAAGTCATAGTGCGATTTCCCCTGCCGTTTGCCTTCCAGACGGCCATCAGTGAGAACTACCAGACCATGTCTGACACCACCTTCAAGGCCTTACGCCGGCAGCTTCCTGTCACCCGTACCAAGATCGACTGGAACAAGATCCTCAGCTACAAGATCGGCAAAGAGATGCAAAACGCTTAGACACACGGCATGCCTCCGCTTCTGCTCGCGTCACAAGCAAAGAGACAAGCTAAGAGGGGCCCATATCTAAACCTGAACCTACACCTGAATCCAGGGCGGGGCCAAGGCGAGAAGGTCCTTTAAGAAGTGTGCTAAAAATGTGTCTGTCCTTTTTTTTTTGTTCGTTTGTTTTCCAGAAGCCACGGTTTGACCTCAGCTGAAGAGACTGCCTCCTTTTCTGTATTGTAGGAGGGCTGCAAGCTTGTTTTAATGGGTTTAGCAAAAGTTTTTGCTGTTGAACAAATACCTCCCATGACACCAGTGTACAGCGTCATTAATGCCCCCCTTAAATCCCTTACACCTCCTCTAGATCAGCGTTCCCAATGCTTGACACACTGAACTTTTTATTGCACTTAGCCCATATGATCAATTGAGTCCATTTTGTTTACTTTTTTAACAACTCAACAAAGTTTTACTTCATGTTGAGTCGTAAAATAAAATACGTACCCCATCAAAGCTCTCTAGCTGGTCATAAAGAATGTCTTGACAGCAGTTATCATCACTGTGTTGTTTTCCAACGTAAAGATTGGTCTTTTTTTAAAACATTGTTGTAAGGTGCCATCATCTGAATGTTCTGTCAACTGATCACAGAGAGGGTTGTGCCAAAGTGAGCCTTGTATTTGTACAGGAAGTCATTTCAGGTTACTGTTCTGTGTGGAAATGGTCCCAACGTCGTACTCTGGTGTCTAAGAATGGTATATATACTGTATGCAGTTACACAAAATATTTGTCATCCTCCTACCCTAGCTTTTATTGCTAACTATTTTTTACAAATTATAAGAACAAATATGATCCCAGAGGAATAAATGATTTGCACCAAACTGACTTCATTACTATTATTTTTAATGTATTGGAACATCATTTAATGCCATATTATATATAATATTAAAATGACGTTTTGCTTAAAATGAGGGGTGTAAATTTTCAAATTTAGCTCTGAATCAGTTTAACATTAGTTGCTTCGTTGTCAAAATTATTATTTTTTAATTACTGAGCTGTGTTTTTATGGTGTATTATTATTCTTTCAAATAACAAATTCTGTAACTGGTACATTATAAATTAATTGTTAAACTGGTGCATTTATACACCCCTCCTTAAATTGCTAGGATATTTGTTTGGTTCTTGCTATAAAAATGATTTTAAAAGGTTAAATAGTAATATACTATACCTATAAACATAAGCCTCAGAAATTAACTTTAATTGCATTTTTATTTCATGTTATTTTCCAATTAAATTTTATTTGCCAGATGGTGATTTTTTTTTTTTTAGTTTAAATTTTTTTTTTCTGTATTCTGTTTTTTCAATTTATTTTATTGTTTAAATTATTTTTCTAACACCTGAATATCCATTAATTAGGTTGACAACAGAAAATTTTCAATTAAGGTTTTTTGTGTGTGTGTGTATGTGTATAGTAAAATAGTAGTATGTTAACGGCCAGTTTCACTTAAAAAAAAAAAAAGAAAAGAAAAAAAAAAGTAGTATACATTATATACTGCAGTATGCTATTCTGTAATTAGGTTTGAGACAGTTGAGTATATATCAAATGAACGAGAGCTACGCCCTCTGATGGAGAGCGTCGTTACTGCACTCTCTCCTCCACTATCCCACAATTCTAATGTTTACGGCTAGTCGGTGAAAGATGGCGGACAGCAGTGGCCGTAATCCTCAATCACCCGGTTTCACGGATAAATTAAAATCGTGGCTGTGCTGGTCGTGGACGTACATATGTGCGCTTTGGTTCGCCATGGTCTTAACGATGGTTTACGTGCTGAGGAGCCCTCTGAAGCTGCAGGAGACCGTTAACGCAGGTGTGTGTTTATGTTCAGCTGTGTGGATGTATACAGCTCAACACAGGATATCTTTCTGTCCATTTAAGCAAAAGTTCACACAAATACACTAATTTTCTCGTCTCTATGTAAACCCATGTGAGTTTAATTTTCTGTGGAATATGAAAGGAGAAATTCTGAAGTGAGTGCTGGTCGGAGTTTTCAATGCAATGTCAATGAATGGTGACAGAAGATGTTAAATTGCTGTTAAAGATCATAACAACACTCGAGTCGTGCAGTTGTTTGAAGTCAAACTATAGCATTGTGAGAGAAACAGACCTGCATTTAAATTCATTACTGAATCATTGAATTTAACGATTACTTAAGATAAAAGCAACTGTCAAATGCAAGTCTAAGAAATTTTATGTTTTGTACATTTAATATAATTCTGAAATCAGTGCACTTAAGCTGCACTCTTATGTCTCTTATTTGTTTATCCACAAATGTTTAAACTTGTACATAGTGCAGTATGCATGTGGTGTTTGTGTAGCAGCATTATTCAGAGAAGTAATTTACTAAGACAGTGTGCTATGACAGTAAACAAATGAAAATATGTTGAGGTTTTATCATCATTATTTTTCTATACTAAGACGTCTTTCAAAATTCTGCATAAATAATCCACTTGTATATGAATTTATATATATATATATATATATATATATAAGCTACTTCATTTTTCAGTTACTGTTTTTAAGATGATACTTATTGCAGAAGTTAACTACATGTAACTCGAGAAAAAAAATTTTTTGTGTGTGTTTTTTTGTTTTTGTAAATGACTGTACAACAGTTTTTTCACAAAGCAACACTCCAATTGCTCATTTTAAAATATAATATATTATATAAAACGTATATAAAATGTTTAATGTTTTATAAGTGCAGTGTGCATGTGATGTTTGAGTAGAAGCATTATTCAGCAGTTAATAAAAAAATTGATTTTAATATAAATTGTAAAACTGTAATTGTAATTTATGCAGGATATGAGTGTAATCATTATTTGTTTAAAAGACAATACATTTCTGGCCATTTTTTATGAGTTGAATTATTATATATTTAAAATCTATAAATACATCTCCACTTTATATATATATATAGATAGATAGATAGATAGATAGATAGATAGATAGATAATATATTTATATTGCTATTTTGCATTGCTTTAAGCTAGTGCTGTTCAATGATTAATTGCGATTAATCGCATCCGAAATAAACATTTTTGTTTACATAATATATGTGTGTTTATTACTGTGTATATTTATTATGTATATATAAATACATACAGTATACATGTATATATTTATATTAATAGATTTTATATTATATATAAATATATTTATTATATAAACAGCATATTTGACTGAAATATATACATGCATGATAACCATAATAAATATACACAGTACACGCGCACATTATGTAAACAAACACTTATTTAGGATGCGATTAATTGTGATTAATCGCGATTAATCGCTTGACAGCACTAAGCGTTTTTCAAGATTAACAGGTGTTACAGTTTTTTCTTAATATGAGTGAAAATGTCTATATTGTTATACATCCACAGCATCTGTGTTTTTAAACACTCTTACGCCTAAATTCTATGTTGCGCTGACTGGAACCTCCTCACTCATCTCGGGCCTTATATTGGTGAGTATTCTTGGCTTTGGTAAATTGGTTGTCAGATAACTAAATACTAACTTCAGTTTCAAAGCTGTGTAAAATCACACTCTTTGCGTTTATCTTCAGATATTTGAGTGGTGGTACTTCAGGAAATATGGCACGTCCTTCATAGAGCAGGTGTCTGTCAGTCACTTGCGCCCCCTACTGGGAGGAGTGGAGAACAGCAGCTCTGTGGGCCTCTTCTCTTCTGTAAACGGCGATACCGAGCCGAGAACCAACGTTGCAGGTTTTTGAAAGTTACTACATGTTTATCTTTCTAAATATTATAAAGTGAATGGAATATACAGCTGTTATTTTATTTTTCTTTCAGAATGTAAAGTGTGGAGGAACCCACTGAACCTATTCAGAGGCGCAGAGTACAGCAGGTATATTGTTGGATGTTTCTTAAGGTTTCATTTAATTTGAATATTTGATTTTTAAAATATGACAGAATTCTGTTATTTAAAAAAAATCCTATTCATTCATGATCCTGTCATTCTAGGTACACTTGGGTGACAGGAAAAGAGCCCCTGACATACTATGACATGAATTTATCAGCACAAGATCATCAAACCTTCTTCTTGGGAGACACTCAGCAACTTAGACCAGAGGACTCTGGTTAGTCTCATGCTCCTCCACTTAAAAGAAATACCTAAATCTAATCAGAATTGATGTTTAATCATGATTGTGATCCCTTTTGTTTGTTCTGCAGTAATGCAGAAGGCCTGGAGGGAGAGGAACCCGCAGGCACGAATTCGAGCAGCTTACCAGGCAATTGAACTGAACCGCGAGTAAGTTCCATCCATCCTTGTGATTTTATTCAATTATAGCCACAGACGTCTTATTCAGTCAGACTTTACAGCTGAAATGGTCAAGTTAATAAAAATTCATAAACAAGGGATGCACAAAATGTTGGTACCATTTTACGTATTTGCTTATTTTAATTTTATTTTATCAGTCATTATAAGATAATTAGTAATGCATGCTCTTACTTTTACATTTACAATTAGTCATTTAAATTTAATCGTATTTTTTATAATGTGGATTATAACGATGCCGCCTGAATTGACTTGTAAATTGTCATTTTAAAATGATCTATTTAAAATTTTTATGTTATATTTTAAATTATTTAAATATACAACAGCTATATAAGACATGTATCGTTATTTAATGACTCGCTTTCTGTTTCAGCCAGATGTGAACATGGATTTTATTTTTTCTAACTCTCTTTTTATGTTTTGATTCTATTTATATCTATTTCATCATATCATCATATTTAATTATGTATGTTATTCTCTGTCACTTAAAGCTAATCTTAACACATAACAATCACATAATCTTAAAAAAAAATTATAGCACTATTTAATGTAATATTTTTGAAATTAATGTATACCGTACTCATTTTTTAAATTATTTTAATACATAACAGTATCTTATTGTAATATAAGCCATGTATTGTTATTGACCATAACATAGGAGGAGTATTTACTGGCTTTTCTGTGTCGGCAGAATTTAATCATCAGTGCATCTCTACTGTTGGCATCAAATTGACTTTTTCTGACTCTCAAGCATATGACTCATTCATTGCAGATGTGCTGCAGCATATGTGCTCCTGGCCGAGGAGGAAGCCACAACCATCACAGAGGCTGAACGGCTTTTCAAACAAGCACTTAAGAGTGGTATGAAACTTTCACACTGTCACACATGTATGCTCAGCATACAGTAACTCACACTGTTGCTTATTCGCGTTGCTTTCACAGCCGGAAAAGACACCAATCTTGTGGTCTACATCAAGCGCAGACTGGCCATGTGTGCAAGAAAACTGGGTCGCATCAAAGAAGCTGTAAAGATGATGAGAGATGTAAGAGGAGCAATATACCACTTACGATGTTTAGGTGTTGTGGCTGTAAAAAGTGTGTGTTTTGGTGATTTATGTTATGGGGCTTATCCCTTGCCACAAAGAATTTTATAGAAATTATTTTACAGTAAATTAGGTTTAAGTTTTTGATTTTTGAGGATCTAAATGATTTTCTGTGGTTTTCCACAACTTGATTGAACATTACTGTAACTTTAGTGCAGATATAAATAAAATTCAGCCTTTCTTTATAAATGTTAAAACTCTGGTCAGATGACTCTAAAACATGTTGTCACTCCACGTCTTTAAAATATCCTCAGGGCAAGTTTACATTCAACATTTACCTGAACATACCTTAATATTTTCTTTATGATACTGTACATTAAAAAAAAAATACTGAAAGAGAAACTTTGATTTTGAACAATAGATTTAAAAATCTTAAAATCTGGTATAATCTTATATAGCATCTTTTATGCCTAAAATGTTTATGTTCTGTAATCATCAGAGAGTAATTTCTGGTATAATTGAACACTTACAATTGTTTATGAATATATTGGAGCTCAGCCTTTACTTGAAATGTAACATAATTTATTTTATTTTATTTTTTATATTATATTTCACATTTCGTTGTTTGGTTTTATTTTATTTTACAGTTCATTATTTATTTCATTTTGTTTTATTTTTGTGGTATCTTGCACTTGAAGTATGCTCTGTTGTGTAATTTTCTTGCTTCCTTGCACAGTTAATGAAAGAATTCCCCTTACTGGGAATGTTAAATATTCACGAGAACCTTTTAGAAGCATTATTAGAGCTGCAGGCCTACGCTGATGTACAAGCAGTCCTTGCAAAATATGACGGTAAGCTCATTCACCTCTCAGTGTCACTGTACATTTCATAGACGACAGGAAGAGATGCTAGTATCCTTTATATTAACTGTCTGATGTTTTCCTTTCAGATATCAGCTTGCCAAAATCAGCTACTATATGCTACACATCTGCCTTACTGAAAGCCAGAGCAGTGTCAGATAAGTAAGCCTTCAGCATCCTGGAAATGTCTAATATTCAATAGCATATTACCGTATCATAGCATAGGTGATGTTTATGGATGATAGTTTGCTGAATGAATCTGTGTGTGTGCTGTATGGCAGGTTTTCGCCTGAAGCAGCGTCCAGACGAGGTCTCAGCACAGCAGAGATGAACGCAGTAGAGGCCATACACAGAGCCGTGGAGTTCAACCCACACGTACCAAAGGTTTGAATGATTCTTTTAAACGGTCCAAAATTCAGCGTCATATGGAGATGACCAGTGAAATGAAAACATTTACAGATGTATTACTGTATTTTGCTTAACTTAAGGCCAGGATATCAAAACAAAATATTATTGGTAACAAAATATTAAACTACACTTAAATTTAGTTTCTTATATACTACTATTCAGAAATTTGGGGTCAGTAAGATTGCTTTTAATGTTGGAAAGGGGCTCTCATGCCCACCAAGGCTGTGTTTTTTCATTAAAAAAGTAATATAGGCAAATATGATTACAATTTAAAATAACAAAGCTGCAAAGCTGAGTTTTCAGCATCATTACTCCAGTCTTCACTTTCACATGGTCCTTCAGAAATCATTCTAATATGCTGATTTGCTAAACAACAAACATTTCTTATTGTTATAAATTTTGTATTTTTTTTAGCTTTCTTTGATGAATATAAAATGCAAAAGAACAGCATTTATTTAAAATTGCAATGTTTGTTTCATTATAAATGTAATTACTTTCTATAAATGTAATTTATTTTAATACATTTAATTGAGCCTTGCTGAATAAAAGCATCAGTTAATAAAAATAAAAAAGAAGAACTTTTGAACGACAGTCTATATGCAGTAGCATTTATACAATCGCTATTGTGTTACCACATGGAGTTCTGGAATTGCAACAGTAAAACAAAACTTTTGACTTTTCATCGAAATTTCTGATACTAAATGTTTATTGGATTTGCTAACATTTCAAGTGATCTTACCCCAGTAAAAAAGTAATATATTTAAAATATATTTATTTCATACCAAGTATAGTTCAAATCTATTAACATACTTACTGAAATCGCTTAAGACTTACTGATATACAAGGTCTAATTCAACTTTGTTTAAACTGAGAAAGTTTACAATTTTATGCACAAAATAAATAAGCTCATTTCAATTTTGATTTCTGCTACAGGTCTCAAAATAGTTGGGACGGGGCATGTTTACCATGGTGTAGCATCTCCTTTTCTTTTCAAAACAGTTTGAAGACGTCTGGGCATTGAGGCTATGAGTTGCTGGAGTTTTGCTGTTGGAATTTGGTCCCATTCTTGCCTTATATAGGTTTCCAGCTGCTGAAGAGTTCGTGGTCGTCTTTGACGTATTTTTCGTTTAATGATGCGCCAAATGTTCTCTATAGGTGAAAGATCTGGACTGCAGGCAGGCCAGGTTAGCACCCGGACTCTTCTACGACGAAGCCATGCTGTTGTTATAGCTGCAGTATGTGGTTTTGCATTGTCCTGCTGAAATAAACAAGGCCTTCCCTGAAATAGACGTTGTTTGGAGGGAAGCATATGTTGCTCTAAAACCTTTACATACCTTTCAGCATTCACAGAGCCTTCCAAAACATGCAAGCTGCCCATACCGTACGCACTTATGCACCCCCATACCATCAGAGATGCTGGCTTTTGAACTGAACACTGATAACATGCTGGAAGGTCTCCCTCCTCTTTAGCCCGGAGGACACGGCGTCCGTGATTTCCAACAAGAATGTCAAATTTGGACTCGTCTGACCATAAAACACTATTCCACTTTGAAATAGTCCATTTTAAATGAGCCTTGGCCCACAGGACACGACGGCGCTTCTGGACCATGTTCACATATGGCTTCCTTTTTGCATGATAGAGCTTTAGTTGGCATCTGCTTATGGCACGGCGGATTGTGTTTACCGACAGTGGTTTTTTGAAAGTATTCCTGGGCCCATTTAGTGATGTCATTGACACAATCATGCCGATGAGTGATGCAGTGTCGTCTGAGAGCCCGAAGACCACGGGCATCCAATAAAGGTCTCCGGCCTTGTCCCTTACGCACAGAGATTTCTCCAGTTTCTCTGAATCTTTTGATGATGTTATGCACTGTAGATGATGAGATTTGCAAAGCCTTTGCAATTTGACGTTGAGGAACATTGTTTTTAAAGTTTTCCACAATTTTTTTACGCAGTCTTTCACAGATTGGAGAGCCTCTGCCCATCTTTACTTCTGAGAGACTCTGCTTCTCTAAGACAAAGCTTTTATAGCTAATCATGTTACAGACCTGATATCAATTAACTTAATTAATCACTAGATGTTCTCCCAGCTGAATCTTTTCAAAACTGCTTGCTTTTTTAGCCATTTGTTGCCCCCGTGCCAACTTTTTTGAGACCTGTAGCAGGCATGAAATTTTAAATGAGCTAATTAAGTGGATAAAAGTGTAAAATTTCTCAGTTTAAACATTTGCTACGTTATCTATGTTCTATCGTGAATAAAATATGGGCTCATGTGATTTGAAATTCCTTTAGTTTTCATTTTATTAAAATTTTAAAAATGTCCCAACTTTTCCGGAATTCGGGTTGTAGTATACTTATAGTACAATTGCAGGATATTTTTATTTAGTACATAAATATATAAATGGATTTGTATTATATCTAGCATGAAATAAATGTATTTAAAATACATTTAAGTATATATATTTTTTATATATATTTACTTTATAAATATATATTATAAAATGCATTTATGTATAATGCATTTTTTAAGTTACTGGCCCACACATCAGCTTTATCTCACTGGTATTCATGTGTGCAGAGACACATTGTCATGACCAGGAGGTGATGCTGTTGAAGCACACTGCAGTCCTCTGCACTAAACAGAAACCTTTCTAATATTCACATCAGGAGTGCATCATTCACAGTTTTACATTGAACACATAATTGCAAGCGGGCTTGTTGACCCATGACTGCCATGCATAGATTTTAGTAAACTGTGTTTAGGGCAAAAGTTGTATCACCTTTGATTTCCTTTTTGCTCTTTAAAGATGTTTTGACTCTCATCAACTATTTCTTTCTTTGTACCTGGTTCCAACTTGCAACTTTTCAAAACACTAGATCGGACTTCAAAGCGCTTAACCTCTTCACACCCAAACATACCGTCTCAGTATTTACGCACATGCATGCAACTCAGACATGCTGTATCAGACTACAAAGTGCACCTGTTTGAGATGTGCAGCAAATATCAACACACATACACCTGGTCTTTCATTTGCCAGATCTGCCCCTAGAGCAAAAAAGACTATCCAGAATGAGCAAAGAGTGTGTTGCATGTCAGAAGTATTACTATTTGTGTGATCATTTCAAACAATGACTTGTCTGTCCTAAGGTTATACCGCCAGCATTATGTATTGAATATTAAAGATGTGGACTTGTAGAATTTGGGCAATGCAGTAATATTTGATGCTAATATTAAACAAGCAATAAGATACAAGAGACCCAAATCTGTGTCCTTTATATTTTTAGTATGTATAACAGTTTAATAAAAGTGAAAGGCACATGATTATTTGCTCAAATTCATGGTCTCTCCTACTTATTGCTTATGTCGGTGGTTTTCAAACTTTTTGATGGAAATTTCCCCCAAATGTTATCCCTCTTGATAAAATCTATAATTAGCTGCAAAGCGAACTTTACAACAAACTTTGATATTCTAAAAAGATGCTTCGTAAATCCTTTGTCATTGTACTGAAGCCAATGAAATTTACTAAACTATTATCTGGTATATATATATATATATATATATATATATATATATATATATATATATATACATATACATACATATATACACACACACACACACACTCTTGTTTGTTACACACACACACATACTGTACAGACCAAAAGTTTGGACACACCTTCTCATTCAAAGAGTTTTCTTTATTTTCATGACTATGAAAATTGTAGAGTCACACTGAAGGCATCAAAACTATGAATTAACATATTCTAGGTTCTTCAAAGTAGCCACCTTTTGCTTTGATTACTTCTTGAAGCTCATCAAGAGAATGCCAAGAGTGTGCAAAGCAGTAGTCACCTGAAATGGTCTTCCAACAGTCTTGAAGGAGTTCCCCGAGAGATGCTTAGCACTTGTTGGCCCTTTTGCCTTCATTCTGCGGTCCAGCTCACCCCTAAACCATCTCGATTGGGTTCAGGTCCGGTGACTGTGGAGGCCAGGTCATCTGGCGCAGCACCCCATCACTCTCCTTCTTGGTCAAATAGCCCTTGATCCCTTCAGTGTGACTCTACAATTTTCATAGTCATGAAAATAAAGAAAACTCTTTGAATGAGAACGTGTGTCCAAACTTTTGGTCTGTACTGTGTATATATACATATATATATACACACACACACACACACACACACACACACACACACACACACGTTTGTTACATCTAACCCTAACCCTCACAGGGACCTTGGTTTCTGACCCTACCATCTGAAAATTGCAGCAAAAATCGAGACTCATCAGACCAGGCAACGTTTTTCCAATCTTCTATTGTCCAATTTTGGTGAGTCTGTGCGAATTACAGTCTCTGTTTCCTGATCTCAGCTGATAGGAGCAGCTCCCGGTATGGTCTTCTGCTGCTGTAGCCCA
The DNA here is from genome assembly GCF_963082965.1 of Carassius carassius. Lineage (NCBI taxonomy): Eukaryota > Metazoa > Chordata > Actinopteri > Cypriniformes > Cyprinidae > Carassius > Carassius carassius. The sequence goes on from NC_081771.1 coordinate 5,551,613, forward strand.
TCAGCTTCAGGGTTCGACGTGTTGTGCATTTCAGAGATGGTATTCTGCATACCTTGGTTGTAACAAGTGGTTATTTGAGTTACTGTTGCCTTTCTATCATCTCTAACCAGTCTGCCCATTCTCCTCTGACCTCTGACATGAACAAGGCATTTTCACCCCCACAGCTGCCGCTCACTGGATATTTTCTCTTTTTTGGACCATTCTCTGTAAACCCTAGAGATGGTTGTTCGTGAAAATCCCAGTAGATCAGTAGCTTTTAAAATACTCAGACCAGCCCGTCTGGCACCAACAACCATTCCACGTCACTTAAATCTCCTTTCTTCCCCATTCTGATGCTCGGTTTGAACTTCAGCAAGTCGTCTTTACCACATCTAGATGCCTAAATTAATTGAGTTGCTGCAATGTGATTGGCTGATTAGCAATTTGTGTTACCAAGCAATTGAACAGATGTACCTAATAAAGTGACACCTGTGTGTGTGTGTGTGTGTGTGTGTGTGTGTGTGTGTGTGTATCTATATATATATATATATATATATATATATATATATATATATATATATATATATATATATATATATATATATATATATATATATATATATATATATATATATATATAGATAGATATATATATCAGTCACTTGAGATCAATTTAATGCAACCTTGCTGTATAAAATCTAAAAAATAAAAACATTGCCCCAACTTTTGAACAGTAGTGTATCTTTTTTAACAGTGCAACAGTGGTAATATTAGTTTTATGGTATAAGCATAATATCTTAAATGTTAACTTTGACATCCTAAAAAAAATTAAAATGCATGATGTCATCCGTCAGTACCTCACCTTTGCATCTCCAAGACCACCATAGTGTAATGTCATCGTACAGGTTCTGTACGGTCAAGTGAAAAGAGATACTAGACAGACTGAGACATAGGCTTATGGGAGTTCAGCAGGAGCTTAGGAGGAACCTCCACATAAAAGAGACCCATCACTGACACTTGATCCGCCATTAAAAGAGGTGACCGTGATTGTGTGCGGGCATGTTGTGTAGAACAGCTGCCTGTCGAATGTCAGCCTGATCATAAAGCTAAATTACCCATGTCATGCACGCATATGACATATCCAACATTGTGATTGTTACTGAAATATGTTTGGATATTTGTTCAATAATTCAGAAGGTGCGCTTGACACATTGTAGAGGGAATCAGTCGAATTTAGCTGTAATGTACCATAATCACAGCCAGGGGCATTTGGGTAGGTTATCCTCTGGATAAAACCATTTAATCCTGTTGTATTGCCCTCCACAACATTCACCCCCGGGGCCCAGAGCAGGTGAGAATTTAAGTATACAGGCTCAGTATAAGTATAAAGCTTTCATATGTACACTTAAAAAAGAAAAAGAAAAAAAAATGCTGGCCTAATGTACAGTGTTATTATGAAATAATTTTATGGAAATAGGTGTTATACCAGTATTTGGTTAATTTAAAATTTAAATCTTCTGCCAGGAAATTATCCTTTTTTTTGTTGTTTTTTTACAGTATATGTGTAAATATCTGGGTCACACTTCACCCCAATATTACAGGTGAAACAATAACTTATATTTTGCATTAAGAAAATTAAGAATAATTTTGCATTTTTTAAAGACCATTACGGTTATATTTTTTTCATTGTAACATTATTTTCATCACATAAGTGCCTTATTGATTGCATAATTACCTGAATGCATTCGTTTTTTTAAGTTTTTAAAGTTTTTTTGTACGTATTTAAATACTTTACCACATTAATAATGTAATATTATACATAATATATTTATATATTGAAAGTAATTGTTTCTATAATTACTTTCTGCGTTATGGTAATAAGAATTGAGAATGCTTAATTTTCATTTATTTTGTTTCAATGAGTTAATGTAATTAAAATTAGTTTTTTTTTGTGTGTCGTTGCAGTATTTATTAGAAATGAAGAGTCTGATTTTGCCACCTGAGCATATTCTGAAGAGGGGAGACAGTGAGGCGGTGGCTTACGCTTTCTTTCACCTGCAGCACTGGAAACGGGCAGAGGGGGCGCTCAACCTGCTACACTGTACCTGGGAAGGCAGTATGTACAGTGCACATCTGTTCTTTTTTACATGCTGTCACATTCATGTATAGAATATGATGATTACCATACTCATTTACCATGAAAATTACAAGGTACTTCAGAAGTACTTAAAAGCATGGCATGCTATTATCAACATGTAGTATCTGAAAACAAATGTACTTTTTGTAAGCTGTTTACTGTAAACAAAATGTAAATCATCTCACTTGATATCAGTTGACACCTTTTGACTCTTGTAGCTTTCCGGATTATTCCATACCCCCTGGAAAAGGGTCATCTCTTCTATCCTTACCCAGGATGCACAGAAACTGCAGACAGAGAGCTTCTGCCTTGTAAGTATACACTATATAGTTTTTTATATCTTTCGTTATGTTGTTAATGTGCTGTGACTGTCTTATTAGAGTGATTTCAATAAAAATTGTACATGCAAAAAAATGGCTATTGTCAATAGTGTAGAGAAGAAGCACTGCTCACACGGAGGTCACTTTCAAACAAAGCAGCTTCCTGTTGGTCAGTGTGGCAAATTCACAACCTGACACAAGTTTTGCATGCTTTGCAAACTCTAGATTGTATAGATTCTCATTGGAATAACAGGATTTCGCCCCTGAAATTTCCCTGAGCAATGCTAAATGTGACCATACCTTTTGCATAAGGATAGAGTGTAAAATGATTAAAAATAAGAGGAAAATAGGGTACTTACTGACATGTTTTAAGATTTTAAGATTATCTCTTTATTCCAGCATTTCATGAGGTTTCAGTGTATCCGAAGAAGGAGCTTCCTTTCTTCATCCTCTTCACAGCAGGCCTGTGCTCCTTCTGTGCTATGTTGGCCATGCTCACACACCAGTTTCCAGAGCTCATGGGGGTCTTCGTCAAAGCCGTGAGTATCTGCATGCCTCACCAAGCCCAAAAGTGTGTAGTTGGTTTTTTGTTTGGTTTTCCTCATGTCCCTCTGTGCCCTTATTTATTTCTTTTTTTGTTTAGAAGAGAAAGTACACAATCACTGAACTCCCAAGATAAACATTTCTTTGTGTTGCAATATAATAATGAAGTCTGTCAATGGCATCCTAGATGGTACAAAGTGCAGCTCGTTATGAGACCATATATATATATATATATAAATTAATTTCCCTTAATTGGCAATGAATAGGTCCTTTTCATTGTCATTAAAGTGAAGTAGCTGAATGGAAACTAGAGAAGCCTAATAAAAATGCTAATTTTAGAAGAAAGAAAGATAGACATAATTTTTACAAGTTAAAGCTGCACTTTTGAACTTTTTTTGTGTTCAGAATAAAAAAAAGTTATATAATAAGCGAGTGCATCATGAATCCATTTCCCAAACGGTGTTTGTGGCTTGTCCTGAATTAATACGCTACACCTTAGTTTTTATATTCTGGATGTTTTTGGTGGGAACCGCTGTGGAGTAGCCCAGTACCTGCGTGATTCGCCATAAGCAGAGAGAAGTAGCTTCGGCTACTGTGTTCTTCTACAAGTAAACGCATGCAGTTCTGTTTTGTTAACTGCTAGAGCGACAAACAAATGAAAAATTAGTTTAAAGGAATTTATATTTTGTTATTTTTAATTTGTATATAGATTGACCCACAATACTTTGCACAGTAACTTATTTACAGTTCTTAGTCAATGAGGTAGGGAGCAGAATGGAGAAGGGAAATTAAGGAGCAGAAGTGAAGCTAAGCCAAGTGGGCCTTTGAACTGTTCGTACAACAACATTTAGCCTCTCCGAAGGCCAGGATGCCCTTTTCTGTGGCGGTGCGTTCTTCTCTTATCGTTGTTTACATTCATTTGGGTGAATTAAAAGCGAGTGATTGATTTCAGAGCAAGTTTGAGTTGTTGCACTAGACGCCACGGAAGGGCCTCGCCTCTGACTTGCATTCGAAGTCGCTCTTTTTCCATTATACTCCCTCGCTTGCCCGCGCACATACACACAAGCTTTGTTCCCCGTCCACTCCAAACATCTTGTTTTCCTTGGGGAACAATGCCCTGATTTGTAATTGCAATAAACTCCTGAATGTGAAGACATGCAGCCTCATTGGTCTTTATCTTTTTATCAACCTCGTTTGTCATGTTACCACATGTATTTATGCTAGCTCTATCTATTTCCTGGATCTGGGTTAAAATGGATGATACCTCTCCAGCCTCCACTCTTCCCGTCTTCCTCCCTCTGCGACACACGGCCCCGGGCTTCCTTTCCCATATTCCGTCATAAACATCTGTTCATCCGTGAAATGTATCGCTTCATAAACACATTTGAGGCTTGTTTATGGTGGATTGAATCGTGGAGGTTTCAGTGTTTTTCAAAGGGACTGATTCTCGCCAGTTTTATAGTCCTGAAGTTGGTTGCCATCCAGAGATTTTTCTCCTTTTGTTTGTGTCTGTCAGGACCTCCATGTAGTGTCCCAGAGGGACAAACTCTATCATACTTATGTCTAGCACTTCAGGCACTTTAAAGGCAACTTTCTGACAGCATGTGGCTCAGTCAAACACTGAATAGTCTATGAGTGAGGTAGATAAGATGAGCAAAAGCACTGCTTTCATTTTTTTCCCTCAGGTTGGACATGGATTTAACTTTGATTTCCTCATGTCAACATTAGCTTACAGCGGCAAGTTTAGGACTGAAATTCATTAATTTCACAAAATTGTTGTTTGGTAAAAAGGTGTTTACTGTACTATAACACCAAACTACTGTACAGTCGCTACCAGAGATTGGAAATTAAATCTCAAATATTTAATATTCAGTTAATAATAAATTTAAAACTATAATTTTTTTTTCTGTATTTTTTTTCTTAATAATCAAAATCCCAGTTTACTTTAGATTTCAGTATGAAATTTTTTATATTTCTAAATAAGTCCTAAATACAAAGTTATCATTTTAAATGTATAATTGTAAATCCAAATACTTAAGTCTATGTATATGTATGCATATATGCATTGCAGATATATATTTAAATATGTCAGTGTTAATCATGACTATATGGATGTAAATCTGGATAAATGCAGTTTTATTAATCTGAAAATATGATTGTGAATCCATATATGTAGTTTTTAATTGTATAAATTAATGTAAAGTCCTGAATATATATATATATATATATATATATATATATATATATATATATATATATATATATATATATATATATATATATATATATATATATATATATATATATATAAATACAGACTGTAAATTTTATATTTTAAATTAAAAAAAAATGTTGCTTTCCACTCAAACATTTGTTTGGTAAAGTACACCCATTTACTTTAGAAATGTAAAAGTCTGTTTCTTCAATATTTTGCATGAAATGTAAAGGGTTACTACACCCCAGAATGAAAATTTTGTCATTAATCACTTACCCCCATGTTTGTTCCAAACCCATAAAAGCTCTGTTCATCTTCGGAACACAATTTAAGATATTTTAGCTGAAAACCTGGAGGCTTAGACTCCATATCACTGTGCTGTGTATGCTCTTCTGTGTCCTCCGCGCCACAAGGATGCACTGTTTTATTTCAAATCAAAGCTAAATACACGTAGTAACAGCGCATCCTCGTGGTGCAGAAGACACAGAAGAGCGTACGCAGCACGGTGATATGGAGTGACACAGAGGAGACCGTTGACAAAAGAATTAATGAATAAAGTCATTATTTTTGTTTTCTTCGCTTACAAAAAGTGTTCCCGTTACTTCATATACACTTCATATTGCACGTTTGATGGCAGATGGAGTCTGACGAAGACTTTTCATACCTTTTATGGACCTTGACACTGTTATTTACTTGACAGTCTATGGGACAGTCTCAAGCCTCCAGGTTTTCATCCAAAATATCTTAAATTGTGTTCCGAACAGAGCTTTTACGGGTTTGGAACGACATGGGGGTAAGTGATTAATCACAACATTTTCATTTTAGGGTGAAGTATCCCTTTAAGATGTTTGTGATTATTAATTCAGATCCATCTGACTGTTTTTTTCTCTCTCTCTCTCTCTCTCTCTCTCTCTCTCTCTCTCTCTCTCTCTCTCTCTCTCTCTCTCTCTCTCTCTCTCTCTCTCTCTCTCTATCGCTCTCTCACTCTCTCTCTCTCTCTCTCTCTCTCTCTGTCTCTGTCTCTCTCTCTCTCTCTCTCTCTCTCTCTCTCTCTCTCTCTCTCTCTCTCTCTCTCTCTCTCTCTCTCTCTCTCTGTCTCTCTGCAGTTCTTCAGCACCCTCTTTGCACCCCTGGGCTTTTTTGCAGACAAGATGGAGAGTTTTATGCCATCTTGCCTGTGGCATCAACTAGCAAACGTCTGACGTACACACACAGCTCAGACATACTTGCACTTGAAAACACTACTGTACATGTGTAACGTGCCCGTTAGCCACCTGTACTGACAATAAAAATGTTATGGCTCTTTGACGCACTTTGCCTTCTCTTTTCCTGTAGTAATTAATGCCTTCTGACATGGTTGAGTAGAACAGTAGAAGTCAATATGAACATGTTGATGAAATACCCGATTCTCAACCTCTGCGCCGTGACTGGCTCTAATCCCGCTTAAATATGCCTGCTATGGCCGCAGGGCAGGTTGCCACAGTGATATAGTGCTGATGCAATCATTGAAGAAAAAGACTGGCCTTGTGTACCCTGAAGATTCGGCAGTAAATCATGTGTCTGTTTTTAGAGGACCTCACTTAACAAAAGTTCAGATCCACAGCATGAGGGTGAGTTGGTTGCACAGATGAAACTGTGTATTCATATAATACTTTTAAAGTCTTAGTCATGCATTGCAGTTGTGGTCATGAATATCGATCTGTTTATATATGATGGTATGTTGTTCTACAAATGGGCCAAAATCTGATGATATTTAAGGCCAGTTCACACTATGATAAAGTTTTAAAAATCATTATGTTTACCCCACAACTGTAATGGTGTAGAGGAACAATATTGTCAGAATCACTTTTAGAAAGCTTTTAATAATCCATCCTGCTTTAAAGAGCTCAAGTATTTAAAGCGGGAGACTGCAAACCTTCAGTACTTTAATAATAAACAACATTATTGTGCATCAAAGTGGACACTAATGTAGTAACAATATTGTTATAGTTCTCTTTATAGTTATAGTTCTTGGCAATCTGTTCTGGAGATAGTTGATGAAATCATGTTGCATATGTTCACATAATTGGCAGGCAGAAAAGACTTATCAGAATGTTTCACCAAAATACTTAATGTTAAAAACATGAGCAGGACATGCCAATCACACTTAAAAAAAGACTTGCACTATAGGAAAGTAACCAAAAGAATAACAAAGTGCAGTAAAACTGTTTGCGCTACAAACCAGTGTGTTCATAAATAAGACGGTACATTAAAATATGAAGACAGCAATTTGCAGTATCAAGCAGCGAAACTAGCTGTTTTTGGTAAATCTAAAAACAGCTGGACGCGGATAAGACCAGAAGCCCGACCCATAAAATTTACAAATGGCTGCGCCCATATTACATGAAAAATAAAATGGTTAAGTAATTCTGTATTATTTATGTATCATCTTTTTAATATGAAAAACTGCTTCAATGAGATAATCATAGTCATATTTTAATTTTACAATCTTTTATGCAGGAATCATGTTATTTGTATTCCTAAATGTTTTTTTAAGATGTATACTTAAAGGTAGGTTTGTTGGCGGGTTTTGTTTTCAAGGTGGCAAATGTACAGTATGTTGCACGCGGGAGGCATGTGATGCAGAAGGTAGGTCAGAACAAAACATTCAAATAAATAACGTGTTACACTTATGTTTAATTTGTTTATTCTATATATATATGGCTATTGTAAATACGGTAGTAATCATCACTAAGTGGGTTTTACCAACATGCAAATAAACACTATTCTCCTTTAGTTCCTGTCCTGCTGTGAGCACTATCACCTCTGATGTGGGGATGGATTCTTCTAACTGGGTTTCATCATGAATTGAATACTAGCATAATCCTTTCTGCATATTGTACAGTAGGCATATACACTAAATATGGCATATGCATATATTTAAAATATATATATGCTGTTGTATAAAATTAGTATGAAGCAATGCTAAACATTATATATTGTTGTTTGACCTCAAGTTTAATTCGGCTAATAAAAACTTATTTTGTATTACACTGCTGTTCAAAAATTGGGGTTCTGTAAGATTTCTTATGTTCATCAAGGCAGGGTTAATTTTTTTTTTTTTTAATGAGTAAAACTGAAATATTGTTAAATATTATTACAAAAATTTAATCTAGTTTCTATTTTAAAAACTAATATATTCCTGTGATGGCAAAGCTTAATTTTCAGTATCATTACTTAAGTTTTCAGTGTCATGCAATCCTTCAGAAATAATTCTGCTGATGCAGATGATAAAATATGCTCAAGAAATCTTTCTTATTGTTATCAATGTTGAAAACTGTTCTAATGCAGAATAACAAAAATAGTAGTAATAATAATATATAAAAATAATAAAAATAATAGTAACAAATACATGTAGTTGTTTTTTTTAACATTAGTTTTATAGTTTCTTAAAGTTATGTGTGTTATTGTTATGCTCCTGTAGCTCAAGTGGTAGATCATTGCGTTAGCAAGCGTAATGTTTGGAGTTCGAATCCCAGAGAACACATGTTAGGAGAAAATTGTTAGCTTGAATGCAATGCAAGTCGCGTTGGATAAAAGCGTCTGCTAAATGCATACATTTTATTGCCAAATATGGCTGCTGAAGTTACACGGTGTTGTTCAAAATCCAGTTTTTGCTCCAGTGTCTTTAAAGCACAACTATTCCCTTTCAACATATTTGGCATGGACATGGATGTTCACAGCTACATATGAGACGAATGCATAGTGTCTGATCATCAAAGGTCCCGCTACCACCTGCTTTCTTTGGCAGTCATCCATACAACGGTCAGATGGGGTCATGCAGGGTCTGTATGAAGCTCCATAAGGTACTGCATGTAGAGTAGAAAAGAGCCTAAAAGACTGGTGATGTTTATCCAGTGTTTATAATGTTTATTCAGTGATATATTTACAAACAAACAGTGCTTGAAGATGTTAATGTCCCAGAAAAACAACCTGGCGAATGCCTGTGAAGGATGAGGGCATGCTTTGCTTGATATCATCAGAGGCCTTGAGCTGGTGGCCTACCGCTGGATTAAGTACATTTGGGGGTGTCTTAACTGGCGCTCTCCAGGGGTCGGATTTGTTCAGGTTGGCAGTTTACTGCAGGTTTAAGCCTCCGAGTGTAACGAAAGCTAGTGACAGCCAAGCAAATAATGTTTGCAGCAGATACTGTCGCATCTGCAAGTCTTTGCTGTATTAAAGCTGTGTCTGTATTACAGCATATCCTGCCTCTCTTATATTGGCTTAGTGCTCACTAAGGGGGCATTTACACGACACTGTTTTCAACTGAAAACTTAAAACTTGTGTTTTGGACATTCATTTACACAACAACTGCATTTTGGGGAAAAACAATAGCGCAAACTTTTAAAAACTGGTTTGAAAGTGCAACTTTTTGAAAACAATACCATTATTGTTTGTCTAAACTACAAAAATCCTAATTTGTGAAAACGGTGTCATCATGCATGTGTGTATTATGTGTTCAGTCAAGTACTTGAAGAATGCATATGTGTGCAGGTGCGTAGTGTTTCTTTAAAGGGGTCATATGACACCAAAAAGAACATTATTTTGTGTATTTGGTGTAGTGCAATGTGTTTATGCGGTTTAAGGTTAAAAAAAACACTATTTTCTACATAACATACATTATTGTTGCTCCTCTATGCCCTGCCTTTCTGAAATGCGTTGATTTTTACAAAGCTCATCATTCTGAAAAGCGAGGTGTTCGCTGATTGGCTGATCTCGAACGCGTGATGAAAATGTTACGCATCTTACCATACTGTGATGCTCTGTCCTGGCGCGATGAGACAAAACCAATAAAAACCAATGTAATGACCATTACAAACGAGGCATTTGATGCATCCAGTGGGGACATAATTCCGGATTATAATGACTAATACTGTGTTTTTAGGCATTGTGTTGTGTATCGCGTCATGTAAACATAAAACCATGTCTGAATTTGTGATCAGAGAAACAACAAACAACAAGTGGTACTCTACACTGCTCAAAACTCGCATTGGAATCATTAGTGGCAAATTATTTAATTATGAAAATGTACAGACTGTGAGTCAGAAGCACCAGACTGTGCAAAGTTGGTATTGCCCCACTTTATAGAAACAACACCATTGTAGGCAGGAAACAGTCGACCGTAAAATGCGCTGCAAACATCTGAATATTTGGGTTGAACTGTTCTGAAACAGTGTTTTAAATACAACTTAACCACTGATTTCTAGTTGCATCCTCCTTTGGAAGACTGATCAAAGAGAAATCATGGCCGGACAGCACGCCAAATATGCATACCATTCTTCTTGCTTTATTATCTGCAAGGCGAACTCGTGAAATGTTGTTTGAACTGAAATGTGTCTTGGCAGTGTGTGTACATAACCATCCTAAAATGATAAAAATCCCAATAAATCATAAGTCTCAGATCAAACCATTCACAGATTCTTGGCAGAGTGACATCAAACAGACCCAGGCCACTCCCACAATTGTTGACTGACACTGGTGTTTAAGCATAGACCCACCCTGAATGAGCTGTCAACAGTCTGCCATTGTTTCTACACCAGAGCAGGTGGTCTCCTAAGCAAATGGAGGTGTTTTGTTGTTATATGTAATAATGAACATAGCAGTCGGCATTTATTCTAGACATCTGAGCCACTGAAGATGCAGTGGATTTCTTTTGCTTTTGAGGGTAATGCACCCCCGTTCTACTTAATTAACTCTATGTTCACATGAATCATTTGTGATCCAGCTTTATCTACAGAAGCAGTGAGTATAAGGTTCTTTTTAATGAATCTTTGCAAATCGCCTTTCCTAATAATGTGCTAGTTAGCCAGGTCCATGACAAATGCAGCTAAAGTATACAGTCTCATGAGAATGCCTGGTCACCCCAAGGAAGAGAACGGTGGGGTGAGCAGAGCTCATTAGCATTGAAAGGGACATGCACTCAGCCATGTCCTCATCTCATACTGTATGAAATACATGTTTCAGCAACTACCTGGTAATGCACTCGCATTCACGTAAAGTAGCCTTATTGACCAGTTTGGGCACAAGGTGTAATACCTTCAATGCTGTATAGATGGCGATATCACTAGTTTGTAGCAGAAATACACTGTTGCAGAAATAGCTAGGCACTATGTAAAATGTAACCTGTAATTGCGTTACTCATCACAAGTGTATTGGTGTAAAGAGTACATAAAAAATCAAGTCAAGTAGACAGTAAAAGTGGTGTATATTTTTAATTATCAGTAAAACTACAAAGTAGCCAGAATATTGAATATTGGGAACTACAATATTGTAGACATTATGGATGGGCCTGTCATCTTGCAACTGCATAGCAACTCCCTGACAACTACCCACAACACCCTAGTATCTATGTTTGGGTAGTTGCTAAAATGTTGCTAATGTTGCTTGCTATTCCAAAAGCATATAATTAGCTATAGTCGTTAGTTCTGTTGAACTCTATTAGTAATGACGGAACTTGCAACCATAGTTCCTTTTGGGTAACACAGCACTGGCTGGTTGCTAGAGTACTGCTATTAGGAGTATTTGCAGTTGCTAAGGCGTTTCTCATGTCTCTTCACAGATCTCCATCTCAAAACGCATTTAACAAAAATAAAGAGCTCTGTATTTACTCCCTGTAGTGCTGCTGTGCCTCTGTTTTGGAAGTTTTGGAAGAGCTACATTCTTGCCAGCTGACTCACAAGATAAGAGTTTTTATGTGTTAATCCAACGCCGCCGGCCTGTAAGCTCCGTCTGACAGCAAGCGTGCTAACGCTTCCAACCACCCGCTTCTGCAAGCCAAGCCACACTCGTCCCCAAAGGTCACGTATATATAACGCTTATCTCCCCTATAAATCTTCTCTCAAGACCAAACACTTGCTGCGGATCTGTGGGCTAAAGCCTGCAGTGGGAAGTACACTGTTCCCAATGCGGCTTTCCTGTATGAGCAAGAGTATCCGTAAGGACGCAAAAATATTTTCAAAATGGTGTAGTAGTAACCAGTTCTTGGTTTAGAGAATTGTGAGGATAAGAAACTAAAATTATACTTGCTTATACAAAATCTAGTGAATGTCACATTTAGTATTGTTTACTATATGAAAATTTTAATTAAAATTGCTTAGAAAAGTAATAGCACACCTCGATTGAATTCGCTCATTCGCTACCCTATTTTTCACCTAAATTGCTTCATTGAATTTTTACCTCAATATTAATATTTTAAAATCCAGTTGTTCACGTTTTTTTCATTTATCTATCTTTGAAACAGCTGGTTTATTATTTTTAGCATAACAAGATCGGTATCTTGGACAATTGACTGAAAATGAATCCAGTTGTAAAGACCACACACATATTGGGCTCTGAGGACATGATCACGTGACTCGACGAATATACACAAAGTCTTCGCCAAAGAACAAAAGTTTTGAATGCTATGTTAGCTTTCAGTGCTTTGACTCTATCAATACGTCCTTGTACGGATTAGTGCGCTAATTAAAATGTTAGCCGATTCTGTTTAGGAACATACATAAATTTCAACACTAACCACAAAGTGGCTAGTGTTGCCAAGGGGGTAATTTTACATGTTTTCCACAAGTCTTTCTCAACACAAGTTTTTCTGGCAAAGACAAGGTGTGAGGTGGAACAACGGAAAACATAATCAGACTAGTTGTGGGAAATTTCTGACATTCCACAATTGGAAAAATGTATCTTTGGATGAGTTGCTGAAAATGAAGCAACAATAGAGAGTTATTGGCACCCTTTGAGACTTCAGTCTTGATATAAGAATTACAGAGGTGAAAGCAAATCCGGTCAAAAAGCTACAAGCAGCTCTGTCTTACAACGTGACACAAATTAGAATGGCACGAGATGAAAATCGCTTGTGCGCAGGGGCCAAAATTAACACTCTTCCAAGGCCAAAAATGAGTAAACATTGGCTTTGGCGAATTAATAAATCTAAACAAGTTGGGGTTTTTTTTTTAGGAACTGCAACATAATACATGGCTATGATACATAATACATCATCTGAATTTTGATTATGGCAGGGTTTTTTTTTCTTCAGTTCTAATAATCAATAATATGCAGTACAAACTAATGATTTAGAAAATTATTTTGAAGTTCATATATATATATATATATATATATATATATATATATATGTGTGTGTGTGTGTGTGTGATGTTTGGATATGGCTTTTATAGCAACGGCTTTCCTTTTGGGCCTCTTTCGTCATTTGCAATTTGTACAATGACAAAATGAACTTCCACAGTCTTTACCTGACAAAGTTTCAGGTTGCTTATGATTAATGGTGCCACCATTTTGGACATGCATTACTGACCATTGTGACAAAACTCAAGTGCTTCATTCACTCATCCATCATAACAGCAAATTTAGAAACAACCATGTTGTCAAACCAAGGTGCTTCATTCAGTGCAGCAAAATGAATGGCGAAGAATTCCAGTCATGCTTACCTGACTATTTTTGCTGCTCAATCTCAGTAAGCTGCTGTCTTATTTTAGCAATGATTTGACATTTTGTGTTGGTTTTACACAAGGACATATATGAATATATAATATATATGAACATATATATGGACATATATGAAGCAAGCAGTAAAACTTTCAGAGAGTCCAAAGTTTTTTTTTTTTAATGGTTGTTATTTATTTGAATGCATCTAGAAGATATGATTTATAGTTGCTACTAACTACCTCAGCCTAAACGCAAAGCATTTCAGAGATTTGATGCAACACGTATTGAAAACCGCTTCATTCAACAAGCTTGTTGTAGCAAATTTATGCCTTTTTTATTCTCAGAAACTGCACAGGATCTATCAGATTTTAGTATACAATTTTGTATGTTGTGTGCGAAAATTCATCTAATTGTGTGCAAACAGTCTGTGGTCATGGTATCTGATGGTTTGGACACTTTATTTCAATAAACATCGAATTTCAACGAAAAATCCATCAGGGAAAATATTTAGATACTGATCATAGACAAGTTTTTGGAACCAAACTCTACCAAACCAACAAAAAAAGTGCTCATATTCAAAGGGATGTTTAAGTGCTTAGATATTTAAAAGATAACATGAAAGATATATTTCTCTGATATACAATGACAATGGGATGTTACAATAGGCACTTTTGCATCACATAGTTCTATGGAACTAGCCAGCATGGTGGTTCCTAGAGAGCCAATTTCTCCCTCGGGCCGTTTTCCTGGTTGTATTTGCACCAGCAGCAGGAATTCTGAATTGGCCAACAGTAATGTCCTTATATTCATGGTAATTTACAAACATCAACAACTGGTGAATGGACGATGATGTGATCGGATCTGTGTTGTGGGCTTTGTGATAACAGTGATGGAATGTAAACGCACAGTTTACGCAATTAAAAATGCATGAAAATCTGACTAAATCTCCTATGACAACATGCAGTGTTAATCATTGAGGCTGAGAAAATAACTCTGCAGACAACAGGTAAACGCCGTTATGGCTGTTTTGTATGGCGTTTTGTATGTGTTTGGCCAAATTAGCGTACACTATGTCACTGGTAGTTCTTACAGAACTGTTTTAGTCTCTACTTTGAAGTAGGAGATAATTACGTTCCCCAAAACAAACAGAGTTCCTAAAACAAAATACGTTCTAGTTCCTGTGATGTGAACACACCAAAAACCGGGAACTTCTGCCAGTAGTTCTAGGAACTATAAAAAGGTTATTCTGGTGTGAAAGCACCTTATAAATTGATCATTGATCAAATTCTTTCATGCATAAGTTGTGTATCAAAATGATGGTCCATGAAGTAAATGGGAAGTACAGTTATCACATTTTTACAGCACAATTCAAAGTATTATTTTGGACCATGAAGTGGAATTGTTCTTGTAGTGAAATGCGACTTGTTGCTATGTTCTTTGGGAATTTGGAACTGATGCTGTATATTGTTCTTTCCCTAAAACTCCATCAATGCATTTATCAAAGCTGTCCAAAAACATAATTTGATGTATATAGGCACAGATATTATCAGTAAAAGGTGTTTACAGTTTGAAAACAGTTCACAGTTGGTTCTATTAAACACCAGACAATATGCATTGTGTGATTTCCCATGACACCAACCGTCTACCAGTGCTCCAGACTGGCCTGTAATCTCTGTACTTGCATCATTGAAGGCGGGTAAAGTTCAGGGTTCTGCAAGTGGAGATCAGAGCGTTACAGTCAGAAACTACACATTCCACAATGCGGTGGCCCACTTCAAAAACCTGAGAACAGAAAAGCACCAGTAGCTGCTGATTGGTCATGGTCATGGCAGTCAGGTCAAATCAAGCCAGTCGGGTTTCTTATGCGGTTTACAGGTGTGGACGTCCACAGTTTCCTCACAGTCCCTGCACTCCACAGCGCAGCACCACTTGAACTTGCACTCGCATTTGCTCACATGGTTTACACGCGTGGTGTCATACCCACGGCCGCAGCACATGACCTCGCAGCCGTCCATGCCTCTGGAGGACTTGTTACACACCCGTCCTGCTGTACCCAGGGAACCTAAAATATAGATGCAGAAATTTAATAAATCAGGGTCATTATTTTACATTAAGTAAAATGATTCCATTGTGAGTCAATAGGCCATTCACTTATTCAGATCAAGATCTTTTTTCTTTAGAAAAGTATTTCAAGGTAACTTTAGTTTTTCCATGGGGCAACTGGGTATTTTCAAGTCTGGGCCATATAGTTGTTCACCTCAAAACCAAAAAAGATACAAATAAATGATAATAAAATAAAAAACTAAATTGTTTTTATTTTTAATAAACATGAACATTTTTGAAGCAATCAAATGAAGCACATTTTACTTACTATTATAAAAGTTTTTTTTTCATGATGATTAAAGCACGTGTCTTGCGTAGTTGTCATAATTATAATGTGTGCTTTATCTTGGATATTTAATTATCTATGTGTATTTCAATATTCTGGTGGTTCTCATTACTCTCATAATTGTAATAATTTTAATTATTACTGTATTACAAAAAAGTTATTGGTAGTGCGGCAAATACTACGATGTATAAATACTTTAGAATCTAATGCATCTTTTTATTGCATTGCATTAAACTTCGTTGTAGTAGTAATAAATTATTTGAGAAATGTGTTTAATTTTCATGAGATGTAACAATGCAAAATCTAAATAGTTCTTACATAAGTTTTCTATTCTTTAAAATGCAATATACAATTTCCTATTTCTGTCTTGGGACTACGGGGTGAAATATGTCTCAGATATTTTCTTTGGCAAAATTTTGCCCAATTACTTTTTGATATCCCAACTATCATGGTATAAAAACATTTAGCATGCTCTTTATTGCTTACCTGCCAAACGGTCCATTAGACAATAGTCTGGAGAGTTCTCAATGTATACTAGATCATTTTTGGTCGTTCTCTTGTAATTTCGGTCAGCAACCATGAAACCTGAACCGTCCTGGTTCATGGTGACCTCCACAGCAGTATTGTACTTCTTTCTCAAGTAGTCCCCTGTTTGCCGGAAATCAGACATAGCCAGCCAGCATGTCCTGAGAGCACATGACCCACTTACTCCATGACACTTGCATTCAGTCTTCATAAAACGCTTTACTGCCTAAAGAAAACAGAATTCAACCCATGACCTATGAACCACTCAATGACCCAGATTAAAAGACAAGCTCGGATTTTTATAATTAGCTTTTGTAATGTTAGGACATGTTATATAAACCCCTTCAGGATCATAACCTGCTTACCTGTTAGGGTGTGTTTTGCAACGATCAAATGTGATCATCTTGCCCCTTACCATTCTCCCACAGCGGTTGTTGTGCAGATTCATCAGTGCTCTGGCATCTTTGACCATCCTCTCTCTGGCATCCACAAAAGCTTTGGCAAACTTGATACCATAGTTGATGTTGTCACTACAGCCACCCCAGTCAAAGTCGCCTTCTTCATCGCTCGCCCGGCCTCTCCTGTTGATGTCGCAGCCACAGATCTTCAGCTCTCCTTGACTGCACGCTCTGGTGATGGCATAAACCACCCCAGCAGAGGAGATCGCATAAACAAATGCTGCTTCACGGCTACCTGATGAAAGAAAAGTGAGAGATTTTTCATAATAGCGTGTTAATTTCTGGGTTAAGCACAGGGTTTTATGTTGACTTTAGCATCAGCCAACGAATGCCTTACTTGAAGTTGTCAGAAAATGTTTTAACTTTAAAAACTTTGCTTTTTAGTAGTTTAATAGAGCCAAGGAAGTTGATGAGGCGTAAGGCTCTTACCATGGTGTTAAATCCACTGTGCTTTTGTTATATCAACTCTCTAACATCATACCTAGGTTTAAGCCCCTTGGCTGGACTAAAGTGCGGGAGGCCACCCTAGAGCTTTCAGACATTCGACTGATTCAGGCTGACACTCCTTCACCTTTAGTTTCTTTGGTCGATTGCACTCATAGCCTTGAGGTGTGTTTTTTCGACCAAAGTAGCGCAAAATGACCCCTATTTTGCTCATTTTCCTCCTCCAGCTCGCGCACTGAGCCAGAACAGAGGGTGATATGTCAAAAAGAGCAACTTTGTCTGTCTGCCAGAGTCATCTGCACAAATATTTACATCTCCTATTACTGTTTATACATCAGCCTGTAGCGAACCCCCCTCCCGACTGGCCACTTGTATTTGGAGAATATCCACTCTCTGTCAGACTTTCGCTCATTCTTGGGAAGTGGAGACTTTAAAGCCCTTTTTCCCCGATATCTATCCAACAGACATATTGACGGGATTGTTGTCTTGACTTAATGCTTTACACCGATTTTGTTCTTGCTGCAAGTAAAGTTGTAATGTTGCACCGTTTACTGTATAGGTATATGCCAGCACGTCAAGCTGATTGACTAAAGCATAACCTTATAGGCAAATATGCATCAAAACATATCTGTTTCCCCAATTGAAAAAAAGGCTATTTTAGGACATTTTTGGTCAAAATTCTGATTATTATTATTATTTTACTTTTAAGATTTTGTTTGTTTGATTGTTTTAATGTGTTTTAGTTTTTTCCATTATTCTCAGTTGTAGTTCACATTGAATTTCCATTTAAATATTACTTCATTACAATATTTGTATATTTAAATCAGTGCGTAAACAACCAATATTACCATTCCAGTACTAGTGTAAAGTATTTAGCAATTTAAATAGTATATTTCGTATAACTTTTGTATAATATTACATATCTATATAATAATTTAATAATATAATATTTTATATTATTTATAAAATGTTTATAATATTTAAATATACTTTGTTTTTACAATTTTGTTACAACACTGTACTTAAATTGGCTTTTTCTTTGTGCAAAATATGCTTTCTCATGTCTTTCTTTTTTGGGGTGGTTCTACTAGCTTTGGTAGCTTATAAAATATGCTTTTTTACATGATACAAGGTTGCATGATTTATGCACGTCATGTCTTATTTCTGTATAATTTTGATCTCAGCCATTGCTAGGAATAAAGTTTAACACAAACACTAACTGCGCAACATGACGCGGCCAAAAACAGTATGGTCTCGCTCCAGCGTGCTGCAGTTCCAGCGATGGTGTCGGAACTGGTGCTGGCATTCTCGGATCCACTCTTTGGCTCCTTCTCCGATGGACTGCATGAGATCTGGGTGTCTTTGACAGAGCTGCCTCTGCTTGTTCACCAGCCCTGGAATGTTGTCACATATGACCCGTGCACCTAAAGCACCAATGTACCTGCAGAAACAGACACATTAGTTGACCTAGCATTTGCTAAATTAATAAATGTTATATATAAATATACATTACTGTTGCAGTAGTTGCCCAATGTCTTGTGATTATAAATCAATTGAATGCATAATTATCAAATCAAACACGCTGAACATGAGAAACCCACTTTATAGTTGTTTCAGTCTGCCTTTTCTTCTGGGTCCATCTCTTTTAGAGCCACACACTGTCTCTTTTAGTCAGCCACACTTTAATACACATTTTTCTGGAATGCTTGATTCAGTCTTGTCAATCATTCTGTGGTATAAATATTTTTGCATAGCGACCACTAAACTGAATAATTGCCCATGTTCCCAGCCAGTTGATTTCCTATAGCTGTGCAAGTTCCATGTCTCAGTCTGTTTCTTCACTCATAATAAAATAATTTCAACTTAAATCAATTTCGTGTCCCTTTATTTAAGATATTTCACAATAAATGATACCCCATCATACTTTACTGTGTCTGCAAAAACTAGTTTGTAAATACATAGTTCACCCAAAAATTAAACTTCCAACCCAATCTCATGAGAAAACATAAAACTTTTACAAGACGGCCATTTCATATGAATTTGTACGATATGATTCATGCAGAAGTGTACGATTTTTAGACAAAGGTCCACCCCAACCCCATTTCATTAAACTGTCAGTGGAGCAAAAACATGTGAACAAACAGTTCGTACTAATTTATGAAACATAAAATAGTTGCAAATTTCCATGATGTCGCATTGGAAAATTCTTTCATCACAAACTCAGGTCATTCAAAACCTGTGTGACTTACTTTCTCCTGTAGAACACAAAATAATGTATTCTGAAAAATGTATTTTTCAAAAGATGCAATGGGGTCCAGTGTTGTTTTTGTGTTCAGGAAATGAATAAAAAGTCATACAGGCTTAGAACTCTAAGGAAGGGAGTAAATGATGACATAAATTTCATTTTGAGACAAACTATCCTTTTAAGAGCTACTTATTTCTCCATAATTTAGATACACCCCAATTTGTCCCACATCCCATGGTTCTCTGTTGACAAATCTCTACAAGAGTGTGTTATGTTCTGTAATTTATGTTCATGGACTGCAATACTGCAGCAACAATTGACAATCTTGCATTAATATTTGTCATTATGTTGCAGGTTTCTTGTTAATTAGCCTGACAAATACCTGGCGGACCCTGTCTGTTCAAGAGCACCACACAGACACCCTCGGTGAGGTTTACACTGTGCTCACACGCCGTTGTCTCCTTCCCGGATCTCATTATCCAGTCAGTCGTGTCTGGGTTTGTGCGACAGCACTCCGTACAAACCTACCAGACAATTTCCACTCCTCTTATGGCTGTCTCTATCGCTCTCTCTCTCTCACACACACACACACACAAACACACACACACACTGACATACTAGTGCAAACATACAGCCCAGCGAAAGACTTATTCCTCTCGCTATAAAGCATCCATGGGAGGGCCTGCTGTTGCCGGCTATGCACGGTTGCCCTGTTGATCCTTGACACACAGAAACACAATCTCGCTCTCCCTCTCTGTTCCAGAACACTTATCAGCTGTATGCGGCTGGGACTGGGAATGGCCACTGCACGTGAGCCAGAAAACCGCTATGCGTGAATTGATTGCAACGATGACAACAATCCCCATAACTGTATAAATTACCGTAGGAACTTAGAGATATTTATCACCACTGGGTCACACGGTTTTGGGCATGCCGCCACGGCTGTCTTGCGGACTCACGCCGTGGAATCCCCGCTGCCTTATGGAGAGCAAAAGGGGCCATACGTATAGTTATTTCAACATAGATGATACAAACGATAACCCTTCTTTCCCCATTCATGAAATACGGTATTATTGTCCATCCTGAGAGAAACCCAGCATTCATTTTAATTGAAAGTATCAAAAAATAGCATGGACTGAGATTATGCTGTTTACTCAGCTGTGGGGCACTAGGCAGTGCGCTGACTATGTTGATATTGCTACCTCTGAGACGTGATGGGGAAGTTATGAATGCTGCAATTATAGACATTTTTAAAGGCGAAGGCTGCCATTGTGTCATCATGTCTGGTGTTATGCAGTCAAGAAATTGAGATGAAAAGCAATAACTTCAGAACTAAGTCACTTCAAATCTCTATCACCCTAGCAAGTGTGTTTATATGGTGCGTTCAGCACACAAGTAGGTCTGCTGATCCAGCCAAGACCTGTCATAGAACAGTCTAGAATGTGTTGATCAATGTCACTTTAAGACATCAGACTCCTCTGTCTTTACTAACAACTGTCCTGAGAAATGATTAAACATGGTTTATGGATTTCTGCCATCACCTGCCATCTAGAGCTATTTTTTTCTTTCTGATTGTATCATTTTATCTTCTTTTTTTCAATAATATTGGTGTGATTATACTTATCTTTTTGCTATTTATTACTATTTATTTGCTATTTTAGTACTTTTCATTTGTGTCATACTTCACTAACTGTAAAATACTAACTGCTATTCCTTTTATCGTGCTTTGGAACAAATTGGTCTATGAATGAAAAAAATATATATATTTAAAGAGGACTGAATTACATAACACACACACACACACACATACACACACACACACACACACACACACACACACACACACACACACACACACACACACACACACACACATATATATATATATATATATATATGCTGCACCATACACACACATTATATAACCTTTCCATAATGTTAAAGTCAATATAGACTCTCAAATGTATATTTATATTTGCTGAAAATTTGTAATAATATTATTTTGACATAGGCTTTTTTTTTTACTTTTAATCCATTATTTCTCTACTGTAGTCTGAAATGCTTTTTTTAAATTTTGTATTCTACTTTTCTAGATGATCAAATGTTTGATCCTCCTGCCAGAAAAAAATTATCATAATCACATAATTAAAGGGGACCTGAGTCATATCTATAGTGATGGACAAAAGTTGGAATTCGTTTACAGTATTCAGCCGTGCTACTGCATTAAGGAAAACTACGTGTTTCCCACCGTTGTACAAAAGTGAATGTATTAAATATGATGTAGGTTTACTAAACTAAATTTAAAAAAAATAATAATAATAATTCAAAGGTTCCGTCCCAAAAAAACTTTGCTTTTCTAGTTAGTCATAAGAATTTTTCTGATCTGCAGTTAATTCTAATTTCTGTTATTTTTCCTTACACTTATCTTGCAATTTCCATCATAATTTGGAACCATACCTGAATTAAACGAGATATTACACTGAAATCTCTTTTTTAGTATTTTTATTTGATTCGAAATTAATTATTACCACAGTTATGATTAGTCACATATTGGACACAAATTAAATGCGCGTAGGCTACTAACAGAACAGTTCTGTTAGTTTAATTTAAGTCTGTATGCACCTAAATTCGATTTCCAAAAGATAATGAAGATGAGCCAATGAGTGGCTCTTGTGCCAGTAAAACACTTTAGAAACACCTACCACCAGGACGAGTCCACACTGGGAGTGAACATGAGCAGTAAGATGAAGGGCAGGTAGATCCTGGGAGCAGAGCCGCTCGGATCACGGCGTGACTCAACTCCAGCAAAGCCTCGCATGATTTACTCGGTCAGTATATAAACGCATCCAATTAAAAAAAAAATGAAAAGAAAGGAAAATAATAGAAAAAGTCACAGGTTCATAACAGCTCTTGAGATACTTTATCCTTCATAATTCAAATAGTGTATCTTTCCACGATATAATCGATTAAATCGCTCAGAATGAAAACAGATACATCCATATAAAATACTGAGTATTCATGCGTATCCAAATTGAGTTCCTTTAAGTCGAATCTGAATGTGGTGGTTTATAGTCCAGTGAGTGAGGTACAGTATCTGTCCCACAGAATTAGATCCAGAGGCAGGTCTCTGATTGGTGGGGAGGTCTGCGCGCTTATTGGCTGAAGTCAGCACGAGGAGACGAGATGAATGAGCGGCGCGCGCGATGCTGTCACAGATCAAATCTGCGCTTCTCAACACGCGTTACTCTGACCACTTACAAAGAAGTAAACCATCGTTGTTGGACACTTACACGATGGTAATACCATGTTTATTGTAGTACCTTGGATTAACATAAAAATATATACAATTTTATGTCTATTTTAGTGAGGTAATTGTGCTATACCGTGGTGTGCAGTGACTTATGCCTCCGACAGGCTAACGTTAACTGTTCAATTCAATTCAAGTTTATTTGTATAGCGCTTTTTACAATAAAAATCGTTACAAAGCAACTTTACAGAAAATTACATTTCTACAATATTTCTACAATATAAAGTATATTTAGACACTTATATTTAAAAACTCTGAAGAGTTTTGGGTTCATAACAAATATCAAAACAGGTTTCATTTATTTTAAAGACAGCATAAGTACAATTTTAAAGCCAAACATTGATGGTTGGATAGGTTTTAAATGATACAACGATATATACAAGGTTAAAATGGATGCAAGTGTACTTGTAGTACTTGTACAAAAGCCTACAAATAGGCTATCTATCTATCTATCTATCTATCTATCTATCTATCTATCTATCTATCTATCTATCTATCTATCTATCTATCTATCTATCTATCTATCTATCTATCTATCTATCTATAACATGCTTCATTATAATATAATATCAGGCCAGATGTCCAGTGTTTGTTTAGGTATCAACATGCCAGACTGGTGTATGCTAGTCTATGTATAACTCAGTGAATACCTTCTAAACAAAGATAGTAGCCATTGCTCATATATTTTAGGACAGTGACATTGTCAATGTACATAATCACCCCAGCTTGCTCATAAAATAGACCACTGGTATTGGACGGAGGGGGGACTGCTTTTCACACAGTAATACAAAGTAAACAACAAAGAGCTCCAGAAAGAATGTATCTGGTCACTTTGACTCACACTCTGTCCTTTAGCTTCCTGCCAAGGATCATTAAAGGAGGAAATACGCTCATTAGGAGATAAGATGTCGGAGAATCCACTTTGTTTGCATGCCATTTATTTTCTCATATTGAATTAATATAAAAATGAATTTGATGTCTTGGAAACAGACACACACATATATATATACTCTCTCTCTCTCTCTGTTACTCTTTATTATTTATTTATTGTTTATTAATAGTTAGTAAGGTAGTTGTTAAGCTTAGGTATTGGGTAGGATTAGAGATGTAGAATATGGTCAGGCAGAATATGTGCTTAATAGTAATACTGATTCATGCCTTAGCAACCATTACCAAACACGAATAAATGCCAAATCTAAGCACCACTGGGGCTCATACAGTGGAGAGCATCACCTTTTGTTTTTTCTAAACAGTTTGTGACTAGAGTACTTAACCCATTGGCACCAATAATTAGTGAAGTGTCCATTCTGTACTGAGAGGTCAGTGCCCTCCCCTCCCCTGATCTAGAGGAGCTGGTGATTATAGCAGTGTGTGGGAGAGATTTCACCAGGCCAGGCATGCGTCCCTGTCGGCCTCGCAACCTCGACCTAGTGTCCCAAACAGGAATGTTAATTAGCAACATCCACCAGAGGGGGTGACCATCCACTGACACACAGGACATCTACAGATAAACCAGTGTAGTCAGCAGAAATAGCAGCACTGATATTTTAGGGGACATTAAATGAGTAGTTCACAAAAAATTCTAATACATAATTATTATATAAAAGTAATAAAGTGGATTAAAGTTCATGAATATATTATTATATGAAAAGGTTAATATATTATAGCAATATCAATATACTAATATTGCTATTGCGGTGTTGCTTATCATATGATATAAATTGTGACAAAAACTCATAGGGGCATTTTTTGACCCAATATCTTGAATTTAAGGAACATAATTTATGTTCTGTATAATGTATGTTTCATAATGTATGGACTGTAAAATCTGTCATTTTTTCATAACTAATTGTTAAACACAGCCCTAATTATTTATTCCACTTGTTGTATCAGACTTTGCTGTGAATTTTCAGTACATGTAAATAATGACAGACGTTTTCTATTTTATATAAAAAAAAATTATAATAATTGTAATTTTTACTAATTGTAATTTGTTTTTAATGTTATATTTAATTTATATTATTTTAATTTAATTTATATATTTTTTAATAGATTCAAATGGGATTTTTCAAGTGAAGTCCAGCTCTAGACTGTATAAGCTGTGAGTTTGCGCTTGATTGGAACCTGGTAAGACCATTGTGACCGGGGGGCAGAGTGGCACATACTTCATGCGTGTTTGCCTCTCTGTTTCCCGGGCCACACACACTCACACACATATACACACACATAAAGAAGGGATTTAGGATTTAGGGAGAGGCTCCTGGCTGGTTAAACTGTGATCCCCGCTCCTGTTAGTCTCACATGGATGCTTGTGATGCACACACATTTTTCAAACACTTTGCCCCGAGTTTGAGACAGCAGATGCTTTAAGATCTAAGGGTCGGTTGTGCTTTCATTGTAACATCAAAATGAGAATCATACATTGACAAATTTTTGTGCTTTTGGGCTTGTAGTTAGTGTTTAATGTTATCTGTTCATTAAAGGTTAAAACTTTATAATAACATTCATTACTAGACAGCTTGATTCTGATTGGTCAGTTTAATGTTAAAATGAATACTGCAATGCAATAATGACATTGTTAGTGTGACAAATAAATATTTATCTGAAATTTTTTTTTTTACATAACCACCATTTTTTGAGCAGACTATCACAAGACTACCACATTTATACACAGAAATGGATTAAATCTCAAAATAACTTTATTTCACATACTATTTTTAAAATGCAGGGTATACTGTGCAGTAAGCTAGTCTACTAGTATTCCTTTCCAAAAATATAGCCTATGAATGGCTGAGGATGGGTGATACTGTGCCCTCTGCTGGCTGGATTTAGGCAGTACAAATATTCAAATCTTTTGCTCCAGCCCATGTCTACAAGTGTATCAAAAAATTTAAAAATGATACTGGTTATAAAAATAACATTCATATCAGATCACAAAGAGAATACAAACTTAAAAGATAAACAAAACAGAACATTATAATGTGATACAAACATTTGTAATATGATTCTGAGCGAGATGTAAATATTAGGCTAAATATCCGATACATTTAGATATACAAAACAAACTGCTATGTGAGAAAGCAAAGGATTATTCGAACATGAAATTTGTTAAATATATAATTCAGTGTAAAAACTAGATGACGGTAAAATGTTGATACACAATCATGTGCACTATTGTTCAAGATTTGGGGGTTGGGAAGATTTTTTTAATGTCTTTTATGCTCACCATTATTAACAATACAGTGAAACAGCAATATTATAAAATATTTTTACAATTTAAAATAACTGAAATCTATTTGAGAATATTATTTATTGTATTTTTTTTAACTGTACAGACCCCAAACTTTTGAATGGCAGTTTTTATATAAATATTTGTCTGAATAACAGTATATAAAACTATTTATAGAAGCTGGTGATTGTCAGTGATAAACATGAAAAATGAGTTTTCTCATGGCAAAATACAGAATACATAATGTATTCATGCACAAAATCAATATGCA
Organism: Carassius carassius; assembly: GCF_963082965.1. NCBI lineage: Eukaryota > Metazoa > Chordata > Actinopteri > Cypriniformes > Cyprinidae > Carassius > Carassius carassius. The sequence goes on from NC_081771.1 coordinate 5,578,150, forward strand.
TCTGACTAAAATATGGTAACATTGCAAAATTACTTAGAAAATATGTTTCAAAACTTCTAAAATTATTTTAAAAACCTGAAATGTCCCTCACAAAAAATTCAACAGTGTTTGACACGAACGATCAAGTTCATTATTTGTGCTTGCTAGCCGCTAGAAGACAGCACCAGGTCTGGTTCTTTGCCGTTCTCGGAGTTGCTGCTGCGTCCGCAACTGGCCACCGTTTGAGCCAAGCGAGCAGCTCGGAGTGTGGCTGGTGAAGGCGGCGTGTCGGCGAGGCCTGGTTTCTTGGGTGGGATGGGAGGTGGGTTCCCTCTGTCGACTCTGGGAATAGTTGGAGACCTGAGAGTAGGAGACAGCATCCCAGAGTGGGCCAATGTGTGGTAATCTGTGCCAAAAGGGGAACTGTTGGGAGAAGATGGTTTGCTGGGACTCTGCGGAGAGCTGAGACGATTCAGGGCTTGTGTGACAGTGCTGCGGGGTGCTTGTTTAGAAATGCTGTCTAGTGGAACCACATGGGCTGCACAGGGTGAGAGGTCACATGGAGAATTTGGAGGGGAAGAGACAGTCTGAGAATCTTGATCAAAGGTGCCTTGGAACTTGTGACGGGCTGCATGGAAACGCTGGTTGATGCCAGCCTGGTACGCCGCTTGTATACTGGGTATGTCAAGTGAATTATTGCGGCTTGTAGGGCTATGAGCTTGTGGATTGGTCTGAGAGCTCCCATTGGTTAACATGCCTTGCTTCTCAACATTTTCATCTTCCTCCGCAGGAATGTGGTGTCCGTTTATTTGGGTCTTGTTTGAGTTCTCCTCTGCTTTGTTCATCTCTCTCCTCAGTTTCTCCAGTTCTTCCTGTAGTGCTCTACAACGTGCTTCCTCCTTTCGTAATCTCAGCCCAAGCTGCTCCCGTTCAGTGTCAAACTCGGCCAGCAGCTCCTCTCGCCTCGCCTCCATTTGCATAGCCCGCTTCTTTTCCTCCTCGATTTCCGCTCTCAGAGCCTGATTTGAAGCTCGTTCACGATCGAGGCGATGGCTGAGTTCACTGGCATGCTGGGACTCCTCGTGTGCGCGCGTGCTGGAGCGTTTGCATTCCCGTCTCAGCGCCGTCATGAGCTGTTTATGCTGGGTTCGCTGCTCTTCTAACTGATCATTCAGTCGTTTGTTCTCCCTCTCTATTCGGGACGCCTTTGCCTTCTCAAACTCCAACTAAACACAAGTATAAAAAATACACAAATTAGTAAGAAATACACTGATAGACTCATAGATTTGCAGAAAAAATATTTCAAAAATGTTTGATTTGGAAGTTTGGAGTTGCTTTTAAGTATTTTATGCTCACCAAGGATGCATTTATTTGTTCTTTGCTTTGTTATAATAACAAAGCAAACACTCATTTTGATTAAGACAATAAAAACTGTAGCCCGTTCCCCTTTAGTACCTCAAATTAAGATCACTATAATATTTTCAGTTCTTTATACCTGATGCAGGAGGCGCTCTCTCTCCTTCTCCAGAATGTAAGTGACATCATCTCCTTCTGCAGTATCCTCAGCATGCTTCCTCTTCTCCTCCTCCAGATCAGCAATGACCTGAAACCACCACAAAGGGGCGACAGAATGAGATAAAGATTAGCCTATAAACCAATCCAATCTCAGCTTGACCTGGTAAATCCAATTTAAATGATATGATGCTCACATCAGTATCGATGTAAGTGGCTTTCAGTTGTTATACAGCATAAACTCACCCTCCAATGTCTGTTCTCAGCAGCTGCTAGCTGTTTCAGCATCTTCTCCTGCATCCTTCTGCAGTGTCCGACCACCAGTTTCAGCACCGTCAAAGGATCCGAGCGAGCCGTGGCCCCACAGACCCCCTCTCGTCTCTGGGAGGAACTTCCTCCATCGCCCCTGGACTGGCCAGAGCTCTGGAGGACCTCACTGTCTCTCTGCAGAGCCAGGAATGGGTCACTCAGGTTGTATTTGCCATATCGATCCAACATGTAGGAATCTCTACGCTGGGCCTGTAGCAAGACAGGGATTTATTGGATTATTTTAGATGGATTTCTGCATATTTCACTCTAAACAATTAAATCTAATTTTGCATACGCTTTTGATTAGTGCTGTCAAAATAAGTGCGTTAACACAGGGATGGAGCTAGGGTTGGCCACCATACTCACAACTCCTGCTTCTGTCTTTTTTTTTTTTTTTTTTGACAAGAATTGAGCCTTTTCAGATGTGCACATCAGCTCAGCGCCAGGCATGGGCGTGAAAAAGCTACAGGTGACGAGGAGCTTCAGTGGAACAACAGTGAACTGTAGTCAGATGAGATGAAATGTTGTCAGGCCATATGTCAGAAAAACTATTTTTTGTTCTGTCTGCCATTATACTGGGCTCGCAGCGCGTGCTCTTCAATTGCATGCACAAATACAACGGCACTCTTTGTGTGCGAATGAAATTATACGAGTGTGTGTGTCAGATCCACGTCACTTTCAGCAGCAGCTGCTCTTAAATTAATAGCAGCCAAATAAGCTAATAACCCAGCTGATGTGATGTCTGTAAATCACAGAACAAAAGAAAAAAGAGGAAATCAATCACTTTTGTAGCTTTAAGGATTCATCTATATTTAATTTAGAATTTAATGTTTGATAAAACTTTTTGAATATTTCCTACTTGCTGAAGGGCAAAGGTAAATATGACATTTAATATAATGGGTTTATGTGAAGATTGTTTTAAGTTAATTTAAATGAGAACAAATTTTTTTAAATTGATAGCTCACAATTATACTGTAATGATAAATCAGTATAATTGTATAATTAAAAAAATATAAAAGTAAAAACATTAGTTGGGATAAACTGTGATTAATGTGTGATTAATTAGATATTATTTTAATCAATTGACAGCACTACTTTTGATATGAAACAGCTATCCATGATCTATTGTCTTGGTAGTTTGCGACTCATTTTTGTAGCTTCTATTCAAAACATCTCTGCAAGCCTTGTAAAGCGGCCTCCACTTTTCTCTTTCACAGACACACTCGCTACATACTTGCTTTCTAAACAGGAAATGAGATGATACAGAGCACATGACCCTGCCAAAAGCAACATAAACCATCCTCTTAGGCTCTGTGTGAATGTGTGTGTATGTGTGTGTGTGTGTGTGTGTGTGTGTGTGTGTGTGTGTGTGTGTGTGTGTGTGTGTGTGTGAATGTGTGTGTGTGTGTGTGTGTGTGTGTTCGTGTTCAGCTCCTGGTGTTTGTTGTTTTAAGTAAGAGGTCACGCAAGGGTTGCATATAGAGGTGAAACAATCGCTACAGTTTAGGTAAGGTCAATGCAGCGAATAGGACACCAAAAAAAGTTCCAGCTGGAGTAATTTAATAACTCCTGAAATGACTCTAAACTAAAAGAGCTCATTTGACCCAGAAAAAAAACATAAGGATAAGGAACCGAACGGAACTGTTGAACAGTGAAGAGAGAGTAGCTGATTGCTAAAGGCAGTCTTAAATTACAGCATTCAAATAGTGGTGCCAGGTTATGGCTGCACAGGTATTCTGGGTGGTTACTAAGGAGTTACTAGAGTGTTCTGAGCAGTGTGAGTTCTGAGTGTTGTGGGTGATTACTCAAACAAACATATGTACTTGTTTGCAACAAAAGAGGTTGAAGCTTAAACATAAAGAGAAAAGCGTGATGAAACACTCCAACCTCATACAGGGTAGTTTGGAATGAGTTGGTAGGTTTTATGAGTCCAGCTGAAAGCTGTAAGACTGGGAGCTTCTGAAAAAATGACTATACGTCTACAGGGAATAGTGGTATGAAAATGAATCTCAGGAGGAGGGTAACACAGACACACAGATGGACACACATCAAAACACATACTAAGGGTCCAAAATTAACGTTTTGCCACACCTGTCAATAGAGGATGAAAATTTATTGACTGTAAATAATCATTAGCAGCCACAAAACTGTATTTTCCATTATTACCCTATACACAATGATGTTGTTAAGACAATTCCCAAAGAAGGGAGTATATACAAGGGCTGGGTAAAAAAACATTTATCTCTCAATTAAATCGATTGTCATTTTTTACGAAATGATTGTGCTTTGTTACTTTTTTTTAAATTTGTTACTTAATTTTGTTATCATAAAAACTTAATTGAGTGTAATTCAAGTGCTTGTATACAAATTAGTAGGGATGCACCGAATATTCGGCCACCGAAAATTTTCGGCCGAAAATGGCCAAAAAGTGCATTTTCGGTTTTCGGCCGAAACACTTTTATTACCGAAACAACACGGCCGAAATGTTATGATGACGCAAACAGAAACCGCGACCTGCACGTGCACCTGCATAGCGCAGACCACGAGCTCCCCGCGTCATTCACTTCACACCAGTGGGTCTTAATAGAGAACATTCTCTCTATTCTTATTCCTTTATTCGCAGCACTAAAGCGTCTCCTAACAAAGAGATTGAGACGGACCACGAAGTGAAAACAAAGAAAAGTACAGTCTTATAGAGTCTGTTAGCACACGTCTCACTGAGATCTTTTCGGATCCTCCGCACTTCATCGCGAATGTGCTTGATCCGCGTTATAAAGACCATTACTTGGACGCGGAAATATGGCAGAGCACACGAGAAATGCTCCAGGCCGCGCTGGATGCGGAGAACCCGCGTGGAGACGGAGAAGCGCCAAGCGCAGGAGACTGAGATCAGAGCGCAAAAAAAAAAAGACTCGTCTCTGCATATATAATACACACACATATACATATACATGCATAATATCAGATTGTAGCCATATTTCTGCTAGATTTTTTGCTAGATTTCTGCTTTAATTTGATAAAAATGTTTATTTATGCCCTGGCCCTATTTAAATACACTCTCTCAAATATTTCTCAAATGTCAGGCAGATGACAAGCTCAACTGCTCAACAGCTAGATGGTTATCTGTCTGAAGTCCCCATCCCCAGAAGTGATAACAGTCTTGCCTACTGGAGAAGTAATGCACTTTCTAGTACTACAGAGAAAAATTTCAAATGCTCTTCACCTAAATGCACTTTTTATGAGAGAACAGTTAATTTTAAAACCTTTCTGCAGGCCAGTAGGCCTGTACATTATTATTTAATATACAGATGAGTGGGATTAAATTTTAGTTTGAATTTTATTTTATACTGTGCATTGTTGCAATGTGCTTAATAAATATTTGCATAATTTGTAATTATGCATTTTTATGTTTTTTTTATAATTTATGTAATTGTAATTATCTTTGAAACTTTAATATTAATTTATGCAATTGCAATGTTTTAATTTTAGTAAAGTTAGTACACGGTCATAGCAATAAATGCAATGGTACTAATAATTGGGATAATTTCTTTCGGTGTTTCGGTTTCGGTTTTCGGCCTTGGTTTTCTCTTTTTCGGTTTTCGGTTTCGGCCAAGAATTTTCATTTCGGTGCATCCCTACAAATTAGTTCATTTAAACCTTCAATATAATAGAATTGTAGTACTACAAACTGACTCTCATGAGTTTATTTTTTTCTTGAGAAAATTTGGCATGTACTGCACCTGATAAATATCCCAAATAATCGATAGTGCATCAAATCAGAAATCAAATCGAATCGCAAGTTAGTGAATCCAAATTTAACTGTGAAATTTGAGCCAAAATCCAGCAGCCCTTGTATATAACGTACATATACCATGTTGAAATAAAAAAGTCAAAGAAACTTAGATAGAATACATGGCTCGATGCTAAACTAACACAGAGATGCCTGATAGAATGACTGATACACCACAGGTTCACTGCATTGTCAAATCACTCGGCTCACATGCTCTTTAGTGACAGATTCAGGTCGGAACATGCATGTCCATCTGGTAAGTGTGTGTGAGAGTTTTTGCTGTTTAATGGTTTACTCAAGTTCAGCAACATAAAATCTTCTAAGATTCTGCTTCTCCAGGAACTTGAGATTATCAGAAACTCACACACTAGCCATGATGAAAGCGGTAAATGAGTGTAAGTCAGTACACTTTGACTCTTTGTGAACCTCTTTGGCACTGATGCTGGAGCAGATAAACGTGCCGTGCAGACGTGACACAATGAATGAGTGTTTTATAGTCTGAAGCAGAAGTGGTGAGAAAGAAAGAGAGTAAAGGCTATGTTTTTGTCTAGAGGAGGCCTGCTGGAGGTGCTTAACAAGAAAATGAGAATGATGGTGGGTGACATTACCACCAATACTTTAATGAAAGCTTGGGGTTTTAAAAACACTGTAAAAGTGACACAAAAAAAGTTATTTTTTGCATGCAACCTGTAACAAAAATGCATGTCTTGGGATTTGTGGGATTTCATAGTTTTCACCAAGGTATCCAATGACAAACTGGAAATAAATAAGCTTTCACCGAGTTAATTCCTTGTTCTAGGAAACATCCTATGTGGAAATATTTGTGTAATGCTTCCTAAATGTTCACGCAAAGAAAGAAGACATGGTTTCAGTAACCACAGTTAGTGTTGAAGCAGCCATTTCAGAGAGATGCTGTGTGTATCAAGGCGAAAGCAAAAGGACTTTATTTGGCATGGGGAGGAGGTAATTCTGACTTTGCTATGACATTCTGGCACTTCTGAATCAGCAACTGCAAGTATGTTTTGTTTAAGTATTTGCTATTGAATGTTCAACTGCAGAGTTTTGCGTGTGGTGTCGTGTGTGTGTGTGTGTGTGTGTGTGAGAGAGAGAGAGAGAGGGAGAGAGAGAGAAAGAGAGAGAGAGGGTCACAGTGGAGTCCGTGGCTTGTGTACTGCAAACACATACGAGCTTCATCACTGTGTCTGTCACACGACTCTGTTCCCCTTTCAGGTTGAACTGATGGTAAAACTAAGGACATTATTAACTGTCTTCACATTTATTTTGAAAGATGAAGCTCACAATAATGGAAAGGAGCGTTACATTGAGTGCTTGCGGTGTTCGGCCAATCACAATGCACTGGGTCAGTTGGCCAATCAGAGCAGACTGCTCTTGTCTGAAAGAGGGACTTTGTAGAAAATGACAGGTTTGAGAGAGGCGGGACATAGAGGACCTGCAATAATGTTTTTTTTTTTAATTAAAGCATGTCAGCATATTCTGTTACACCAAATACACAAATAATGATCTTTAAAAAAGATCCATTTGGCACAAAATGTAAACTAAAATAAAAGGACTTAAAAGTATTGTATTCAAGCTAATAACATAGTAATTTAAGCTTCAAATAGCCCAAATAATCAACAGCTGTATGTACTGTGTGTAAAACCTTTTGTTTATCAAGTTAATGGATGTCTGCTTTCCATTCTATATTTATGATGTTTTAAATTTTGTGTGTGTGTGTGTGTGTGTGTTTAGGCTAATAGCTTGAGCAATTATGGGGGCCTTGGGAAGATTAACCTTACTAATGACTTAAGATAAGTCAGCCAGTCTGGTGCCTTCAAACAAACTCTATGTGTGTGTGTTAGTCTATCTGATAGATAAAGATACCATAAAGAGTATCTTCACTGAGAACATTAGAGAGACCAGCGATAAAATAGTGAGATACTGTTGGTATCTGTTACCTGCACTCTCAAAATCATACTAACCACTCATTTGATAGTACAATATAAAAAACTATTTTGATAATACATCTACTCGCTTAACTTTGAGCTGAACACCTGGAAGGCATTCTTTTTGGAACTCGAAGTCTATGTACTTGTTAGTCATGAAATGTTTTCAAGTTTTCCTGCAAAAGTCAACAGCTGCTGAGGGGCAGACATAAGCATGGAAATGAATATTTGAGCAAAATACCATTTAGTTCGCCTCTATCTTCAGAAAAAGCACCACGAACCAATTATGAACAGTGTTTGGATGTACGATTAGCATGACTAATGAAGTTATACAGAAATTAGAAGCTGTTGTGATGTGACTTCTGCCCTCCTGTTGATTTTCCCCTTTACGTTTGACCAAAATGCATAAGGAGAATTTGCAATGTGTATGTGTGTGAAAGAGTCCAAACAGAAAAGTCATGCCTTAATGACCTCATTCAAAGCAGGCAATGAGTGACAGAGATTGTAATCCCAGCATGCCAGAACATCGCCCCTAAAAACCACAGAGAGCTTTAGAAGAAATATGCAGTTGGGTTAAATTTAAGCTTTCTACCTAAGTCACCTAAAGTGTTTCAGAGGAATGGTTAAAACCCCAAATCTAGAGTCTGTGATGCTCACATAGCCCCAGTCCAATGCTTTCAAGAACAGGAATGCAGCAGATTATATCTGTTCAGCCTTCCATAGAGATTTACCACAAAAACATGATCTGAGAGCACAGATGCTGAATTTTATCACCATGCTAACATGATCAGATGAACAGATGACACTACAATAGAGTTTAAAGCTAAAACTAGACAAAAGGAAATGTGCGTAATAATGTTTGACATGTTTATGTGTGGCTTTGAAGAGAACAAACAACATTCAAAGGATCGGGGCCCAGAGAACTGGTGTTTGTATGGACATAAATGGTACGCTCAAAAAGGGAAGTTGTCTTGCTCACTGTCTGGCTGATTATGAGTCACTCCTACATTGCCAAATCAGTATTTAAGCAGCAACTGTGGTATTTATAAATTTAAAGAACACTAAAAAAAATAGTTTCAGGCTACATTTCACCACATCTCATTTAACGACTTAATGTAAATAAATTTAACAACTGAATTTATTAGAGCATTAAATGTTCATACTTATTGTGACTGAAATATGATTTAGAGGACTAAAATAAGAATTGAACATGTTCTTTACAGGATTTTTGTGAATTGCACCATTACAATGGTGCTGAATGATTGCTATGTATTTAGTACTCAAAAGTGCTTTAAAAAAAAGTGAGGCAGATTTAATTGTTCATCGTGAGTTTAGTTCATTCAACCTGCTGGATCTGTATGCCGTTTTGGGTGTCCCCCAGAAGTGTGGGATGAGGCCCAGCAACAGCGCTGGAATGTAGTAGGAGACTCACAGAACAAAATAAATAAATAAAAATTAAGCAGAAAAGAGTTTGCTGAAAAAGCAAAGTAAATGAGAATCCAGTCAACTCTAATTAAACCCTGCTGAACGCAGTTGAACTGGGAACATAGCAAAACACAGGAAGTACAACAAACCAAGTTTTAACAGCAGTTATGATCAAATATCAATCATTTTTGCATTTAGTGTTGGTTCTTGGCAACTATTCTAAAACGTGTGAATTCGGAATCATTTTAAACCAGCTGCATCATTTTTTAGTGTAAGGACAAGGTTTTCAAAAGCTAAAGTTGTTTTGTAGTTGTTTTTTAATAAATGTATAGCCTTTACATGTCTTAAATAAACTGAGTTTTGTCCAAGATGATTTGTACACTGAGGTTTCTTAGAGTTTAATATACTAGTTTTTATTGTGTTAGCATGCACGATTGAGCTCTGAGCCAGACAGACATCTGGCTTTCGTTGAGTGATACAGCTATAATGTCTCTCATGGGTATCTAGTCTGCTGTGCAAAGAGTTAAATGTGTTTGACAGCAAACTACTGACTGCCAGTACACAATTACTGAAGCATACTATTACTGAAGTATTGACTTATTAATATTGATGTAATTTCTCATTAACGAGCAAAACCCCACTAGTAAAACCATCACGAGAACCAGAGATGGACTTTATCAATCTCAACTATCTAGGTCATTGTAAAATTTATCCAGGACAATCTGGGCTTGTTTATATATTTGGTTGATGGGAACTCTCCAAGGAATACCAAAAGAATACACACCACAAGATCATAAGAGCCGCTTATTAGCTCCCTAATGGTGTAAACTGATGTATGACTTGGGTCGCAGCTGCTTGGATAAACATGCAGCAACAGCGCTGTACAAAGTTGAACATCTAAACATCTTGAACGGATAAATTAGTCCAGATGCTCCTGAATAAAATGTACATGACACAGGAATGATTTTCTTTTATTTTGTCAAGTTCACTACTGGCCCACCAAGCCTATTTTCTTTCTGTTTCTCACAAAACTATCATATAGCTTAGTAAGACTTAGATATGTAGTGCACAGCTCATTTGTAGTGCTCTCTTATGGTTCATTTAAAAGTGTTTTTAAGGGCTGTATCAAGATTCTCCAAAAATTCCACAGAAAAAAAACAACACCATATGGGTTTAGAATGAAATATGGCTGCGTAAATAATGACAGAACGTTCATTTTGGCGAAGTGTTGCTTTAAGAACCAAGAGTAGCATGATTTGCCCGTGCTGTTATAGAATGCTGCTTAAAAAGAAACTATAAAAAACATTATTATCCATTGACGGGACTGGACTAACCTTGAGTGCCTGTATGACAAAGTCTCTGGCCTCCAGCTCTCCCTCTAGAACACTGAAGAGCAGCAGCACATCTCTCTTACTCAGAGCCTCCACATACAGCCTCGACTCCTGAAAAGACAAAAAAATGGAGCAAATGAGTGGGTGACTAAATACGAAATATAACTTCAGCAAACAATACACTACATTAGCACAAAGTCTATTTTAAATAGTTAGGAGAACATGCAGTCAGGCAACAATCTCCATGTCCAAAAAAACTTCTCCCTCCCTTTCCATCTGCAGACCAAATGACTGCAGTCTGCTGTATTCTCCATGTGCTTGTCTTGATTATACAGTGTGCTGCTTATTCAGTGCATGGGATCATAAAATAAACAATACAAACCCACAGTAAATAATTTGTTCTTTAGGTTTCCAGTATGGATGCACCATGCAAATGTTTTCATTCACCGATGCCATTAATTATTTTATTTTTTATAATTATTTTAGAAGTGCATTTTAGGTTACATTAAAAAACATTTTTTTATACTGTATATTTATATTGTATATAAAAAAACATTGCCATGTTATTTTCATCAACAAACTATGAATGCCTGTTTCCAGCACTGAATATAAATTAAAATAAGTAATTGCGACTTTTATCTCACAATTCTTTTTTTTCTCAGAACTGCATGATACAAACACACAATTCAGACTTTTTATATCTCACAATTCTGATTAAAAAAAGTCAGAATTGAGAGTTAAAAATGGTTATAAAAGCTATTAAAAATAAGAGATAAAAAATATTCTTTTTTCTTAGAATTGTGAGTTTATTCTGACAATTCTGACTTTATAACACGCAACTGTGAGTTATGTCGGAATTGCGAGAATTTTTACAGCCGGTTTTTTTTTGGGGGGGGGGGGCGGTTTAACTGCCAATTGCTACTTTATATCTCAAAATTATGAGGAACAAAAATGGAAATAAGACAGAATTGTGAGAGATAAACTTTTGTGAGGAAAATAAAGTATTGTGTATTGTGTTTTTATCTTGCAATTCTGACTCCATTTCTCGTATTTCTGAATATATATTATGGAATTATGTGAAAAAAAAACTGAAAAAAAAAAAATATATATATATCATCTCGCAAAAGATGAAAAGTCACAACTGACTGTTATTTTTTTTTTATCAGTTACTTCCATAATAAACACTTGCTTTGATCATTAAAAAATGACATACCAATAAGGCCATGATTAAATGCATTTTTGCTTTCTTCTTTCATAACTATGTGCACTAAATCAACAGACTGAATTAAACTCATCACAATTTTTAGTCTCTTTATCTTCGAGAGGTTTGTTTGCAGCCATTATGTTTCATCAAAAGCTATTTATTTTAAACCAGTCCTCCTGGAGCAATCAAAGGGTTAACATGCTTGTCCGAGAACATAATGGCTATAGATCACAGCTGTGATCTCAGAAAAACTCCCATTCCCATGTTGTGTTTCTTTCAATGCAGTTCACAGGAAAAAAAAAGCAGGTCATTTTTTTCCATTTTACTCTTATGAGTCAAAGCATCTGTCACACATCAAAGCTAAAGCAGCATTCCACGACTTTTCTATTGATAGACAGCTAGAGAAAGAAACTTCTTGTTGGTAGACTGAAATTCCTTCCTGAGCTCTTGCTTCTAAATACTCAGTAATTGTGCATGGATAACCCTGAAAGTATCGAATTTCACTTTCCCATATAGCTTCGCACACATAAATGCTTTGACCCTTTCGCAAGCTTCAACTGAAATAATCTTATGAAACTCAATCTCGATTTCTGCCTTCTGACCCCACTTTAATGGCGCTTTGTGTCGAGATTTGTGTGGCTAGCCAAAGTTTCCACATCATCAAGTCGCGGAGGAGTCTCAGAGTGTTACATAATATGCCAGAGACGGAAGACGTCCAGCTACTGTGCGCCAGCTAAAATTTGGAAGCTCGACTTCCACGTCAGAGCTGAATAAATCGCATTACTGTACTTTGCAGTGCATGAATTCAAATTCTCCTTTTCATCTGTGCTGTCGTGCAATCTTCAGTCAATCTGTGCTTGTAAAAAGCTGTCACATGTCTTTTGATGTATTGTGCACCGATACTAGATCTGAGGCCGTGACTATGCAAGAAGAAAGCTTTCATGGTTCGTGGTTTCCCCGTTCAAACCGTGCTAATTTGAAGCGTGTTCCTAAGCAAAGCCATACTTTATAGACGTGCTAATTTCACAACTTCACTTTGCCTTTTATAAAACCCAAAGAAAATTATTTCATGCATCAGTAAGTGCTTTCAACTAACTAACAGTTATATAGATCACGTGAAAAATACAGTGGATACACTTTGGCATGCGTGTCTCTTTACTAAAACTTGTGATTTAGAATGAAACATTATAGGAAAAGGTGATAAAAAGAGTCAAAACATTCTTAGAGATCATTATATGTCTACAAAACCTTTCTTTTATGTGCACACTTGAGGATTAGCCAATGGTGTTCTTCATGGTTGACTAATTTGGCATTTCCTTTGTAATGGTGCCCATGCCTTTCTGAATTAAAGGGTGCTACACTATTCAACATCGGCCTGAATGCTTCTTAAATTACCCAGCATTTCTCCCTGGAGCTAGACTGAAGCAGGCAGTGTTTGAGTCCAAGCTCACCCGACATGTCAGAGGGTAATTAATTTAATCCTCAAGCTGCTTGTGAGCTACAAAACAGATGGCCCAAAGTCAACTGCCTGTTGATGTGATCAGCTGGACAGACTTCATAAAGTGTAATATATTTTCCTGTTTTAAGCATTTAAGCAGTTAAATAGAATATTCTCATAGATTCTGTTTTATTGTTGTACATATTTCAAAATCCTATTTTTTTTTAGTTTAAAAGATATATATATAAATATATATATATATATATATATATTTTTCAAAATAGGATTTTGAAAATGTAACGAAAAAATTACGAAACCATTTTCTGAGAATTAATTTAGTTATAATATAATATAAAATGATACAATACAAATATATGATGTGATAAAAAGTTAAATTTTTCCCATGTCTTCCTGGGATGTCATGCATCTAAACCTAATGTACTGCAGTTTTGGGCTCATTAGAGTTTATCAGACTCGGAACGCGGAATATGAATGATGCCCAAAAATGATGAACGCCTATAGATGCAGAAACGCTACATGGGTAACAGTTAGACAGCACACTACGTTTCGAGACACAGCATCTGGCTATCTGGTAAAATGTTACATTTATGCAGAACTCACAAGCTAAATGCAGTAAAATAATACTGCTTAGGCTACTTTAAAAAACGATGTTTCGACAATATTATTATTATTTTTCTTTTACGTATGCTTCTCATATAACTAAAGAAACTCCATGCAGTAAGGACGTGTAAGTTACTGGCTTAAGCTGCTGTCAGAACTGTTGGCTATTTAAAACTAATTCGCATTATGGATTCAACCTATTCATGCAATCATAGGAAGAAAAAAAAACTTTTTACTTTCTCTGTTCTCGTGCTCATTTTCTTCACCTTTCTTTCTTTATAAATATTAAGCGATATATTATAAAGATAACGTTCTCACCGTTGTGGGTGCCATGCCAGGTTTGATCAGTTTCCAATATCGCTCATCGAGCAGCACCGTTGTTTAAGATCGGCTTCACCGAAGCTCATCTGTGTAAAGGAACGCTAACAGACATCCTACGTAGCCAATAGGGTGTAAGCGTTTTAACTCAATAGACCAATTAGGAACGAGACGCAGGGATAGGAGGCGGGACGTAACAGGAAAAGTTTTATGAAATGGGATTCTTTGTGCAGCGGTGAAAGCACTCTTCAGTCAAGAGTTACCAACACGTCTTAATCACGACATATTTGGACGGGTTTCTGTGAAAACAACGTTTGTATGGTATCAGGGTCGAGTAAGATAAATAACCACTCTTAAATTCATCCTAAACGTTGAAAATATGTAGACGGTTAGTTAAATATGACGAAATGCACGTGTGCCACCTAGTGGTGTCCTAATGTAATTCCAAGCACACAAAATAAAGGCAGCCCCAAAAAGTATTTGTACATTCACGTGAGAGTTTAAAGTACAGTAGGCAACATTTGAAGTGGATCGAAAGTTGATAAAATATCAAACTGGGTGGCATTTTATTTGAAGAAAAAATAAAGCAGAATGTTTCACAAAAATAAGTGTGTTAGGTTTTAAATTGTAAAAATATATATTTCTTTTCAGGCTTGGTTGGGTATTTTATGAAAAAATAAGAGTTAATAATAAATAAAATTAATAGGTTTAGCCGTGCAAGGAAAATCATATATAGGGTCAACAAATTAAACAAGCTGACACAAGAATCCTTCATTAAAAAATGTTATATTACAAATTTCATTCATCTGATAAATACAGGCATTTCGCAAAGCATTGTACAAAAAAAACCAATTCATCATCACAATCTTTTCTAGCAACATACAATGACAAATCTGGGCACAATTAAAATCAAACATAGCGTAATTCCCAATATCCAAGACAAATACAACTGAATGTGCATTTCAAAACCAGAGCGTCTGTATGGACACACATTGAATAAGGCGCTGTTGAAAGGAACTTTTCAGACTGGATCCCTTCTTACAGGTTGTATCGGTTTTCAGGGTTAAAGTTGAATATTCTGTTACTGTGCTTCTGTTATTCAAGTCTTCTCAAAGTAAATGTGACAGTGAAATAGCACCAGTTTTTTGTGATTCAACTCTGTTACAAATACTCACACACAAAGGTAAGAATAATTTACTTAAACATATTTGTACTGTACAAAAGCATCTCACATGTACAATAGGACAAAATCATACCTGAAAACAACAAATGTTCAATCCAGAAAAATCTGGGCCTAGTAAAACCACATGATAATATAAGTTCTGTTTGGACAGAACTGTTGTGATACATTGTCCAAAGATTTCTTCCGAGAACCGATACTAGTAGTTAAGTCCAGTCATCTGTGAGTCCCAGTCAGAATTCCAAATCACTGATTCATAATGCCTTTCTTTTGGTGTAAGTCGCTATTGTGTGATTTTTCATAGGTAGTTGGGTAATTTTCTGATCCAGCTGAATTTATTTCAGTTTTTTCCTTGGGGAGGTGCAGTTTTGGGCTTTAGCCCCAATATGTATTAAGTTTTTAAATATTGATTATTAAAAAAAAATGTAGTGCAGTTGGGGTATTGTAGTCACTAGGTTGAGGTCAGTGACATCAGAGGACACACACACACACACACACACACACTTGCTGCCTTTTCAAGGCTTGGAATCTTTCAGCATGTTTATGCGGGCAAAGATCTTGAGGGCGGGTCCTAATTTAATATTCATGGCACTCATTAGGTGATCTTCCTTCAGAAGCAGCATGGCCTGTCCATCAATCTCCTGAGCACGAAACTCATCTGCAATCTCCTGGCAACCTAATTGTGAAGTCAAACAAATTTGCACCATTAAACAGCATATTTTTCAGTCACTTAAAACCTGGTTTTCATCATAAATTTCCATTTATCTTTATATTATATTGTAATATTTAATGAATGAATATCATATCAAGTGCATGTGCATGCATGTGTATATACACTACTGTTCAAAAGATTAAAAAAAAAGCTTTTATAAGGAGTCTCTCATGCTCACCAGGCTGCATTTATTTGAATAAAAACAGTAGTAAAAACAGCAATATGAAATATTATTACAGTTTGAAATAACTATTTTATGTTTTAATATATTTTAAAATGTAATCTATTCCTTTGATGCAAAGTAAAATTTTCAGCATCATTACTCCAGTCTTCAGTGTCACATGATCCTTCAGAAAACATTATAATATGCTGATTTGCTGCTCAAGAAACATTTCCTATCATTATGTTGAAAACGATTGTGCCGCTTAATTATTATTATTATTATTTTACTTCATTTTTTCTTTGATAAACATTTTTTACATTTCCTTAAGAAAAATTAAACTGAGTCCAAACTTTTGAATAGTAATGTCTTTAGAGCACATGGAATATAGTACAGAATATACATATACCCAATTGATATGAGCGACTTACCTGGCAAAGAGCGAATGAACTCAAACACCTCCTGCACATTCCATTTGGTGGGGTCAATTGGCAGGAAGCACTGACTGAGGAGAGGAAGCTCTTCGGGATCGTTAGCAGCAACCCCACCTTGAGAAACGATTGGGCCAGAACTGGCTGCAGAGAGCGGGGAAGTTGCTTCCTCATAGCTGGAGATATCCGAGCATGGGCTGGACTCTCCTTGACTAGGCTGAGATTGGAGCGGTGAGGATATAGATTCTCCCTGAGATTGCTGAGACACAGAGAGCCGCTATGGAATAAAACAAGAGACTGTATGAGGAGGATTTACTTTATATATTTACACAAAAACATTGTGGGATAAACCACTGGCACATTGTACTGAAGTAGCTGTTCACCTGCTTTTTGGCCTCTCTGCCTCTGGGACTATGAGACCTCCTCCTTCTCCACTGATTTATCTGATTGGTTGTTTTAGTTCTATCAGGGTGGAAAAGACCAACCCGCTTCGTGCAACTTACACTGTATCTGTTCAAGAGGGTTATAAATTACAATACAGATAAAAATATTCCACATCACAGAAATGTATTATTAGTTATCAGTTGGATAGCAGCTGACTGAATAAGTGTATGTATATATACAGGTCCTTCTCAAAAAATTAGCATATTGTGATAAAGTTCATTATTTTCCATAATGTAATGATAAAAATTAAACTTTCATATATTTTAGATTCATTGCACACCAACTGAAATATTTCAGGTCTTTTATTGTTTTAATACTGATGATTTTGGCATACAGCTCATGAAAACCAAAAAATCTCAAATAATTAGCATATCATGAAAAGGTTCTCTAAACGAGCTATTAACCTAATCATCTGAATCAACTAATTAACTCTAAACACCTGCAAAAGATTCCTGAGGCTTTTAAAAACTCCCAGCCTGGTTCATTACTCAAAACCGCAATCATGGGTAAGACTGCTGACCAGAAGGCCATCATTGACAACCTCAAGCGAGAGGGTAAGACACAGAAAGAAATTTCTGAACGAATAGGCTGTTCCCAGAGTGCTGTATCAAGGCACCTCAGTGGGAAGTCTGTGTGAAGGATAAAGTGTGGCAAAAAAACGCTGCACAACGAGTAGAGGTGACCGGACCCTGAGGAAGATTGTGTAGAAGGACCGATTCCAGACCTTGGGGGACCTGCGGAAGCAGTGGACTGAGTCTGGAGTAGTGGTGGAAATTATGATTCTTTCTAGAGATTCGTTCATTTTCAGTTCGTTCACCAAAATGATTCGTTCAGTGATCATGGTTTCGTATTACACAAAATATGCCAGCAGGTGGCAAAAAAGGGTGTATTATGTGTTTTGTCTTAAGTCAACAAACGTATTCACTTGTAACAAAAACTGACCTGGCTTTATAAAAATGTGTGCATAATTTCATTCAATATATAAAGTCTAATTAAGTTGTTCATTTACCAGTTCATTTCATTCACGAACGACGTATCCGTTCATTCAACTCATTCACGAACGACATGTGTGCCAGTTCAGTCATTTCATTCACGAACGAGATATACTAAATCATTCGACTCTTTCACGAACGACATAGGTATCAGTTCAGTCATTTCATTCACGAACGATAAGAGCTCTAGATCTCGTTCAGACTCATGAAACTAGTTCATTGAAGGGCGTATACATTCACTACATTCAACAAATCACATGCTCTGTCACATCTCATAATCGAAGGCTATTGGCTCGAGGTTGAGTAATTCTTTGACAGGATGAAATGGTTCAGTTACCCGGTTCACTGAGCTGCGCATGCGCTGCTAATAGCGCCACGCTGTGTAGGGAGGAACTTCAGTGAACGAGAAATATGAGTCAGTGGATTGCGTGAACAAGAACGATTCGTTCACCTAAAAGATTCGCTCAAAAAGAACGATTCGTCCACGAACGACACAACACTAGTCTGGAGTAGAAACATTCAGAGCCACCGTGCACAGGCGTGTGCAGGAAATGGACTACAGGTGCCGCATTCCCCAGGTCAAGCCACTTTTGAACCAGAAACAGCGGCAGAAGCGCTACCTGGGCTACAGAGAAGCAGCACTGGACTTTTGGACAAATTTTGCATTTCATTCGGAAATCAAGGTGCCAGAGTCTGGAGGAAGACTGGGGAGAAGGAAATGCCAAAATACCTGAAGTCCAGTGTCAAGTACCCACAGTCAGTGATGGTCTGGGGTGCCATGTCAGCTGCTGGTGTTGGTCCACTGTGTTTTATCAAGGGCAGGGTCAATGCAGCTAGCTATCCGGAGATTTTGGAGCACTTCATGCTTCCATCTGCTGAAAAGCTTTATGGAGATGAAGATTTCATTTTTCAGCACGACCTGGCACCTGCTCAAAGTGCCAAAACCACTGGTAAATGGTTTACTGACCATGGTATTACTGTGCTCAATTGGCATGCCAACTCTCCTGACCTGAACCCCATAGAGAATCTGTGGGATATTGTGAAGAGAAAGTTGAGAGACGCAAGACCCAACACTCTGGATGAGCTTAAGCCGCTATCGAAGCATCCTGGGCCTCCATAACACCTCAGCAGTGCCACAGGCTGATTGCCTCCATGCCACGCCGCATTGAAGCAGTCATTTCTGCAAAAGGATTCCCTGACCAAGTATTGAGTGCATAACTGAACATAATTATTTGAAGGTTGACTTTTTTTGTATTAAAAACACTTTTCTTTTATTGGTCGGATGAAATATGCTAATTTTTTGAGACAGGCATTTTGGGTTTTCATGAGCTATATGCCAAAATCATCAGTATTAAAACAATAAAAGACCTGAAATTTCAGTTGGTGTGCAATGAATCTAATTTTTAATTTTTATCATTACATTATGGAAAATAATGAACTTTATCACAATATGCTAATTTTTTGAGAAGGTCCTGTATATATATATATGTATATATATATATATATATATATATATATATATATATATATATATATATATATATATATATATATATATTAATCATGCATTTTTTATATATTTTCATTATATAAAAATGATTTTGAATCTCTAACCTTTTAGCACAGACCATGGAACAGAAGCGTTTTGAACGTTTGAACTTGTAGGCAAAACCGACCCATCCACAGAGCTCACATGTGAGCTTGGGCTCCTCCGGTTTCTCCTGGGTCCTCGTGCCTGATAAAAAATGATACAATTTTATGTATTAAGTTACAGTTTATTTATGACTCTGAAACAGAGTTTGTGTGTAACCATTGGAATGGTGAGGCAATACTATGCTGTACCTTGATTACACAAAGTTTCAATGGTAAAGTTCACAAACAGGAAATTCCATATCTTATGACGCTCCCTTGTTCATAACAATGCAGGTTTCCAATCTTTCAAAACTTGAAATCCTGACACTTAAAAAGGTCAAGCATTTTAGAAAAACAGTATTTATTTGAATCTGCTAAATGAAATGCCTACCTTGTTGTCCAGCCTCCTCCATGTCTGAGTTTGTGGCACTGAGGGAATTACTGCTGGCCGTTTTCTCTGGATCTGAGGGAAGCTGCGTGTCTGGTTTCTTGGGGCTGTCTGCTTGCACCGTTGGTCTCTCCACCTGACAATACAGTATACAAACGTAATGATGTCAGGCTGATTTCTGGAATACTTCGGGCCCTTGTTTTGGGTTGGAATAAACAGATCAACAGACATTTGTAATCATTTGGATAAAAGTGTCTGCTAAATGGCTAAATGTACTGTAAGAGACAATATTTTTTTCTATACTAACATACAATCAAATACATGATGTACGAAAACAAATAAAAAATCATGAATTCATAAATAAATGAATAATAATAATACAATGATGATGATAATTATTACTGTAGCACTAAATTAGTGAATAATAATATTAATTTTGGAACTACAACAATAACAGTTATTATTATTATCATTAAATTAATTTTCCATTTAAATTTGTATAATTGTTTTATAATCCTTTGAAAGAATAATAATATTTTTTATTGTGTTGCATTAAAATGATTATGAATAATAATATTATATTTTAGAACAACAATAATTCTTATTAACAATAATAGCAATTGCTATTATTATTGAGTGAATTTTCCTGTTTAAATTTATATTAGTATATATATAATTAATTTTTTTAAAAATACATTTATTATTATTGTTGATGTTGTGTTATTATCAGATTTAATTGTTACATAAATTTATATAGATAAAATTTAACATTATAATGAACAATTCATTATTATTAATAATAATAATGAATTCATTATTATTATTTAGTTGTTGTTGTTGTTATTATATTACTGTGATTATTATATTAAAATTACTATTATAAATGATTCTAAAATAGTCAGCTATTCTAAAAGTATTATTATTAGTAGTAGTAGTAATTTTATTACAACTCACAGGGAATGGCTCAGCTCCCTCCTGAATGACAAAACCCTCGATGACGTGCGTGAGGACGTGAGGCTTCACAATGGCTTGGGGTGGCTTGTTCTCGCCGTTTTGTGACACACTTCCCGTCACAGCTGCCGGAGGCGGCTCGCTGGGGGCTGCCGAGGTCATGGTCGGGGTCACTGGTGCTCCCGTGGGCTCGCGCGCTGTCTCCACAGAGCCTGGCGGCGGTACAGAAACAAAGTGTCGGCTCATCACCATAGCAACAACAACATCGGCAGCACAAACATCAGCCGGAAAAAAAACAGCTGCTGGAAATGCGATACAAACAATGCACTTATAAAATTTACGAACGTTTAAGGAATAGTTCTGCTGGAAAATAAAACTGTAAAAATAATATCTCATATATAATATATCGCTATAATTTACTCTCCCATGACATTACAACCTATCATCATCATCATTATTATTATTATGTATGCCACCGGTTTTTTTTTTTATGTATGCAGTTGCTTTGTATGTAGAACATCAGACAATTGACTTTTGTACGTGAATCGCGTAAAAATCAATCAATTAACACTCATGGCGTTTGACATCAATGACGTCCAATTAGAGCGGCGCGCCATTTTTAATATTTTGACGCAGTAATATCTGAGGGGAAGATTATCAGCCAATAAAGACAAAAGTTTTCTGTTCCTTAGACAAAAACTAAATGTTATATTCATAACTAGATGTTATTAATATATTATAACATCAGAATACTTAAAATCTGGAAGTACGGAGTACTTATTTGAAGTGTTTGTAATGGCATCCACCGTCACCGTATGGACAAGATGTCAAATGACATAACCTTACTGAAGTTCAGTGAAGAAAGGACATAACGACATGAGGGTGAAGAAATTATTTCATTTTGTGATAACTGTTACTTTAAGAAACATCCCACCATCACTAGGCGTCTGAAACTTAAATCACTTAAACAAGAATACATCTCTCCTATTGTATTTTGTACTGCGTTCAGTCTGCGCTGTTGCAATGGACCATGTAGACACTGCTGGCGTCAACTGCGTCGTCTTTTAAAACAGCGCGTCTACTCTACACAGTTCAAAGAAACGCGCCTAGAGACCGCTGCGTTTTTGTCTTAAGTCCACTAACCAAAACCACTGGCTCCAAAACACAAGACTGTCAAGACGTGCTGTAGCTTACCGACAAAGCGCAATAAAAAGTCATTTCCCCCAGGGGCGCTCTTCAATTCCGTCTCGAAACACGGGGGGAGCCTCATTCCCACACGCCTGTTGTGATTATATTAATGACGGAATATCCAGAGTCCGCCACGCGTGCGATTCTACGCAACATGCAGTGTGCGCTGCTCCTTTTCTAGCACTCCACTCCCACGCACGAGCACTGCACATTCTGCCAGAGAGGCGGTTCACTCTTTCCCTGGAAGCGGCAGGTCACATGACTCTGTAGACCAGAGGTTCAGTGAATCTTTCACTGGCTGGTGGCAGCGGTTGAGTCTTCTATGCAGGCTATATTGGGCATTATCTGATGGTAGGAAAGCACCTTGGTCCAAAACCAGTTTATCTGTTAAATTACTGACAGATTAGACATCAAGGCTGCTAGTGCCTTTTGCCAGGCAAGGAAGTCATGTGACTGGCCCAGAGTCAATTCTGGTACATATTACTGTACGTGGGAACTGCATGCCACCCCTCATCCTACTGCATTCTCTTTTGGCAATTCTGGTTCTCAGTATGGGTGTCAAAAGCTTCAAATTTTAATGAAGCTGTGATTCCTTAATTTCTGCCAGCTGCGTGGTATTTGATACAGAAAATACAAAAAATATTGGGACACTTAAGTTATAGCCTACATACAATGTATGAATGTCACTGCATTAGATGAGAAAATACAAAACACACTTAAGTCAGTTTGAAGTCAAACACACATTTCAAGCAAAACGCTGTACAAAAAGTGATTTGATGCATTGAAATGTATACATTTTTATTCCAACTGTATTTTGTTTTACTGGTTATTGTATTACACTCCGTCTTTATTGATCTCTCCAAAATATATATTATAATAAAAAAATATTTGTTGGATTATAACACACAATTAATCAATTTAGACTTCTGTGCTCATTAAAGAGGTATCCACCTTTTTAATCCATTGATTAATTGTGTGTGTATGTTTTCATGAGGTCTTGCGCCTTGTAATTTATCATCATCTCTGTATCTTAAATTCTTTATGACTGCATTGTTTGATTATGAAACTGTACTTGTAAACTTGCATATTTAGACTCTTTGGCCACTGTACCTTGAGTTTGAGATGTAGTGTTAACAGTGTCGATTTTGGATTGTCCAGGGGGGTCCGTGCCTTGGGTTGCAGTGGTTGGCTGCATTTGTACTGGCGGACAAATCTCTCTCACCACCAAAGAGGTGGGCTTCTCCTTGTCATCCTGAGCAAGTCTTGAAGCCTAAATATTATGGAAGAAGTTAGTTGCTTCTGAACTTTATAAATTGGGCCTCATTCATGAAATTCTGAGTAATTCGGCCCTAAAACAGACTTTCCCGAAAACTCCCCAGGATTCACAAATGCTTCATACAAACATCATATTTGATAGTTAAACATGCATATGTTAATGAATTCCAATCCTTCGTAAATGGGGTGCATGTGGACGCTCATTCACAGTTAGCATAATCGCCGCCTATGAATTACAACTACGTAAGTTACATGTCCAGGAACTCAGTAGAATATTATGGACTCCCTTCTCAGGTTTGGATCCAGTACGTTTCATAAATGCAAAACAGACTAATAGGCCATTTGCCTAACAATTAATATTTAATGAACATAAGACCACTTATTCATGTTTAGCCTGGCACTCTTCTGAAAATGGCCAGTTGGTGGCGTTTGAGAACACTTTGGTGGCACATTTTTCAAGGCGCTTTGGTTGCTATGATTTGTAATATCCACAGCAGTTACATATTACTAGGATCTCATTTTGAAGAATATTACAGAGTATAAAAATGCTGCAACCAGCAAAATTAGCTTCTTCACTGACGTTCAGTCGTTGTTCAGAAGGATAGATGGTCGGTGACGTGTTTTTCCCACTCCTCCGACATTGATTGGCTGGCTAGGTAAAACATGACAGTGACAAGCACTGTTTCAATTCTTGGCTACAAAAAAAAAATTTAAATAAAAAAGACGGGGCATACAAACTTGTGAAACATTATTATTATGGTAGTGCATCAAACTGCAGTGCCTTTAGTTTTCCAAAAACAAACACGTTACTTATTATACACCATTTACACGTGGTAGAAAGCAGGTTTATAATTATTTTGCACCAAATAACATTTAGAAAATATGAACACTTTCATGAATTAGAAAGTTTATGTTAGAATGGCTTTACTAACGATTTACACAAAAATTTGTTCCGCTCGTTTCATGAATGAGGCCCATTATCATCATAATCTACAATCTGGCTCTAGTGAGTGAGTCGCTTACCTGGCGTTGTGCTGGTTGGATTTGGAGATTGATGGCTGTCAGTTGGACCGGTTGAGCTTTAGCATGGGCCAGGCCTGTGTGTGAGCAGTGCTGGCTGAGTGCATGGTGGCTTACGGTTGAATGGAAGATGGTAGCCTGTTTATTTTGAGCCGATCCCTGGTTGTGAAGTGCTGGTTTAGGCAAAACCGGAATGATCCCTACCGATGAGGTCTGGGCAGAGCTCTGGACGGCCAGTGAGGCTGTCTGTTGGTGGGGCTGGACCGAGGCGGTCTGCAGTAACTGAGGCTGGGTTCTTGAGGTGGGTGGGGCTTGGGGTTGAATGACAAACTGTTGCGGTTGCTGCTTAATCAGGGCCCGCGGCTGGATTTGGGCATATGCTGGAAGGAGAAACCACAGACAAACACTTACTATTACATACATATACTGTTTCACATGACTACACATTAAACTGACAGTTCCAAATTTAATTTTCACTGTCAGATTTTGGGACTGACAACCTCATTTTCTTTTCAGGTGTGAGTCTTGAAATGTCCCGTTCACACAGCAGCTTGCAGTTGTGTTTAGAATACTGTCGGTATGAACGTGCAATGGGAGTCAAGCCTGAATTCCTTAACATTAACCATAGCGACAGTGATCAAAGTAAAATCAAAGATGGTGATGTCCATAAAACTGAAAGTCTTATCATTTTCTGACAAGAGTCCAATCGAGCCACGAGTTTATCCATCAAATCTTCATTAACGGACAGCAGCTTTTAAATTTGGGTGGAGAGCAGAGCATTTGAATCGCGTGCAGAAGACAAAACTGACAGGAACAGCTTGGGTGGAAAACGGACGGCATCTAAATTAAACTTTCAGATTAAACTTTCAGATGACTCACAGCTCATTTCTCTGTCACTGTAAATTACCGTAAACACACATGAAAACACACAACACACGGTTTGTTGTCCAACTAGTTGTCTAGTCCTGCTGCTGTGTGAACGTGGCCTTAGTCAATGAATCCATTTTGAACCAGTTCACAAATCCATCTGATTGATTCAGTAGTGAATCAGTCTGAAAATAAATGATTCTTTAAAATAATTATCCAGGAAATCAAAAACATCTGTAAAGAACATGGAAAAGTCATTGCAATTCCTTGAGTCCAATGTGTGGGAACCTTGATTACATCTAAATACATTTAATACATAATTTTGCTGTTCAGTTTGTCCTTTTTGCTGTATCTAATAACATACGTCTCTGTGCTTGGGTTTTCCAGTACAAATTCTGTATCCAGGACTACGACATTGGAAACTGGATGAGTTTTAAAACTATGATTAGGTGTTTGACTGGAGGACTTGCAGGAAAGTGTGTTAAAATGTAATATTAACTCAGCAGGAGAACATTCAAACACAAAACCTTAAGAGTTGGGCAAGTTGAGATCACAACCTCAAAGTTTATGAGCGGTAAAAGAATTTGAAGAACTCCAACTGGCTGGAAAGTTAGCTAGCATGTGGTTTTTATGTTTATATATATGTACGCGTGTGTGTGTTCTGTCACATGAAATGCACACCGGATATGGGAAGCAGACGTCAGGAACAGCTACAGTCTTTCTTTAAAACCCTTAATAGCAAACAGAAAAGGTTCAGTGTGGGAATGTTCTTCCATCTAATGTGAATGTTGTGGGATGGTGTGTTCAGATGACTCAATGCTCTGTGCTCACTTTCTCTCACTCTTTCTTTCTCCCGGATGTTCAGAATAAGGAGTTGATGAGTTACTCCTTGCATAGCGCAACCCTGGAAAACCCCGAAATTTCCTGTTGAACGTTCAGCTATATGCAAAGCCACAACACATAACACATTAAAACAATGACATATATGCTTGAAGACATACAATATCTGTTTTTTTCTCACATGTTGGGCCAAATCTCATCATATGTTTCATCAATCACAATCATCAGTTCCCTAAGCTATGAGAAGCCATTTATGAGCAAGATTTTCCTGTGTGGGTGCATTTTCTCTACAATAAGTAATGTCGCTTTCACTTTAGTAATTTGAGTGCAGTACAGTATTCGGTATGTTAATATCTGTGGCTCTTTTATTTCCTACTTTCTTTTAACAAGCCCTCTAGTGTGTGGTTGTATTCAATAGAATAGTTTCAATTATTTGATACAAACATAAGTATCAAAATAGAGAATACATTCAACTTCACAACAAGTTATTTTTACTGGTTTTGACTTTGCCAGTTCCTACCAAACAAAAGCAAGGAGTGAAATCTGACAGTCAGTTGGGAATCATATTCTAAAGAGATGTATAAGCAATTAGTTAGACTTTTTATAGCAAAATCTCCAGTCCAGTCTCCTCCAGTATCCACATTCACATAATTTTTTATCTAATATTCAGATTTTTATAACATTTGGACATTTATTAAAAGCAAACTGAATGGTTCATCCAAGAGAATAATTCAGGATGAGTTTCTGTGAATATCGTTAATGCACAAGGGGAAAACCGTGAATCATAACACGCATCACATCAACTCTCTGGAGCACACTGCTATGGAAACTACATCCCAACACACATGTCAGGTTTTTACCCTTCCTCTCCACTGAGGCTCACTTGGACCCTCTCAAACACACTTTTTCAGTCAAGTTGAAGCTTGTTTAATCTTCATTCATTCTGGTTATTTGTGTGTATAAACAGTGGCATAAACCTTTCACCTGCAAACAATCACTGACATGGTATAATGTGAAAGAAATGCAGCTCTCTAATGAGAAACTGAAATGAAGCGAGTTGACATAAATGCACAAATGTAGCTGCAGTAAAGACAAGCACAGTTTCATTACACATTGCCTCTTTTAAATAGACAGTAGCCATCAGTAATAAAAAAATATTAATAAATTTATTCCAGAATCAAAGCTTTTTTTTGTTGTTGCCATTTTTAATGTTTTTTTCCCTCTTTATTTTTCTTTCTGGGGACTGATGTAAAAATATATTTTGCATTAGTAGTTTTAAGGTTTTATTACAATTTCTTTATGGCTTGTTTTACTCTGGTCACACAATACTCCACAAAAGGCTTTTTTCTTCTTTTTTTTACTTCTTTTGGCACTTGACTAGTGTTAATATTAGACCCTGGAGCTAAAATACTTTACATTTTTTGTAAACAAAAATCTGAGGCTTTTACCAAAGCACAACTAAACACATAGCGAAGTCTCTACTGGCCTTGACACGCACAAGTACCTGCTTCTAAATGTGCAGGATAATTGCCCTGTGTGAGCTGTTATGATTAGAGACCAGCGGAGTGATGGATGGCGTGTATGTCAGATGTTGACATGCACTGAAAGACTTATCTGAGAAAGTTTGTGCCCTTCAAATGCAATGCATGCTTTAATGCTCTTGAGCATAAGCCATGTCGAAGAAATGTAGCCTTGGGTGCATTTCTCCTTTCTTTGGTACTTGGTGTGTGACATGATGGACAGACAAGTGAAGCTGGATCTCATTAGAGTGCAAAGTGAATTGAAACTTTTTAGTTTGTTTAACGGCCAAATGTGTGCATACAACATTTTCTGGACCACTTCTGACAAAAGGTGCTTGATGGCAACATCACTGGCTCAAATGTTGACCAAAGTGAGATATTTCACTGTAACTTCTTAAATCCACTAAAAAACACTCGTCATTGCAAAAAATGCTTCAGCAAAGTGGAATAGTTTACTTTAGGTTTAGGAAATAGCATAAGTGTTGCAATATTTTTGCCAGCATAGGCCATATGGGTCTGAGCTTACCTGGTGCAATCAAGGGATGTGAAGAGGACACATTACGACTCATGTTAACTGCTTTCATCTCTGTTTGCTCTCCCGTCTTCACTCCATCCGAGGAAGCAGCGTTCACGTTGCTTTTCCCAGTGTCTGAGCTGGAAGCACTCTGGCTGGGTGTCTTGATGAGCGGGGTGGGCTGAATGGAGACAGGGGTCTGCTTTAAACTCAGTGCCTGGAGGCCTGAGGACTGAGAGGGGGAAGACACCCCCTGCTGGTTGCGCAGGGCAAGGTTCTGCACCTGTGACAGTCATAAATCAGGCAATAAACCTTTAAACTAGAATATAACAAAACATTTGAACTGTAGTATTTAAAGTTATATTGTGCACAGAATCACATAGGCTAAAGATCCTAAAGTAATATTCACAATATTTCCTTTTGAAATTGTTATTATCATTTTGAGCCAGTCCTAATCAGATGAGAAGCATCCCATCCTACTGACAAACTAAAAGATCAAATTATAAAATATAATTTTGTGTTAAGGTATATTGGTAACGTATAATATTCCTTTTAGGATCTTTTAGCGTTGATTCCTTAAAGTATTTCTGGATAACAGAGTCTGCTGAATCAATATATGTACAATAAATGTTCAATATTATAATTGAAATACCAAGTAAGTCTGTTCTTTTTGGATTTGTGATTCAAGAAATCCACAAATTTCTGAATGTTTCATGAAGATAAATAGTTTTAAGCACAGCATATTCATGAATGCAAATAAGGAATTTTGTAAAATTGTGGGTGTACTTTTGAATGTGCATGTATTAAAGTAGTGTATATCAGCATACGTGTGTGTACCTGTGCAGAGGCAGACTGTGTGTTATTGGCTGTGTTAGTGTCAGACTGTAGAGCAGTTACTGTAGCTGTAGGAGCCAGGATCAGCTGAGGGGACAGAGGAACGGCTCGGCCCAGACTCCTGGCTACATGCACAAGATTACTCTGCTGAGCCTAAAATAATCACACATAAAGATGCTCATTAACACCACGTCCTCAGGAAACTCTCCATCATACTTTGATTGGTCTAGAGAGAGTGTTCACAGGGGCCAACAAATGCTCATGCAGCATCAACCACCATAAGTTTAGCCGTTTTAAAATATCACGGTCTGCTGGTTAATACTAAAAATATATATATATCCTAATATATATATTAGGATTCCTTTTCAGGATTTTCATTTTTAATAAACTATTAATTACCGGAAACAATTTTATACCAATTTATTAAATATCAGCCATTTTCTGTAGTACATTTGTATGCATAAATTGATAGGCCAGCATCAGTTACTGGCTATAACACAAAAATAACTGGAATCATCATTATTGATCAAACAGCTTATCCCTAGAAAAACTGTGGTACCACTTTACTTAAAGACTTTATGTATGTAACACATTATAAAGCTATTCATAATGTACATCCTACTGCATGATATCTTTTTATAAATAATTGTAACCAAAGATAAAATGCATTATAATATTTGAAGATTTGTTCGTCATGAGTTTTAATGCTTTATATTTTCTACAGGTTTAACAATCAGTAGATTAGTTAGTATTAAATTAAATAAAATTTCTTCCTTTTGACACTAGAATAACTATGTGATCATTAGACTACAACAGTATAAACATGCATTACGAATATCTTTATTAATTATTAGAACTGTTGTTTATGCCATTACATTTGTTCAATAAATGTAAAATAGTTGCAAATGTATTTTCATTTTGTACTGTTTTATTGTGTACGTTGAAAAAGTTTGGAGTAATTATCTAGACAGTACATTTAATGTTACTTTAAAAACACAGAAAAATGATCTTCACACCAATTACCAGTGGCTTAATTTAGCTGAATTCATCCTACTTATTTCTGGCATTTAGCAAAAAAGCAATGACTGATTAAAAGGGAGTATTTCACTCCTTAAATATAGATAAAATAGGGAAAGCAACCTCACAAAAGATTTCTTGTGTTTATGGCTATACAGGTGTGCTCACCATCTGTGCTCGCAGGTACATTTGAGCTTGGCTGGCTGTCAGGGTGGAGCTTGAGGCGTTGCCTAGCAACACAGCTTGCTGGGAGATCCCAGAGGGGGCGGAGCTTACACTCTGGGCACGACTGATCAGCTGAGCAGCGGCAGGGGACGTGGTTAAATTAATCTGAGAGACAGAGTTGTGACATGAGCAGCTTGAATGTTATGTCACATGCAAACAAAGATCTTGACGTGATTATAATGCGCTTGATTTTAGAGGCTGCTTCCAAATAAAGCTTACTGTGGTCTGTGATGGCCCATTCTGCGTAGATGAGGTCCCATTCTGGTTTTGTCTGCCGGCTGCTAAACTGGCCTAAGCGGGAGTAACATGACAGAGAGAGTAAGAGTATATTTGGGAGTATTATGCTCGCTGTAGGAGACTATGGATGCTAAGTGACCTGCTGCACTGCTGCGAGGCTCTGGAGCTGTGCTGTGCTGAGGTGCTGCTGCTGTAGAGCTGCTGTTTGCAGCATCAGATGCTGCTGCTGAGCTGCATACATCTGCTGCAGGTACTGCGCCGCTGTGCTGGGCTGCCTGTGTAGAGCCTGCTGGATCACCTACCATTCAAGAGAGACAGAGGAAAAGTGAGAAACCTGATTCTCACTAATTTCTTGCTTCATGTATAGAGAGCGATGAGATTAGATGGAGTGAAAATGGAGACTTTAGCTGAAATCTCCAGATTCGAAAGATTTTTTTTTTTGGTAATCGCAATATCAGTAGTGTCTCAAACTCTGCTCATATTTGCCAAGATACCAATAAAATCAGAGATTTCAATATAAATATGGAGACATGTCTGCTTTTTTATAGCTCTGAACCTTTGCTTTGTGTCAACAATTGTCTCACATTTCCATTTGTATTCACCTTTGATAAAAAAAAATGTGACAAAGTTGATATTTAAATCATAAGTAGCTGCAAGTTGAAAGCTGTGATTCAATGTGATGTCTAATGTTTGTTATAGGTCAGATTACAATCCTAATCTTTTAATGTTTACTTAGCAACTTTTTCTTTCATAATATGCATTTGTCTCCTCCTTTTGGTCTGAAAATTAACTGCAACAAGAAAAAGATGCAATATCTAATTCTTCTGTTGTTTTTATTTCCCATATTGCTTTCAAGGTCAGCCTTGATGTTTAATATGGTTATATTATCATAAAATTAATATTAATAGGAAGATGTTTAATATTAACCACTATATTACAAGGCTTCTTTATGCACATATGTCACTGCAAGTCTAATAATGCATAATAACAACAATAATACATTGACATTGTATAGGATAACAGTTACATTTGACATCATATTTGTTTAATGACAACTAAATAAATACTTAAGCATCCAATATAAAAATAAAATGTTGTATTGTCATAATCGCTAATAATAATGTTACTTAATAAAGATTTCAAACCTTGTGGACAAGGAATAGATTAAGAGTTACTAGATGAAAACATTCAGAACAAAATCAAAACAAGATGCCAAAATACCTGAACAAGAGCAGACGTTCAAAAAAACATGTTCTGTATTAGATGACAGTGTAGATAAGTGCATCGCTCTCATCACTAATGATACCTTCCTATCTTTTTCTCCCAGCTATAATATGTTCTCCGTCATCCCGCACTTCCTTTATTTCCTCACTGAACTGCCCACAACGGCACAGTTGCTAGGCAACAGGATTCCTGACCCCTGGTCTTGGTGTGAGTAAAGTGCAGCCTGAACTGAGTTTAATGAGCAGTGCTGCTTGTGTCTGATCATTTTCACAAACTGAGAAAACTCTGAATGAAGCAGCTGGGTCTTACCTGTTTCCAGTACATTTTATGTCACTACATATTATGCACCACAATTTTTAAAGATAGAAATGTAGTTAGGTTTCTTTACACAATTAAGTGAACAAAGTGGGTGCAGTTTAAAAAAATTTAACTACTTTACTTTGGATTGATTGGATGTTGCAATTTTTGCCATTAACTCATGTCATGTGAATCACTTGTGTGTTATACTACATCATCATCATTATTAATAACAATATTAATATGAAAGGGGTCATATGATGCAATTTCAAGTTTTGCTTTCTCATTGGAGTGTTAGAAGCTGTTTGTGAATAGATAAGATCCCTAAAGTTGCAAAGAGTAAAGTCTCAAACCCAACCTGGGAGAGTAGCCTACAATGCCGTCTGTGCACAAAGGCTGTTTCTATAAAGTGGGGCAATTCCAACTTTGCAAGGACAGTCTGGCACTTCTGACTCACAGCCTGTATGTTTTCATATTTAAAGAACTTGCCACTGATGATTTAAACATGAGTATTAAGCAGTGTAGAGTAGCGTTTGTTGTTTGTTGTTTGTTGTTTCTCAGATCACAAATAATGGCGACATGGTTTTATGTTTATGCAGTGCGATACACAACACAATGCGTAAAAAGACAGTATAAGTCATTATAATTCGTAATTATTTCCCCACTGGATGCAACAAATGCCTCAGGTTTTATTGGCTTTGTCTCGTCGTGCCAGGACATGGCATCACAGTATGGCAGTATGGGGCATAACATTTTCATCATACGCTTATGTCATACGGCCAATCACAATGCACTGGAAAGCTGGCCAATCAGCATACACTTCGCTTTTCAAAAACGAAGCGCTTTCTAAAAATCAAAGGGTTTCAGAAAGGCAAGGCATATGGGAGCAACAGTTGTACACTGTGTCAAAAAAAATGTGTTTTTTGAACCTTAAACCACATAAACATTGCATTACACCAAATACACCAAATAATATTCTTTTTAGCAACGTCATTTGACCCCTTTAATAATAATAACAACAACAGCAACGTGTGTAGGACCCTTCGTATTGCTCTTATTATTGTTTTTTTTAAACAAAAAATCATAGATTTACTCATAAATGTACAGCTATTACTGTGTTTAAATAGTATAAAAGATTATTAATATTACATTCGACTGGAATCTTGCAACAGTGTCTAATTCCCAGCCTCTTAATTTATTAGTAAGGAGAGGTCAAAGGTCAATCACTGAGTCAATAATAAACAATAACACTCCACAATAGAGGAAAAAATATGAATATGAAGCATGGAAATCATTGTCTTTCCTCTTCTGACTGCAGTAATAAACACACCAGCAGATGGCAGTATGGATTAAAAGTCCACTAATTAAAAATCTATAGAAGCAATAAAAAAGTGATGGTGCAATGCAGTGAATCATTATACAAGAAATTTTGATAAAGAGATATGTGGTGAATTGCAAACATGCATGCAATATTATCAGCACAGTAACTATGCATTCCTGAACTCATTTGTCGATATTTGAAGTGATGGTAATGTTTTAGTGTGAGTGTGATGCGCACCTGCACAGTCTGTCGGTCAGGTATGCCGCTGTATACAGATATCTGTGGTATGGCTGCTCTTCCGCTGCTCGTGCTGCTGCTGCTGGAGCTGACAGTGCTGGCAGGCGAGGCACTGGTGGTGCCTGTGGAGTTTGTGGTGGAGGTACTGGTACCTGTACTGCTGCTGGCACTGGAGGCAGGAGTGCTCTGCTCGCCCTCCATTGTGCCACCCCGATGCCTCACCTTTGAACCACGACCACCCCGCTGCCACACTCGACGCAGGCTGAGAATAAGAATTGGTAAATTCCAGTTAATAAAATTGCCTTCTTTTGTTGAGATTGTTGAGACACTGATGCAATTTCTACCTGGTAGTTATTAAATTTGATGTTAACAAAAAGAGTACCATAGTACTATCATGTTATATACACAGTACCAAGGTAATGCCGTTTTTTTTATGGCTGCATGATTTGGTGGGAAAAAAGTTATATTTTTTAAATAAAAAAATTCAATAGCAATTGAAAATGCAATTGTTTTTTTTTTTTTTTTACTGTACTGCACAATTTGGCCAGAATTTTGTGCACAAACACAGAAGATTGTACACTGCTTGCATTCAGCTCATATGCTCCAAAATGGTGATGCGGAGAGACACAGAGGAGACGAATTGTTGAATAGAGTCGTTATTTTTTTTTTCAAAAAGTATTCTCGTCGGTTCATAATGTCACGGTTGAATCACTGATGGCAGATGGACTATTCTGGCGATGCTTTTATTACTTTTGACCTTGACAGTGTAATTTACTTCAGTCTATGGGACAGTCAGAAGCCTCCCGGTTTTCATCCAAAATATCTTAAGTTGTGTTGCAAAGACAAACAAAGCTTTTACCGGTTTGGAATGACATGAGGTAAGTGATTAATGACAACATTTTCATTTTGGGGTGAAGTATCCCTTTAATAATGGTAAAAAACAACAACAACTAATATATGCAATTATCATTTATATATATATATATACACTTTTTGAAGTGAAATATAAGCCCATGAAATCAAGGCCTTGAAAATCACAATAAGCCATATCAGGGTTTCTGTTTTATTTAGATTTATAGTGCATCCCTAATGGTAGTACCATAGTGTTCCTTGAAATACTTTGAAGTATCATGTAAATACCATGATCTATAAATACAGCAGTCATTCAGTATCATGGTAAATAGCAGATTATCATAGTGTTACCATTTGATACCATCTCAGTGCTTTTTTATAAAGTTAATTTACAAAAGAAGGTCCAAGTTGGTAGCCTAAGATGTAAACATCACTTTATTTGCATACTGTACTTTTCTGTAAATGACAGTATAGTTGCATTTGAGTTCATCCCGGACACTGAATTTGAGTGTTACATTTCAGTAAACCTTTTTTTCTCAGCAGTCTCCAGTTACCAGTACATGAACGGCCATGGAAGATGGATTACACATCCAGTCAGAAGAGTTTCCCATGTCAATATGCGATAAAGAACCACGCTAAAGGTTGTCAAACAATACTTGCATTAACAAAACAGTTCTTTTTTGGTTCAGTCTGCTTTCATACAGAGTGATTAAATAAATTATATTGGTTAAGCTTTTTCAGCATGATCTTGATTACCACTGACAATAATTTCATCTTTTAGTTCTGTTTACAGTAATGCACTTATTCATTGGGCCAAGAAAACTGGACATTTGTTTATTTCTCTCTCTCTCTCTCTCTCTCTCTCTCTCTCTCTCTCTCTCTCTCTCTATATATATATATATATATATATATTATATAGGATTATATATATAATTTAGGGTATGTAATTATTATTATTATTATTTGTACTTTTTATTTTTGGAGAAAGATTATCTAGAATGTTGATCAAAAGTGGCAGTAAAGACAATTACTATTGTTACAAAAGTTTCCAAGTAAAATCTGTTCTTTCAAACTCTATTCATCAGAACCCTGAAAAGGTATCACAGTTTACATAATAATATGAAGCAACACAATTCTGCTTTGCATCACAGGAATAAATAACATTTTAATAAATATTAAAGAGAATAGTTATTTTACATCATAATAATATTTCACAATATTACTGTTTTACTTGATCAGATAAATGCAGATTTGGTAAAAATAAGAGACTAAGAGAAAAGTTTTTCGAAAACACTACCAACCCCACTTTTCTAGAATTATTATATAAGTGCATTCTAGACTAATTAAGACCAACTAATTTTCTGTGATAATCAACAGCATGAGTGCGGTGGACAGAGCTTGTTTTCTTTTGAATCTGAAACATTGTTTAAACTTAGACATAGGTACAAGTATCTCAAGAGAGTCCTATGTCGGTTCATCCCATCATATAAACATGAAGCATGTAATCAGGGCTAATGAATGAAAAATAGGTGCCTGTGCTGAGGGTTCGCCATAGGCACTAATGTTTAAATGACTTCTCTCCTTTCCTTTCTGTATTCTGGGGTTTGTTATTCAGGGACAGAAAGTGTTAATGGGATTGAGATGGGGGAAAGAAAGAGAACGAATGCAAGGACGAGGCTAGTGGGGGTTTAGAGGGGAAGTGTGGCATGGTTTCAATTATACTCATTTAATTACTCACGCACATGGTTTAGAGCCACTAACCCCACACACTCTTCACCCCCTCCCTATCTACCCCGAATCACCCCCTCTTTACCCACAACAAACCATTATGCCTCCCCTCTTTCTCTGTCTGTTATTACGCCAAGAAATGGTGTAATATCAATGGGCCCTCCCCCTAAGCCATTTCCTGCACTCCAAAGAACTAATGGAGTTGAGCATTATAATTAGATAATCTAAATATAAGTCCTGAGCCTCATTAATATGCATTAATGGAAAGACCATAGGGATATCTGGGAACATGGTTACAGAATTAGAATATTACTAAACATTGTACAAACGCGAAGACACTTGGTTTTGCACAAGTTTAGTTTAGTGTGTATGCAGTGGCATCCTAGCATGCTTCTTACTGCAAACTGTGCTCATATAATTCTACAGTACAATAATATCAAACGGTATGCTAAATGTCACATGACCACCCTACTTTGCATGTTTAATTCAGCAAATATTATATATATATTTGTGTGTGTGTGTGTGTTTAATGTAAACAATGTGATTTTTGCAGTTGATGTTGATGAATTCATAATTTGAAACTGGAAAGTGAAATTGGGAAATTTTGGAAAGAATGTAGATATATCATGCATCTTCAGAGTTTGTATATTGCATACTTGTATGCATATTATATACTGCATAAATAGTACACATAGTACTATGGTAGTACTCCATCGCAATCTTTTTAGATGTTACCAGCTGTGTTCCTTATAAACACTAGAATGTGTTATGGTGGAAATGCATCGTGGAATGCCATACACTCATGATTAAAGCCTGCTTGGTTCATATTTAGCACTTGAGTGGGTCTGCTAATGAGAGGGAAGCTCTTATGTTGAGTCCAAGTCCCGGGCCCCTCTGAGGCTTCCGGTCCAACCAACCATATGCATCCAGCCAGTAAGAGGCTCTCTACAGCGTAGAGTTTAAACTACTATTAAATGCCAAATAGTATAATTAAATGTCACCTTTAGTAGAGCTAAAAACATAAGTCTGTCAGTAATTCCAAAACAGAGAACAAACTAACAATCTGTTCCAAAAATCTAAAAAAGTTACAAGGATGTTAGGTAAGATGGAAGGATGAGGATGGAAATGGAAGACAGACGTGCATCAATATGCATGCACTGAGAGATTTCACAGACATCCAGGTTAGCCAAGGGCCCACCTCCCAGACAAAAGCCCAGCTCCTACCTTTTCTGAGGGGCAGCACGAGCTCCGTTTGGCCCCGTGGTGAGCCCCATGCCTCAGGACCCTAATGCTTCTTTGTCTAGTGTGTGTTCTGTACCCCAATCCTGCCAGATCACCGCTAGCATCCACTGTCCCAGTCGTCAGGCACAGACGTACTCTCTCTCTCCCTGTTTCTCTACATCTAACGCACACGAGAACACCCCCGGTTCTGTGGTTTCCTAGCAACAGCCAACTGGGGGTGCCTTTTGGAGCCCTATTGCAGAGCTGTGTGCTGATTGGACAATTGGTTCTTCTCTAATGAGGATGATGGTAATGATTTTTTATCCCCCTCTATAAGCACCACAATCGCCCACTTTCAGAATATTCACTGGTGATGCTCATCCTGCCAAAACAGGGAAGAAGGCCTGTCCCGGAAAATTAGACTTTGATGGAAGTCATACTTATATTTAGTGTTGTAATAAATGTATTTAGAAATGCTGTTTTCATGATACTTAAGGTAATGGACTTGAATAAACCTCAATTCTGAGTAATAA
The DNA here is from genome assembly GCF_963082965.1 of Carassius carassius. Taxonomy (NCBI): domain Eukaryota; kingdom Metazoa; phylum Chordata; class Actinopteri; order Cypriniformes; family Cyprinidae; genus Carassius; species Carassius carassius. The sequence goes on from NC_081771.1 coordinate 5,615,860, forward strand.
AATTGGGCAGCTCAAATCATTAATGTAGCATGATCCTATATTAAAACACCCTAGCCCTAGCAAACACATAGCAACATCCTGGCATTGCGGCAGCGAATTATGGAGCAGCAGCTATCTTTTTTTTTTTTTTTTTTTTTTGCAAATGTAATATTCTATCAAAGATAAGTTGTTATTAGAGGTGCAGTATGTAAAATGGACAGCTAGTGGTTGAAATGGGTACTGCAGTCCAAATTCGAAATATTGGAGAGCCTAGTTTCTCTTGCCCCTCCCCCTCAGACTCGTCACTCATGTGGGTTGCCAGACTAAGGATACGCAACAGGAATGATCAGAGTTAACAATAGAAGGTGACGGGCTTTACACTGTAAATTGATTAGTTAAAGAGGTCATATGATGCAATTTTATTTGTATAATGCCTCCCAAATGTTCATGCATGAAAGAAGGCATGGTTTCAGTAACCACAGTAAGGGTTGAAGCAGCCATATCAGGGAGATGCTGTGTGCATCTAGGCAAAAGCACTTTATTTGGCTTTCCGAAAGTAGATGCATTTAGGAATCTTTAGGATTACTTACAACAGAACCACAACGCATTTTATGGATGACCCTTTTTGTGAACCTAGGAGAGGAGGTAATTCTGACTTTGCTACGACAATCTGGCGTTTCTGAATTAGATACTGTAAGTATCTGAGGGTCACACAGTGAAGTCAGCTGTCTTAACAGTCCGTGGCTTGTGTAGCTACTGCAAACACATACGAGCTTCATCACTGTGTCTGTCACACGACTCTTTTCCCCTTTTGGCTTGAACCGATGGTAAAACTAAGGACATAATTTACTGTCTTTATATTTATTTTGAAAGATGAAGCTCGCCATTATGGAAAGGGGTGTTACATTTCCAAGAGTGCTTGCAGTGTTTGGCCAATCAGCACTGGGTCAGTTGGCCAATCAGAGCAGACTGCTCTTGTGGAAGAAGGGACTTTGTAGAAAACGATGCATATGAGAGAGGTGGGGCATAGAGGACCTACAATATTGTACAGTATTTAAAAATAATGTGTTTTTTGAACATTAAAGCATGTCAACATATTCTGTTATACCAAATACACAAATAATGATCTTTAAAAAAGTATCATATGAACCCTTTAAATTAATCTGGGTTTTAATGCACTGCTGGGTACAATCTGCGATCTCTGATGCAGATGGTTTTCTCACTACCATGGCAGCAATACGCTGTGTTTTCAGACAACTGGCAACCCAGGTTGTCGAAATACTGTTGGTTAAAATGGGTAGTGGGCGGAGTCAAACAGACCAAAACAAAAACAGATATTCTCAAACGGAACATACGTATGAAAACAGAATAACTGGCTATAGCATTGTTTTTCAGAGAAATTGCAAACGGTATTTTTATGCTTTAGTACAGTCAAATAATTACATACAGCACCTTTAATGGCGGTGCTAAAAACAAAGAAGAGACACCAAGCACAGACACAGTGAAGTCTGAAAACACTGCAGTTCACAGTGTTGGTTGATGAAGTGTTGTGCTGATGAGGCTGCCTCTTAATAATCAGTGCTTAGAGCATCACTTAGCAAAGGGTATAAACCCCCAACCGCTGTGGCAATCACAATGAAACCACGCACTCATGAGAAACAGACTGCATGTGGCTGATGTGTTATTCAGATTGTGTCTGCTACAGGAAGTAAAATAGGGTTTTGGGACCCGCTTAAATCGGGGCACAACAAAAGACCATTCTGGTCATTCTGAAGAGGCCCTACTAAATTGAAAATATACGTACAAGGGGGTCTTTCTGACCTTGGAGGAGGAGATAAGAACGGCACTGTCCTGAAAAGTAAATTGAGGTACTTATCGTGTAACACCTCTGGGCTGTGTGATTCTGAAATGTACTCTCTCATATTGATTGCACACAGATGGGCATGAACGTCATTGATTGCCATCTACTTATTAGCATATAGATTAGCTTCTGGTGGGGCTGGATAAATTAAGGTGGAAGAAGGAAGGTTAGAGAAGGAATTGGGAAGATGAAAGAAGATAGACAAGGTGGAAACAGCATGAAGAGAAGTAACGGACAGAGCAAGGTGACTGCAAACACAAGATGAGAAGATTCTGTTTTGTTTTATATATACAAGGGATGTAGGTAAAGAGAAAATTTACTCTAGTGAATGTTTTAGTCTATCCATTCTGTTTTATTATTATGTTTTTTAATGTTGTCTATCACCTCATTTTCACATGTGCTTCATCTATTCAGAAGACAGAGGACAGAAAGAATGAGAGTAAACAGAGAAAAAGACAAACTGGGAATATGCGATGATAAAGGCAAAGATATAGATGGGAAAATCAAGATGGACAGATGAGGAAACGGCAGTAAACTGGGATGGGATGGGATGAGATGGGATGGGGGTGCTGCTGTCTGTCTGGTCTGGGTCTGATCCATATTAGTTACTCACTCATCCACTCAGCATGAAATGAATGGGGGGCAGGGAAATGAGGCGGGGGTGGGCAGCCACCGGGAGCGGCGGAGGGGGTGAGGACAGATGCGAGAGCATTGAGAGATGGAGGAATGCTTATTTTATGGTCTCTCCTATCACTAAATTTGGCCTTATTTAGCGCATTTTAATTAACTGCAATAAATACTCATAGTAACAATCAGTCTGTCAGTAGTAACTAGTCATTACTTATTATATTCATAACCTTATTACTTATTATGTTCATAACCGTGCATCTCATCAACGAGTTCCTTTTTTTTTTTTTTGCTCCTTTATCCCTTAAATGATTTTATCAGCCTGCATGTTGGTTATTGAGTTTACAGTTGCAGAATATTTTATAAAAAATAATTCTACTTATTTTTTTATGTTTTTTGCGGTTTACATTTGAATTTTAAAATTGTATTTAATTTTAGATTTTTTTTATTTAATAAATGATTAAAATATACTTTTTATTTTTATATTTTACATGTATGCTTATTTTTATTATATCTTATAATAGTTGTATTTTTATATTACATTTTTTACTTTAATCATATAGTTAGTATTTTTGTTTATGTATATGTTTTTTAACAAAAGCAGCATTTATTATATGTTTTACATTTTTGTTATAATCTTTAGCTATTTTATTTTAGATAACTTCAAATATGAAAGCCTGCACTGAAAAAAAAAGAAAAGAAAAAACACTGGTGCCAATAAATTAATGATGGATAAGAAATGGTCACCTATAAACTGTGTGTTTAAATTAAATTGAAATCAAGCATCAATCTGACTGTATCCATTATGTTGCATGCTATTCAACTTCAATTAAGATTTCATTTTGAAAAATCATGGTTAATGTTTATATCTTCATGCCTTATAGTTGCATTAAGCAGGTTAGAGTTGTGTGATAATATACTTTACATGCAGCAATACAAGCAATTAAGAAGATGAGATATGTACACCATGCTATATGGCCTGAACAACAAATCATAGCTACTGTATAGAACACTTGCCGTTGGGCTTCACTTGACTAATGGCAGTGCATGACAGTCAAAAGTCTCACTGTAACCCTTTTTCACCTTCTTCCTATCCTGCTCTCTTTTCTTTCTCCTCTGAGACTCCGTTAATTGGTGTCCCTTTGGTACCCCGTTCTGTGGCAGTAGAGCCAGTACGGCCCCAGACAGACATTCCCAAGTGACTCCGTTTCCCTCTGCAGAGCTGCAGCATCAATGCAGCGGACATGGATTAACTCTCCCTTAGAAGGTTGTGAATATAGTACACTGATGATGAGATGGGCTACAGAGGGGGCCCCTCATACTTATTAATACAAAGGAGGATATGAATGTCAGTAATGAGCACCTTTGGAACCAAAAAAAAAAAAGAATAATGATGTTGGCATTGATTCTTAGGCATTCATTGATTTATTTTTTTTATATAGCCCGCATAGTTTTGGCCATTTTTTAAAAATTGAAATTATAGACACACTTGAGTAATTTTCACAAAATTTTTCATAACATTATTTGTTTAAAATAATATATACTGTCATTAGAGGAAAATTCCAGTCATATTAGCCTATTTAAAGTTACTGTATTTTTCAGTCTCATGAGAACCAACATCAGATGATGATATGAGCAGCCAAATACTACTAACTTTATCTTAGTTACCCCCCTGTTATTGGACACTTTGTGGTAAATGAATTACAGTGCATGCAAATAGCACATTTGTGCCATGGCTTTCTACAGTAAATGAACATTTTTGCCTGATGTTGCAGGTATGTGCATGTTTCAGTGGTGAGAAATTGCTCTTTTAGTTATAAAAATAAAGAAATGTTGCTCCAGGCAGTCTTTTTTTAAAGGTCCTACTTTAGATGCCAATATTAATACATTTGAATTCAAAATGTCCTGCCAAAAAAGTAGTTTATGGAAAAACTGAGCACTTTTTTTTTTTTAAAGATTTTGGGCAAGTGTTTGAAAAATCAGCCCATTTGTTGTCTTCAGTGTCACAGTGCTACAAAGCAGAAGACTCTATGGCTATCCTGGAGAATGTAGACATCAGCACTGCACTGTCAGTGACGCAGCACACACTGGACATCATGTGGACACTTAGACTTGTCAGTGAATCCAAGAGCACATAAGTTACATTTGGACTTCTTTAATTAAGCTAGGCGATCATATCTGGGGGGACAGCATGGACTGCGCAAACCCATTATTTAAGCCGGGTAAACGCATGTTTATATGCACACCGAGGGATCCGTCTTTGACTCTGGGTTAAAACTGAGACACTCGAAACTCTAATTCCTTCAAGTAATCGGCACGTTAGAGTAAGCGCACACAATCAGGCTCCCGGTGCAATTAACCTTCAGTCCCACTCACAAGAATTCTGGGTCACTGCACAGAGGAGGGAGGTAAGATGGTTTATTTAATAAAAAAGCACTTTAACAGACAGCTTGAGAAAAAGCTTTTGTATTAAAGTATGGGTGGATGGGCAGACAGAGAGATTCTTCCACTGTATTTTCTAAGACAAGCATAGCTATTATTGCTCCTATTAGTTGTGTTATGGACGTGAATGATACGTCAAATCATGTGTCATGGGTTTGCTATTTATTTTCTAAACAGTCAGACTAACGATTTACATCTGTCAGATAAAAAAAAGTGGGTGGAAAAATCATTAAAAGAGGGACTCTAGCCATATGTAATGACTAGAATATCATAGAATATCGCAAAACTAGTATAAATGCACCTAGTGAAAGTCCAGAACACGCTAGCAACAAAGTGGTGAGTTTTGCATGGCAAATCAGCTCTCACATTTCCTTCTGAAAATATATAGCTAGTTTAAATTCATTGGTTTGAATCTGTAAGAGTAATTTTATCATTTTAGACAATGATTTTATTCACTTTACAACAACCAGTCAGAACGTAAACAACCCTGTCCTCAGGAGCTGCAAACCTTATTATGATTGTAAAAACAGTGTAATGATGTTTTGTTTATTCTTTCATATGGCTAGCCTAGTTTTGTTTATTCATCACCTTAATAAACACACCAGCATTTAAATTAAAGGTGCACTGAGTAATTTACTGTCTTTGTCTACGGTTAATTGATTTATAGTCATGAGATGCCTCCAATCACATATTAGCCTATTAAAAGATGTTGTATTTTCAATCTCATTTGTGAGATTTGTTGCTTTGAATCTATATGCGTGATTTTATAATCTTGCTCACTGAGTTTAGTCTCAATTAGTCACTAATTAAACCTTAAATAAAACTGTCCCATCAGAGATTGATGGAAATGCCGAGGCAGATGCTTTGCACCATGTGAAACTTGTTCATGTACTGCGACAACAAAAAGGCCCAAACCCACCTACCATAAATTCTCAACAAAGTAATCAAAATAAGGAAAGCGTGTTTATTATAAAGGCAAACAACCTGAACCAAGTAGCACCATTCTAATTCCATGAGGCGGAATGGAGTTTTGCATGTTTGGGAATCTGCAGATAAGAACATTATGGATTTAATATGATGCAGAAGTTTTTTTTTTTTTGGTCACAGGATCTGGTTTGGAGTGCTTTGCGCTTCTCGTTCTAATCCAGCTGTGTTGTTATTTGGCTGAATCACCAACTTGGAAGTACTAAAAAGAAGAGAAGTTTAAACGTACACACACATGCACATGCACATGCACACAATCATCCAATTGCACTGTGGTCTGGCGCACTCATTCACATGCTATCCATTCTATATAATCTGGCCTAATGTGGGTCACATGGAATGCCAAGGGCACAATGACCCGGCCCTGACCCCAGACTCCACTCTTTCAGATTCACATACATACTGTACTTGGCGTGATGAAAACTGACCTTTTAAAGAAATATCCTTCAGATAGACTGATTTGAAACCAGTTCTTTATGCTTTTGAAAAGGCTGATAATATTCCTTCCATCCTTAACATTTGGAGTTAATCTAAGGTAAGTAATGTGTTATGCATTCACGCTTATCACTATACACAAGAATGGCAGGTTTTGTGTTACAAAATAGGATTGCTGTCTTATTAAAAGTGTGTTTTGTCTGTACAGGTTTGCCAGCCGGCAGGCCAGTGCCCTCACATCCACATTGACGTCCCTCGAGCTGTCAGATCTGGGCTGGCTGGCTTTGAAACCGGTCTGGAAGCATGCATTAAGAAAACAAACACATTCCCTCTGCCTAAATCCTTCCGCCTTGTTTAAGAACCACCAGAAAGAAGGAATTTCACAACATGCATATAAATAATCCCTACCTTACGCTTTGGTTTTGCCTTTCCTTTTCTTCCTAGAATTGGATTACGTCCTGCTTTCCTGCTATCCTACACCATTTCTGGGTTGTGTTTGTGCTGTAAGCTTTACCGCAGAGCAGAGAGAGAGAAAGTAGGGGGTGAATCTGGGCATTAGCATTCCAAAAGTCACATGTGACACGGCTTCAGCCAATCACTGGACGTTATGCTTTCATGACCCTCCCCCTTCTTCCTAAATCCCTCCCCTGCTTCTTGTTCTCTCAGTCTACCAGCACCATGGCAACACAAAGGGCTTTAATGCCTCTTTAGGATTTCATGGCGGCTCGCTTGAAATGCATGTTGAAAAGTTTACTGACAGAAGCGAGAAGTGTATGAATGATGCCTTCAATAATGATCTGTTTACACATTAATTGTTTGACCTGTGACCTGTTTGGTTACATTTTAAGGATTTATTAATCTTGGTTAATGTTAATTTTGTAAATACTAATAGATAAACATTTGGAGTTATGTTAATTAACCTACGCTAGTGTATTACGAATGAACATAATGCATAACAATAATTATTTATTTAGAAGATTAATAATTACTGTAAAAATAGCTGTTCTTTGTTCGCAATGCATTTCCTAATATTAACTAATTGAACCTTGTTTTAAAGGGTTGCCAAATAATAAAATAATGACGCATAAAATTGTTTGAATTTATCCCATGTTTGATATTGTATCATTTTAAGTAATTTTCTTCAATCTCTATCTCAGTTTTTTTTTTATAAAGACAATGCTAACATCCCATGGCCCGCTGGCTTCTGTGTAGGCAATGGGGTTGCAATATATGCAAATATATTCAAATAATGGATCACCGAGATCACAGTAAAACACAGTCCTCAGGGCCCTGGGGTTAAGCTGATTGGTTGCAAGGCTAATTCCGAGTGTCTTGATTGGTCCAGAGGGTGATTGGCCTTAATGTCAGTGGTCATGTGTTTGTTCCTCATCATGGGGGGAGGTGGAAGCCACTGGAAAATATCTAGCATGTCCATGTATTTTTAAATGCAAGGCTGCAATATTTTATTACCAAAAAATACAGTACATTTATGTACCCTGATATGAACACCGTAGCAACAGCTACCCTAGTGTTATACTTTAAGGTGTTGAGTTTTAGACCAGCAAGCACTGCTTATATGTTCTTAAGAACATTTTTAAATCTTGTGTATTTTTCAACACTTATGATTTATAATAAGGCAGAGCAGATGGATCCAAAATAGCAATTTATTTCACATAAAATTAAATTAAATTGATTGTAGCTAATGAGTAGAGTTTGTGTATTACATGCCTTGTCTTTTTATCATGCTCTTGGAAATCATTATTATAAATCAGCAATATGATTGCTATGTACAAACCATATTTTACACTTTATTTTAATTTCACACAGCTCCCTATCTAGCATAAGATGTCTGATATTCATAAATCTCTGTATGCATCATAAGGATTATTCTTAAATAATTAATCTGCAATATGACTTATCTGATTTGACCAGCACTTAATTATCTAGTCCCCAACAGCTCCCCTGATACTCTGCTTCCAGACACAGTGACCCACCGCCTTAACCTGTTTTCCAGTAAAACAGTAATTCCCATAAGCCCCACAGCAGAGAAGCAGAGGCATCCGGCGGTATATCACATTTCACCTGAGAGGTGGATTTCATAGCCGTCACCCTGTAGAGCAATGGACCTCCAAATTGACACGAGCATCATATTATGTGGGCGTGTAATAGAATATGCATAATTCATGGGCGAGAAGATGAAATATTTATGTGGAGTTCCTCTGTGCTGCTGATGTCCTGTTGTAGCACTGAGAAATACCTGCAATGGTTCCTTTGATGTCCCCTGAGTATTTTCCGCGGTCATGATCGTGTGTGGAACACAATAGGATTTTAATTGAAGAGAACTACAGTTTAATTTGTTAATCAAATTAGTAAGTAGCTATTTTTATACTGTTTGGTCAAACCTTTGCAAGCGGGGGTATATTATTTGCTTGGTATGTTATCACCTCATTTGAACTCAAAGCAAAGCGAGAATGCACCATTAAATGAGATCACAGCTAGCAAAAGTGTTCTGCCATTCCTAATCTTGAAAGAAAGACCGATTTATTTAGCATAAAGCTTTTCCATACTGTCGGCTAATTTAAATTCGTATCGTTTTTCTGTATGTTGATTAAGGATGGAGTCTTGTGTGGATGGTGTGATATCAAAAGTACATAGGTCAGTGTAAGAAAACACTTAAAATATGTTATGGCTGCCATCTAGTGGTCATAATTAGTTAGAAATTTTGAGCTATTTTCATAAGAAAGTTGGTATAAATTGGAAAGCTGGAATATTGATATGCCTGCTTTTCTACAGTATAATGATTATAAATATTGTAATAGTTGAAAAATAAATACACTTATACATATATCTTTTTTATTTTTTAACCAAGGATGGCAGAAAAATAGTAGTATTTGCCATGAAATTTTTTGTGGTAATTGTAAAAGTTTTTCTTTATTTTCCCATTGACCTCATCAAGTACAAATGCTGATTGCAGTCGGATTGAATGCATTCGTGGCAGACGAGTTATGTAATTAATTTAGTGTGGTTTAGTATCCACCTGTCATCCCTCTTTGTGAATTTAACCACTGTGCTTTGCTGTCTGGACTGGTCATTCATCCCAACCAACATTTTTACAATCCACTAACCTGATTCACTTGATCCATATTACATATAGTAGAGGACACCATTGGTTTTTCATTTTAAAATACATTTTTTAATTGATAAATGATGTTGTCTCCCATTCTTGGACGTGACAGGTCTCTGACAGGTGCCATTATTTATATTGCATGTGTTTTCTGTAAAACTGTAATCCATCATTGCATTAATGTGGCAGGTTCTAGTCTGGTAGTGCATACTAAGCTCCTCCCTCTGCCGTCTGTGGCATTGTGGGATGGTTGTGGCATCACTGTGCCCTCTAATGGTCTAGTGTGAAATACCAGATGTACAACAGAGGAAAGATGTGAGGTTAGTGAGGACATGGGTCAGAAATGAACAGACAAGTCTCAGAAGGCCGCTGGCTCACGAGGTTGTAGGAATCTGAAGATCTGAATCTTTTATCCTAACAAAAGATTTGTCCCAACATGCCTTATTCTGTTCAGCAGAATAAGGCATTGTTTAAAAAAAAGAACAAAAAACTCATTCTTCCACAAGGGGGCTTGCATGGGTCCTTTTCAGTTCTTATGCACAACCAAGACTTCATACAGTAACTAAAATATCTAATCAACTGTGAGCATTTTTGTGCAGTGGAAACGGATATAATAGTGGTGCATAGTTACTTCAGTGAACATTTCTCAGGTCGAGTTTAATTTTGAATCTGTTTGTATCTCGACCATCTATTTTACAAAAAAAAGCTATTGAATATTGCCTGAAAAAATTACACTCTAACTTTTGATCTTTTGTAAGTTGCTGTGAATAAAATAAAAAAAATCTCTGTTAAAGCTTTTTAGCAATAGCAGTTTTAGATAGGATAGTGTATAGTGTTTATACAATAATGTAAAACAATCAAACATTAGTTGAACATAAATGAAAACAGCAAAAAAATAAGACAATCTGTGTGTATGTGTTTCCGTCTAGATGCACTTTGAAACAGTAACTTTAACACTTTAAAACATCACATTTAACCACAAATTGAAAGAAACGCTCCCCTTATTTTCATCTAAAATCAGTGGCTCAACCTTTTTCTGCCGACTAAGATCATATGATATATATATATATTTGTGTGCGCGTGTATATACAGTAGTCGGCATTTCAAGTGGATCAAAAAAGTTAATCAAGTTCATTTTGTTTTAGTTTTAGGTTGTAGGACAATTTTGATTAAAGGTTTTGATTAACTTCAAATGTTGACTACTTATATATAATATGATCTAATTTAATATAATATAATATAATATAATATAATATAATATAATATAATATAATATAATATAATATAATATAATATAATATAATATAATATAATATAATATAATATAATATAATTAATATAAGATAAGATAAGATAATATGTGTGTGTGTGTGTGTGTCCTCTAAAGGGTTAATCTCAGTCAGTAGGAAGTGGTTAAGTCACACACATATACAGTTAGTTCCAGTCATCTATGTAAAAATATAATTACAGTAAAAATTTGAACACATTATTACATTTCATTTTTTTTTTCTCTTCCTTTCTCTCAGAATTGCAAGGGAGTCTCTCTCAAAGGAAGTGTGGATGGTGCTTTGATTCAGATTATTCACTGAGGTTGTATATTTACATAATAGTAGTCAGTATTCCTCACTCATTGTTACTTGTTTATTTGTCTAGTTACGTGACTGACTTGTGACCTTTGCAGTCAGGATATTTAGTCTGACGTGAGAAGACTGTTCCCTTTTCCCTGTAGCTTGAATGGCCATGTATGTTCTTCAAAGAGCTTGTTTGATTCTTTGCATGGTGATTTAGAAGGACTGTTTCCAGGTGGGATTTGGTGTTCACATGGATGATCGGATCTGAGAGATGGATGTGCCTGCCTTAATGGCACAGTGAGTTTATTTCAATTGTAGGCTGACCAAAAGTATTCACACAAAGTGACCAAAATAATATTATCTTATCTTTTATTAAACTAAAGTTCCTAGATCTGAGAATAATAGTTAATATACTATATTAAATTGATGTATTATTCATAAACGCAGGAAATCGAATGAATATTTAAATAATTTTTGCCTAGGAAAATTATTGATCATTGAACCACATTCTGACCTTTTGTGTTGACCCCTATAGCAGATGTTTTTTTTTTACAATGAGACCCTGCCGTTTATTTGAAGTATTTTCAGAGTAATGCTTTATTTGAATGTTTATTTCAATGTTTTAACATTTTTCATTTTTGTTAACTGATTTAATATTGTTATGTGACTCTTAGTAAAAGATTTCCTGACTTTTAAACTCTAAATAAATTGCTAAATAAATATATAGTATATAGAATATTATTCATATTCATTCATTCATCATATATAGAATAAATAAAGTACATGGCATAGGAGAGGGAAAAAGATCCCATTGTACCTGTGGAGCCAGTCAGTCCACACTACAGATTGCAACATTTTACCCACTAAATAAAAAAAGAACAGTGTGTTAACAAAGAGTGAGATTAAAATGATGTAATGTGAACTGGCCAATGATGAGCTAATATTAAGCTGCGTTTTTTCTGGCTATGCAGTTTCCACAGTTACAGTGGTAATTAACAAAAGTATTAAAGCATTCACGGCATGCTCTCTAAGCTTCTGCAAGGATCAGTAAGCAAGTACTAACACTCGCTGAATGCTTTTTATTCAGTCTCTTTGCTTCTGAATGTGAAGTCTTGCAGACATTCAGTGAGCTTTGATTTTGTTTTTGGATGTGTGTTTGTGTGCTTGAAAGGGCAACCCAATTCTCCCCTTTCTAGTGAATGTATTTGTGAGGTTATTCTGCATTTGAACCAGTATCAGCCGGTTAGTGCCCGTGCCATCTAACACAGACTGTATTACACACTATGCAGCACATTTCCCCCGTGATGGTTATAAGTTTTGCATTTCTACATCCTGAGTTCTCATTTTCACTTACAGAAGTGTGACTGTGTTCTTAGACAACCTTTGTGTACAATAATGAATTATGGTTGTGCATCCATTTTGCAAATAATATGAGATTATTAAAGATATTACTTTTACTTAATTTGAATATCAAAATATGAACATAATAAATCACTAAATCTATTTATGAAATTATTGAATTATATAGTGATAAAAAATACAAATACAAAAATAAAATAAAAATATTAATAAAAAAAAAACATTGTTTTTGCTTTTTGTAGCCATACTTTCTCTGAATAGCTTTTCACATCTTTTATTTGCTGCTGTAATCGTACATTGGCAAATTATTTATTTATTCATATTATTTATTGATATGGTTATTTTATTTATTTACTTTTGTCAAGAAAGTTTAATTAAGCATTTAGTTAATTAAGAAATGAATGCTCTCAAATGAAGTTGTATTGAATGCTTTTGTGACTCTTTAAAAAAAAATTGTGTCCTTTTTATTTTATTTTATAAGAATTCCATGGAAAAGAGCAACCAGCACCATCTTCAGAGTCTCTTCTCCTATCAGTCATACAGGTCTGGAATGACATGAGGGTGAGTAATTTATGACAGAATTGTCATTATTGGTTGAATTTATTCTTTTAATTCATTCTCTAAAGCAATGTTTTGACTGTACACTACAGTACTGAATCTGCAATTTCAATGAAAACAAAGCAACTGAAATAGACATGTATGTGCATGTGAAAGCCACACATGTAAAATTAAATGCAGAACCTTGACTTGCAGAAGGTTTTATTTATTGCTCTTGTATATTCAGTAAATCTTAATTTGTTCAGAAACTAAAGCCGTAGTGTAGCTTAGAACTGCTGACTATTCCAATGACAAAAGTTTTTAAGAAAGCAGAACGATACAGTATGTGATGCTACCATGAAAACGTCACTGTTTCCATTCCGCTGATTTTGACTGAAGCTGGGCTGATGCTACGAGGTCATTACATTTTTCCATGGCTCTATAAAGCAGGATTAACAGTTATAACAGGTTGTGGTTAACACTTCAGAAGCTGAGCTGCTGTTTCATTCAAATTCCTGTTTAAACAAATAGATGTGAGATGGCAGAGGTGGGACGTGCCGTCAGATGGCAGACGTGCATGCTCGCAGACACGCACACATCTACCGGGTTGGTTTTCAGGGTGTGTATGTGTCAGTGAGAGTATTCGCTTCCCCAGTAATGGGAATTAGGTTTAGGTAGAAAGAAAGAGTGTTTGTGAGTGTGTGTGTGATAGAGTATAAAAGAGGCAGAGAGTTTTTCAAATTAATGAGAACTGTGAAAGAAAGAGAGGGACCAGTAATGGAAGTAAACCAAAAACAAAACTAAAAATAATAATAGCAATATTTTTTTTTATTATTCTTTATGAAGAAAATGTGAATTGTGCTTGACTTCCCAAGGCGAATAGAGTAAGTCTGATTGCTTCGAAAACTAGTTGTATGATTGGAGGTGTCATTTATTTTTGTATTTTTTTTGTATTTTTTTATTTTATATAAAAAAGTATGTTTATAGCTATTTCAAATGTAATTTTTATGAATGAAATTAAATTAGAATGATAAAATCAGTCAGCAGTTTGGTCAATATTTTATAATGTTTATTAATTAAAATATATATTTTTAATAAAAATGCACTTTGTTAATTCTTTTATAATTATTGCACATGCAAAATAAAAATCTACGACTGTTTTAAATGTTGCATTTTGATCAATCTATAAATATTGAACATGCAATGTGAATGAATAAAAAACATATTATGTGATGCATATTATCAAATGCGTCCACATGCAGATCCACTTTTATTATATTTTTTTGTAATTTATTTTGGTTGTATTTGCAGTTTTCAAGACCTTATATCAATTAAAAGATAAAAAATGGTATATAGTAAAAAAACAAAAAAAGGGATTACATGGGATTACAAATTGTGAAAATCTTAAAGATCTTTATACATTCAGGATAATGTAATCTTAAAATTAGATGCACGTTTTATTCTAAGTAGAATCCTAAATCTGTCATGGTCCATGGAGGGGGCCATCATGAGAGAAGATTTCAGACTGAAAGGCTGAATAGGAGTGTTTGATGGTGAGATAGTAGGATCACTGTGGGTCGTAATAGAAGGAGAAAAAAAAGAAAAAGAGATGTGATAGGTGGCACACAAGTGTTACACCTCAGCATCATGTGCTTATAAACCAGTCTGATCCAGACTGCAAACACAAACAGATGTATTTTAAACCCAGTTCTAATGAAAGACTAACTTCCCACACGGAGAGACGGTGACACTTAATGACTCAAATGATAAAGTATGTTACTTCCTATATAATCACTTGACTACTTTGCAGTAATAAACCTGACCTATATTTTCTGGTATATCCACATGCTTTCAAAACACGTCACAAAAATATTCTGTTTACTAGTGGAATGTTAATATGTTTGTAATGAAAGCTTATAAATGCTCTCATTCGTCCTGTGCTTGTCTAAAGGGATGGAGTTGTGGATTTTCCTCTTGTCAAACTGATCTGATGAAAATTCTGGTTTATTAGCGACATTGACAAACATTTTGAATTATGCTTAACACCTGGAGAAAACATATAGACTCTACACAAACAGATATGTGGAATTCAAATATTCAATCAACTGAATGGAAAATGCAACTATTTTTTACATTTGTTTAGTCTGTCTGCATGCTTTTAAGTAAACCAGGTTGTTTGGACTACAAAGTGTTCTTTCGACTGAGGGAGGACTGTACGCTGATGCTCTGCTGGCTTAACTCTGGCTGACAGCCTGTTTTTCTACTGTGCCCAGTTGCAGGGGAAAGCTGGAGTGGCAGATGATTAATGGGACATAATGAATGCCAGAGCGGATGAAACATGACTAGGTTCAGTGGTCGCTCACTATTTCCTTATCAGTTTTGCTTCTTCAGTTTTATAAAAAAAATAAATAAAGATGTTCAGTGGTGCCAAAAAGATGATCATCTTTTTGAAAAGTGCACTATGATTCAAAAGTTTGGGGTCTGTAAAGTATTTTTTATGTTTTTGAAAGAAATGTTCAGCGATGCTAGGATTTTTGGACAAAATACTCTAAAATAATAATGTTGTAAAATATTGTTGAAATGTAAAATAGCGGTTTTGATATATATGTACTTAATTCCACATTTTTTTATTTATTGTTATTATTGTTATTTTTCTAGTCTTTAGTGTCACGTGATCTTCAGAAATCATTCCAATATGCGGATTTGGTGCTCATGAAACCATTTGTGCTGCATAATATTTTTGTGGATATTGTGATGCATGTTTTTGGATTCTTCGATGAATAGAAAGTTCAAAACAGCAAATGTAGGCCTAAATTTTTGGCATCATTGTAAACGTGTAAACAATTGAATGTATCCTTTCTTTCAAAAAAGGTATTTATTTACCCCAAACTTTCCAGCTGTAAAACCTTCTTGTTTTGAAAGGTTTGTGATACTTTTTTTTTTTTGTTGGATGAATGTCTCTTGGTTTAATATTTTATTATGCATTGCAATAACTTTCATACATTTTTCGGTCTATAAATTCCTGTCAAAGCTAACAGGCATATAATGGCATTCTTCAGTGTAGGTAAAATGTATAGGCCTGTTGAGACAGACTGTGCTGTTCCACATTTCAAAGCAGGGAATAGGGCCTAGCAATAATTAACCATTGAATAAACAAAGGAATAAATGTATTTTGACATTTAAATATTTATATAATATATAAATTCACTTTAAAAATCTAATTTACAGTAATTAAATAAAGTTGGAATTTATTAGATTAAATCTTTTTTAAAGATCATTTGTGTGCAACGTTGTGTATGGTAGTGTCTGTATATTCTCACCTCTCTACAGTCAAATGCTTTAAAAACTCTTTACAATTGCATCAGCCAATAGAAAATGTTGTAACCAGGGCTACTTTTTCAGAAGGGCAGCATGTACCTACTTAATGTCAGGTAGGATGGATCTTTAGTGGCCCAGCCAAGAATGAGTTACAACTTTCTGTATCCAACCCTTACCAGGCACTACCTTTTTATAGTTTTACCAGAAAGTCTAAAGGAATCCACAGAGAACCCGATGATGCTCCATGGAGATGAACCGATTGAAGAAAGCTTGTATTACAGAATCCTTTATATTTAAGTTGGAGCCAAGAAAAATGGCACATTACCCCCCAAAAAATGGCTGCACGTAGCAAAGGAACCCTGGGAAAATCTATAAAAGGGTTGCATGTTTACAATAGACCTGTTTATTTCTGACTGTCCCCTTTCTAATGCCCCTTTTTAGTTACTATGAGATTAAATGTTGCCTGTAAACCCCTCTCAATCAATCAAAGTGGGGCCCCAGGTCCCAAGGGATTGAAAGTCATTGGATTACCCATCTGCACATGAAGATTTGTGGATTATAATCAAGAATCTGTGGAATTGAGGTCTCACAAAGATCCCTACTGGACAAGCTCTTTAATAAACAACAGTAGCAATCGATGTATGAATGCTAGTACACTTATCACAGCTGAGCTCCTAAATGACCTTAGTAATTCACATTTCTAAACACAATATCCAGTATTATACGCCAGGCAGTTGATATAGTAACCCATGGTCACCTTCCAAGCTTCTTTCTATCAGCCACCCTGGACGATCATTTACAATTCAGGCCCTGTTTGCTCCAGGCATGTACCAGTTAAGTATTTCCTCCATAGTTGCAGTCGCTATAGGCTCCTGTTTACACTGACACAAAAAGTAATCCTCATGGGTTACTGTACGTCTGTAGTGACGGGTGTCAGCTGCTGATATGCAGTTAGGAGTGTTTTTATTATTATTATTATTATTTATTATAAAAAAATAATACATTTAACCTATTTAAAGGAATTGTTCACCCAGAAATTTATGTTTTGTTTTGTTTATATCATTCCAAACCTGCATGAGTGCTTTTGTCCATTAAAAAAAAAAAAAAAACTCTTATACGTAACATTTTATAGAGAGAGAGAGATAAACAGATGGCAGCACTGAGAAAGAAAGTATTGGCAAGCGCAGTTTATTAAATTGTTCACATATTTCTCTGTCTGTGGACAAAACAAAGCAGAATATATGTGACCCTGGACCACAAAACCAGTCTTAAGTGTACATATTTCAAAACTGAGATTTATACATCATCTGAAAGCTGAATAAATACGTTTTTTGTTGAAGTATGGTCTGTTAGGATAGGACAATATTTGGCCGAGATACAACTATTTGAAAATCTAAATACTGAGAAAATCACCTTTAAAGTTGTCCAAATGAAGTTCTTATCAATGCATATTACTAATAAAAATTACGTTTTGATACATTTACGGTAGAAAATTTCCAAAATATCTTCATGGAACATGATCTTGATATACTAATGATTTTTGGCATAAAAGAAAAATGTGTAATTTTGATCCATACAATGTTTTTTGGGCTATTGCAAAAAATATACCCCAGAGACTTAAGACTGATTTTGTGGTCCAGGGTCATATAGAGTTGTGCTTGAGGATATCTTGTTTACTTGCTCCTAACTCTCATCTTTCAGAGATTTGTTTAAAGGAACCTTGCAGACTTCACTGAAGTGTCATTCTCCCTCAGAAGTGCTCACTGCAACCAAGTAACTTGTCAACAAAACTTTGCACCCCAGTGAACTGATAAACCTGTGCATTATACTGGTGTGCCGTCTGATGCTGACACTGCTCAAAGTGGATTGAGTAAATAAGCAATGTAGTCATTTATAGTTCAGGGGTTATACAATTACACTTCACATCTGTACAGCTACTAAAGTCCCCATTGCATCAGCCAGGCATTTCCAGCTGATATCAATTTAGAAGATGAGTCATTGTTAGCAGAAGCCTGCCTTATTGAGTTATCTTGCGTGTCTTTAATTGAATCAAGGAAATACTATGGCAGTAAAACACTCAGACAACTTTTTAGTGATACCAGGCAATCCTGAGTCTATTATGGTGGCTCAGAACAAGGTAGTTACGAACGACCGTACTAAAAGTGCACCACCTATTTGGACTTCACCACATTCATTCTGAATCAGAGAAGATCTGGCAACTGTGTAAGGATTTCACTAAACCGTTAAAAATCCTTTGAATGCAGAGCAAAGCACTTTTACAGTTATGTCATTGTTTAGTATTTGCACAATATTGACCTAATAGATAAATTATGGTCGTTGTTTACAAAGTGAAAAACTTCACATAGGGACTTTTAAAATCAAATCCTACTAGTATTAATATTTAACATACTGCTATGTTTCTCAAAGTACAACAACAACATTTATTTTGCAGTCAGTTTGTGATTGGTTGAATTTGAGGTATGCTGGCATTAGATAACATAATAATAGATAATGGCATAAAGCCAGCAGAACCATTTTAGGAGGCTGTTTGACCTTATGGATTAATGTACTGTTTATTGATAGGAACTGTCGAGGGTGAATGCATTTGAGAATTTTCTCAGACATCTTAAACCTTTTTTTATATAGAACTACTGCTGTTACGTTACTGTTTAGATTATACATATTTTTACATGAGTATTATTTACAATAGAATTAAACTTTGGCAATGGGGCACCTGTCAAGACCATGTGACAAATGCCCTTTTAGAGTTTTTAAGCTCTACGAAATGAACTTTGCTATATAAGAATGCAGCATGGCTTTGTCTGCATTCTCTCAGACAGCGGATATGAGATGTCTTGAGGGATTTTTTTTTTGCAATATTACACATTCTACACTAACACAAAACACGCCGGGCCTTCTCCAGCTGGCCTAAATGGGGCAGTGACTCAGCAGGGTGAAACTGGCAGAGAAGGCATTAGGCATTTTGGTGCTGTTGTAGCAGGCTTGTCAGTTCTGCAACCAGTGTATCAGATTTCACAGCTATGAAAGCCCTTGCCTCAACTGTCCTGGTGCTAAAATGTCATAGGTAGAGTGAAGTTTAGATTACCAGTAAGAACGTGCATATGCAAGGACAAAGTATGAGCTGGCCAGGGATGTGTCTGGATTCACTCCCAGTGACTCAAACGACACAAAGACATACTGACCAGGCCATTCATCCATCCTGTGCATAAAGGCCAAGGATGCCAGTGGACTGGGCATTAGTTTGGACAGCTAAGATATATAGATTATAGGTCATTCTGTGGCCTTGACCGCCCAGATTTTCTGGCATGTTATGCTAATTCAGCTATACGACGTTTTGATCTTAGCTACGCATTGTTTTTGGGTCTAAATAAAGCTGTTGCTCGTATAAAAATAGTATCAAAATAGATGTCTATATTATATGCACTGCAGTATATCCACTAACTCCTCCTCTAAAGTGTTTTTTTTTTTTTTTGCAAATTGCAATTAAATGCTACAGCTAGAAGTGATTCAAAGTAAAGGTAAGATTTCCCAAACGAATGAACCTTTTGTGTGTGTATTCTTGAAAGAACTTGTCTTTAGGGCTGGGCAGTGCCACTTATTTTCTGACCTCTTAACAACTACTATCAAAGCTTACAATAATCGTTAAAGATCAATGCATTTAGTGACTTCTGAATTCTAAAATTATATCAAATGCCACAAGACAAACAACAACAAAAAACGATGATAGATGTAGATGTTTGGTTAAAACCCTCTTAAATTTCAGTTTTTCACAC
Organism: Carassius carassius; assembly: GCF_963082965.1. NCBI lineage: Eukaryota > Metazoa > Chordata > Actinopteri > Cypriniformes > Cyprinidae > Carassius > Carassius carassius. Next base: position 5,635,891 of record NC_081771.1, read on the forward strand.
AAATCTTGCATAGTTATAGGAAGACTTGGAATATAGTGCCTAAGTATTATGGACTACTTTTATGATACTTTTGTTGCTTTTGCATCTATTTGATGTTGGATTGCCACATTTTTTTTTCATTATTTGAAAAAAAAGGTCAACATTTTATTCCTTTTTTTTTCTTCTTCTTTTTTTTTTTTACAAAAGTCAAAATAAATAATGAAAATTTGTTATTTCTTTCTGATTCTGAAGTGACTGGTGCAAATTTAGCACTTTGTTTCTAACACTTACCAGAACCATTTCTTTGCCAGTAACACTAGATTGCAAGCTAAACTGTGTATTGGCTTTTTTTTTAGCATTGACTGGGGGCAAAAGGTCAGACAAAGAGCACCCGTTTTCACAGTTATACATGCATTATTCTGTTTTATTATTTGTATTTCTGTTGCATAGTGTAGCATTTCTTTTCAACTGCAGTCCTGATGACGTTCATATTGAGTCAGCATTAAAATATATATTTTCCTTAAGTAACCCTTAAAGTCATCTTCTTCTTGATTTCTTAATTCATTACATTTTATTGTAAACTAAAAAGCCCGATTATGAGGGACTGAGAAAGGCCTTTTGACACTTGTTTCATAATAAAACATCCTCTTTTGAAGACCTGAACCCAGGCCTGAGGGGGTCCTAAGAACATGTGTTCCAGCACAGCTGAAGGAAAACCACCCGCTTAGATGCAAGGTATGATTATTTGTCTGTTGTATCTCGATGTTGTAAGATACATACTTTACTATTGTCCAGTTTCCGTATTCCGAGGTCAATTTTCACAACTCAGTCAATGAAACCCCTCACCACTTGCGACTTACTGAAAACCCAACACAGTGTAGATATTCAGATCCCTCCAAGATAATAGTCTACTGTAAAAAAAAACAAAAAAAAACATTTATGTTAAATGTATCCAAACATGCATGAATGAGGTGGAAAATAAAAACAACCCCAAGATGATTTATATTAAACACATGGCTTTCTCCGTCCAGGCCTGCGGATCTGTAAGGAAACATTTAGTTGTCAGCTGATCCACAGATCATGTTTATTATCTAAAATATGAAGTTATATCACCCTCATGAGCAAGTTTTGTGTTTTGACAACAGTCTGAGATTGCCCTGCCTGTTGTTTGACAAGGAGAATGAAATACGAGGCAAGGTTGTCCTACAACTGAGTACTGTTGCTTACTCACGAAGATAAACATACAGTGTTCAAATTCCCAGAAATACCCTGCTAACTCTTAACCAGACTTCTCGTAGTGAATGAAGCACATGGTTGCTGGTTGGTGCAGTTGATACGCACTATGGAATGAGTGTAGATGCCGTCTAAGCACATTAGCGCAACAAAAGAGCACATTAGCTAGCCCTTTACGTGCAGGAGTCCACAAACCCTGCCTAAAGGGTGTATGGCTGCTTGTTCTGCCTTTGACAGATTGACTGGGCAATATTTCTGAATGAGGCCAACACACCACTGCATGCTGCCTGCAAAGGGAAATCCAAGCAGGCACAGATTTAAGGAACAACGAAAACGTATGACTAAATTAACATTTTAATTCTTAAAACTTAAATATTAAGTGTCACCATTTAACTTAAACTGTATGTGAATAGAAATATTAGTTGGCTTTAAAAAAACAAATGACAAGGCATTTGTATGTTCTGATTTAAAGTATGCAAAATTCTATAATATATATATATATATATATATATATATATATAATTTTTCAAATTTCAGTAGTATGAGTAGCATTCATTCCATGAATCTTATGTATATCAAAGCATATTCTGATTGGAAATCTTTTAATTTTGGCACCTTCCTGCATTGTATTGTTTCAGAACATGATTCACTCCTTTTACGCTCTTCTGAAGGCTTGAGATGACGAACATCCTGGACTGTCACGCTTATTTTCTTTCTGTCTCCCAGGTTTAGAACATCTATCATTGATTGTTCAGAAATGTCTGTTTTTGTTTTTCTTAGCATATCAAAGAAATGTAACATTTCTTTTGATTACTGTGCCAATGCGTTGTTGTTTCCTGCTCTTGCAGGTTGATTATTTTACTTATGCGATAAGCAGATACTTCCCCACCATCTCGAACAAAACCTCTGCTTTGTAATGAATTGTTACGTATTACCCTCTCTCATCTCTGGCTTTCCCACGATCCAAAAGGAATTGTCTGTAGGAGTGAGACACAATCGCTCTTTGAGCTTCTCTACAAACACTTGTTCAGTCTGACTGGTTTAATCGCTGATCTGGTACAAAGGGTCCTGAGTAGGCAGCCCATGCAGCACATAGTTACCTGGACACCCGTTTCCTCTCTTGGCAGGATATGATGTCTTTGCATAAGCGGTTCTGCCATATAAGCCTGTATATCTCTTAAGACTTTTTTAAAAATGTGTTTATATTTATTTGCCAATACCTTTAACCTAGAGTGGATCTGGGATCAGTATTTTTTTCATCTTTAGAATCTAATTTATTTTTTTATTTTTTACATGTAAACCAACTATATAAATAAGTTTAAGAGTTGAGAAATGGTGTTAAGCCATTATAAAATATTAGGATGCAACAATTATAACAGCAATAATTAGCATTTTGTTTGTATTTTAGTCTTCTTTTTCTTGGGTACCCAGACTTTTCTGTCGCCAGTACCTACTTTTGTTTTCATTAGATTTCAAAGGAAGAAGACATGAAAGGTTTCTTTCTATTTTGATTATGCAATACATTTAGAAAATGCAGTGCATGATAGAAAATCTCTGATTCTTAATATATATATATATATATATATAAAGAATCAGAGATTTTCTATCATGCACTGCATTTTCTAAATATTTTGTGCTCCTCTCAGAATGAAACTGTATTTTTGTTCTTTTTTGGGATGCATTTGCTAAATATTCTTATCATGCCACATAATTATTTTTGTTCTATATATTATTCTAGTCTATTCAGTTATAGAAATCTTATTATGAAACGAAACTCAACATTAATGGAAGCATATTTTTAACACTGCTGAATCACGGCTTAGTGGATATTGATGAAGTTTGTATCAAGACTTTTTAAAATGCACGTGTTTGTAAAATAATAATAATAATAAAATAATAAATAAATAAACTGACTGCGTTCTCCAAGGGCATGCTAACTTTTATACGTCTTAAAACAGAAGCGTACTATAGTTAGTATTGTCAAAGAATGACTCTTGATGTGTAACTCTTTTACGCAGTCGGTATGAGCCAATCACAGATCACTATTCCCGTCCAGCCCACATCACACCCGAGTTTGTTGCGTCATACATAAAAACGGTGAAAACAGGCAGCATCTCAGACTCACCGGGCCGAGCTGATAGTTTTGTTAAAATAGACCAGATAAGAAAAAGGAGGAGAAATAAACTTATTTAAGAACTTTGAGAGCTGTCAGAAGTTGTTGAAGAGAGGCATCTGAAGGCATTTACTAGGTCTCCCTTTTAAGCTACACCGTACTTAGCGAAGCTATATTTATTTATTTATTTATTGTTTTTTATCGTTCATTTTATTTAAAAGTCGAATTCTGAGGAAAACCGAGGGAAAGGGTCGAAGTTTCAACCGAGTCAACCTACATCGAGACGTCATCGAACATTTGACAAGACGTGATGGGGGACGGAAAGGTAACTTCGTTTATCCCCAACACAGGGGATAAATCCTAAAAAGACATTATGTGGAAAATGTTATTTGTCTGTAATGGTATTTCTGGTAGTTTGATTGTTCTGATTGCTGCATAGCCTCGCGAGCCTTCATCTCGAACTCAAAAAAAGTTGACAAACAAGTTACGTGACAAAAAAAAAAGCCAAAATAACCACGTACCACGTGTTGAGAGCTGTCACGTGGGTAAGAGAGTTGTGATTAACACTTATCAACGCGTTAGTGTCCTAAATACTGGTAGGTGTGGATCGAAATGAATCAGTCAATACATGGAACTCGTTTGTTTGAAGGCAAAGGCTGTGTTCTAAAAACCAGTTAAACCGCCTACATAGACAGCAATTGTGGGCATAGCGTTTTCTGGCTACGTCTCTAGCACAATGAGTTGCCTGTTAACACTGCATCTTTAGGTATCAGTGGTGGCGCCTGTGATGCCCTAAAGTGCTGTCTTTGTAGGTAACATACTGGGTTTTCACACAGCCAGAGAATCGTGGTGTATGTGCCCACTTTAATCCATCAGTTGCCAGCTCTATTTTTCTTTTATTTTTTTTCTTTACTGTTTTATTTTCTTCAATTTCAAGTACTTTGTTGGCATTTTTGGGTTTACACACAATATTGCCATTTATTACAACATTACACAAAGCAAAAATATACTATTTTCTATATAATACAATTGTTTGCTATTTGCATTTTCTTGACTAAATTCATCTTAAAATTCACCTTAAAATTAATAATAATGTTTTAATTGGAAGGCTCCATCTCTGGCTTTATTTTGGGCACCATCCAAACTAGTGACTAATACTGCTAGAGCTAGAGACTCATACGTGACTAGTAGGCTGTTATACATGGCTAACCTAACCACTGCTGCATAATGATAACCCATGATAGTTCAAGTGTTTTTTTTTAGTATTCCTGCACTCAGTATCTTTACATGATCTTGAGGGTTTTATTTTTTCTTTTGTCACGATAAAGCAAACCATAGAAACAAAAAAAAATTGAGATGCTTTAGAATTGAAAATGACTGAAATGCATTGGTTTTATACTAAATGCAGCAAGTTTCTTTAGTTAAATTAGAGCTAAAGTATTAAGAAATAAATTCAGCTGTTTTATGTTTTTGTCTAGTGTTTGGTTGACGTGCTGGAAACAATGGAGATGTCTCTAGGGAAAGGAGGGCTACAGCCAGGGAACACTTAATATAACCCTACCAGTAAGGTCGTGTTCTTGACCCGTTCCCAGCACACTGCCTAGTGTGTTGCCTGTGTTGTACAGGGCTGTTCATTCAACGTGCACACTTGCGTGCCTCTCTAATGCCAGAGAAACATGCACACGCATTGTTGTTTGTTAAGACATCCCTCGTGCTTAGTCTTTTCATACCATACCAGCTGATATTAAACAACATGTGAAGAATGTAGGCTTGACGGGAAGGTTTTAGATATTACCACCGACTATAGAAAACTTGCTTAGACATTTAATGTACATTTATCTCTCTTTTGTATGAATAGACAGCAGTGCCACACCTGTCACTCACCTGTCAGGTTTTATTATTTGTGTAGGAGAACAACTTTGTCATTCTATCTCTTTATTTTCTACTACTTTTACTCTAGATACCGTGGTTGTGTTCTAAATTGAAGGAAGCATTTTTGCTTTTATGAATATATCTCACCAGGAAATTTGTTTCATACAGACTTCCCAGGCACAATGTCATATCTAATGATCTACAAGGCATTCTAGATAACCAAGCAAATATTTAATGACTAAACAAAGATTATTTCCAGGTAAAGTTGGAAAGATACAATGAAAAACTGATAATTTAAGAATTTCATTCTTTTAATTCTTCCAGTCACTGAACAGCATGCATAAGACTGTGGGATATTATTCGCTAAAAATGTTAAACCAACCAGATTAAGGCATCTGAGTTAGAAAGACATTCATTTGAGACGTGCTTTGATATCTTTACCATCATATACTTTGTACGAAGGCAGTGTTATTAAGATTTCAGATATGGTTCAAAACATGTTATTTGATCGAATCTCTTCAAACTTTTGAAAAATGACTGCTGAGCACCAGAACAAACTTAAAATCATGTAATTGGGGGCAGGTGTACAGTTGACCTGTACTATATCAAGCAGAACTAACAAGCTTTTAGCGGAAATTTCGATTTTCGAAAATACATTTAATGCTTTTGATTAAGGATTAAACCTAAAGCAGACTGTCAAAAGATTTAATTCTTTTTCACTCTCTCAGGTCGAACTCATTTTCTTATTCACCCCTGCATGACTGCGTCTCTTTTATGTACTTCCCTGTCAATGTCATTTCAGCCTAATGGGTGCTAATAAAGGGATTTTTAAGCAGAATCGGATTATGGAATGATAGAATTCCAGTAAGGTAATTTATTTCCTTGAAAAATCAAGGGGCGAATCGGTGCAGAGTTGTTATTGTTAATGCCAGACATTTAAAAGAGATGGCAAAGTTTTTTATTGAGGTCATTTACTGTAGGTTATGTAATATAGTTTTTAATACAGCAGGGTTAAATCCTAGAGTGGCCCCATTCCAGTGAAGGATAGCATTGTTAGCACTGAAAAAAATACAGAAATCTATGTGTTGCAGTATGTAAAAGTAATTCAGTGTAGTCGTGAGTGGCTTATGTTAAACCATGATATTAGTGGAGTGACTCCCAGACTTAACAGAAGTAGAAGCTGGCAGATAGATGTTGCTTGAGAAAGAGGATGTGCCAGTCAGAGCCTCAGAGAGAGGCAGAAAGAGAGAGATCTTTGTCTTAGTTGCTGGCTCTTTTCCTTGAATACGAACCAGACAGCTTATCTTCCTCATCTTGCAGGCCTATATTCATCATTAATTGGTTCAAAATACAGGTCCTTCTCAAAAAATTAGCATATTGGGATAAAGTTCATTATTTTCCATAATGTAATGATAAAAATTAAACTTTCATATATTTTAGATTCATTGCACACCAACTGAAGTATTTCAGGTCTTTTATTGTTTTAATACTGATGATTTTGGCATACAGCTCATGAAAACCCAAATTCCTATCTCAAAAAATTAGTATATCATGAAAAGGTTCTCTAAACAAGCTATTAACCTAATCATCTGAATCAACCAATTAACTCTAAACACCTGCAAAAGATTCCTGAGGCTTTTAAAAACTCCCAGCCTGGTTCATTACTCAAAACCGCAATCATGGGTAAGACTGCCGACCTGACTGCTGACCAGAAGGCCATCATTGACAACCTCAAGCTAGAGGGTAAGACATAGAAAGAAATTTCTGAACGAATAGGCTTTTCCCAGAGTGCTGTATCAAGGCACCTCAGTGGGAAGTCTGTGTGAAGGATAAAGTGTGGCAAAAAACACTGCAAAATGAGAAGAGGTGACCGGACCCTGAGGAAGATTGTGGAGAAGGACCGATTCCAGACCTTGGGGGACCTGCGGAAGCAGTGGACTGAGTCTGGAGTAGAAACATCCAGAGCCACCGTGCACAGGCGTGTGCAGGAAATGGGCTGCAGAGAAGCAGCACTGGACTGTTGCTCAGTGGTCCAAAGTACTTTTTTCGGATGAAAGCAAATTTTGCATGTCATTCTGAAATCAAGGTGCCAGAGTCTGGAGGAAGACTGGGGAGAAGGAAATGCCAAAATGCCTGAAGTCCAGTGTCAAGTACCCACAGTCAGTGATGGTCTGGGGTGCCATGTCAGCTGCTGGTGTTGGTCCACTGTGTTTTATCAAGGGCAGGGTCAATGCAGCTAGCTATCAGGAGATAGCACTTCATGCTTCCATCTGCTGAAAAGCTTTATGGAGATGAAGATTTCGTTTTTCAGCACGACCTGGCACCTGCTCACAGTGCCAAAACCACTGGTAAATGGTTTACTGACCATGGTATTACTGTGCTCAATTGGCCTGCCAACTCTCCTGACCTGAACCCCATAGAGAATCTGTGGGATATTGTGAAGAGAAAGTTGAGAGACGCAAGACCCAACACTCTGGATGAGCTTAAGGCCGCTATCGAAGCATCCTGGGCCTCCATAACACCTCAGCAGTGCCACAGGCTGATTGCCTCCATGCCACGCCGCATTGAAGCAGTCATTTCTGCAAAAGGATTCCCTGACCAAGTATTGAGTGCATAACTGAACATAATTATTTGAAGGTTGACTTTTTTTGTATTAAAAACACTTTTCTTTTATTGGTTGGATGAAATATGCTAATTTTTTGAGATAGGAATTTTGGGTTTTCATGAGCTGTATGCCAAAATCATCAGTATTAAAACAATAAAAGACCTGAAATATTTCAGTTGGTGTGCAATGAATCTAAAATATATGAAAGTTAAATTTTTATCATTACATTATGGAAAATAATGAACTTTATCACAATATGCTAATTTTTTTAGAAGGACCTGTATGTTTGGGCACTTAATTTGACTAAATTCGTTAAAATGTTATAGGAATGCCAAACCCAAGTGGCATGTCAAATGCTGGATTTCTCAGATCTAATATACCTTCTTACCAATAGTCCCAGTTGATTTGAGTGATTTTTAGTGACAAGTTAGTTCCACATTAACACATCAAGTTTGCCAGCAAGAAATTGTTCAAATACTTTAAACAGTATATTTATTGTTTTAGTATATATAAGTGCTATAACAAGTCTCAGTTAGGTTAATATATATTATATATTATATTATATATGTTATATACACACACACACACACACACACACACAATTGCATAATAAATGCAAAAAAATAGAATACAAAAAGATTAGAAAGGTAGTTAGATTTTTTTTTTTAAAGAATAGAATTAGAATAGTGAGTTAAATTTAGAGGGTCAAATAAAGATGGAAGAGATGTGTTTTAAGCCGATTCTTGAAGATGGCTATGGACTCAGCTGCCCGGATTGAGTTGGGGAGGTCATTCCACCAGAAGGGAACATTTAATTTAAAAGTCCATTAAAGTGACTTTGTGCTTCTTTGGGATGGCACAATCAAGCGACGTTCACTTGCAGAACACAAGCTTCTAGAGGGCACATACATTCTAGAAGTATAGTCTTAATATTTCTTGAAATGCTCTTCTCTAGACTTAATTTCTCTAGCAAATACAGGTGCTTCTCGATAAGTTAGAATGTTGAGGAAAAGTTAATTTATTTCAGTAATTCAACTCCAATTGTGAAACTCATTTATTAAATCAATTCAATGCACACAGTCTTTGGTTCTTTTAATTGTGGTGATTTTGGCCTACATTTAACAAAAACCCACAAATCTCAACAAATTAGAATACTTCATAAGACCAATAAAAAACATTTTTAGTGAATTGTTGGCCTTCTGCAAAGTATGTTCATTTACTGTACATGTACTCAATACTTGGTAGGGGTTCATTTTGCTTTAATTACTGCCTCAATTCGGCGTGGCATGGAAGTGATCAGTTTGTGGCACTGCTGAGGTGGCATGGAAGCCCAGGTTTATTTGACAGTTGCCTTCAGCTCATCTGCATTTTTTGGTCTCTTGTTTCTCGTTTTCCTCTTGACAATAGCCCATAGATTCTCTCTCGGGTTCAGGTCTGGTGAGTTTGCTGGCCAGTCAAGCACACCAACACCATGGTCATTTAACCAGCTTTTGGCAATGTGGGAAGGTGCCAAATCCTGCTGGAAAATGAAATCGGCATCTTCAAAAAGCTGGTCAGCAGAAGGAAGCATGAAGTGCTCCAAAATTTCTTGGTAAACGGGTGCAGTGACTTTGGTTTTCCAAAAACACAATGTACCAACAGCAGATGACATTGCACCCCAAATCATCACAGACAACACTGGACCCAAGCAACTTGGGTAATCAGCTTCTCCACCCTTCCTCCAGACTCTAGGACCTTGGTTTCCAAAAGAAATACAAAACTTGCTCTCATCTGAAAAGAGGACTTTGGACCACTGGGCAACAGTCCAGTTCTTCTCCTTAGCCCTGGGAAGAAGGGCTAAAAAATATTTTTCTTGATGCCTTGACCCCAGCCTCAGTCCATTCCTTGTGAAGTGTACTAAAATTCTGGAATCCAGTTTGCTAGACAATCCTCATAAGGCTGCGATTCTCTCGGTTGTAGTTTTTTTTTTTTATTTATTTTTTTTTTTTTAGCCTTTTCAACTTTCTGTTAACATGCACAGCACTCCGTGAACAGCCAGCTTATTGGCAATGAATTTTTGTGACTTACGTTCCTTGTCAAGGGTGTCAATGAATGTAACGTTGAAATAAAATTAATAATCTAGCTACAATTCCTTGCGCTCAGGAAGTTTGGGTTTGACTTGCCTGGAACGGTACAAAGTCGTTAGTCGTGGTTTGAAATCGTGACTTACAAGCTCAAAAACCTGCCTGGAAGGCAGCATTAGACTACTTCAATCTGTGTGCATTGAATTTAATACATGAGTTTTACAATTTGAGTTAAATTACTGAAATAAATGAAATTGTCCTTGGCATTCTAATTTATTGAGAAGCACCTATAAATAACGAGCTGTAGACATTGAGGACTTGCCTGAGGTAGATGAAATGCTACATGACATTTTTGTTTAAAAGCTGTTTTAATGACGCGGTTGAAACACTCATTGAACGTTTATGTATACATATTTTCGGTAAGAATACGTGTACTGTTATACCCTTAGTGTGTAGTTTATCATTGTGTTCTTTACCTGATGATAGATAGATAGATAGATAGATGTGTTGTTGTGGCTTTATTTCATGTTTCTTTTGCTACAAAACATGCTACAAGATACTTTTTTTGTTTGTTTATTTAACTAAACACACAGATCCTCACACCACTGGTATTAATGTTAATGAGGCTATTGTTACGGTTCTGTTTAGTTTCATCCTGGACTTAGTTGTGTTTTCATGGACTTGTCATTGGTTTTCTTCAGTCACATGTCTTCCTTTTGTTCAGTTTTCCCGCCACTCTTGTCTTGTTGTCATGGTAATTAATTTAATTTACTTTGGTGTTCATCGTTATGGCCCACAGTCCTCCGCTGTGATCTGTCTCTCCACCCCTACGGCTTCGGTGGGCTCCTCCTTCTCTACGGCTCCACCTCAGTCCTGGGTCACACCAGCTCAGCCTTATTCCTCAGGCACTCGGGCTCCACCTCAGATGCTCGTCACCACGGCTCCACCTAGGTCTTCAGTGCCAGCATTGTCGCTTGGTTCCATCAACTCTCTGTCGTTGCCCTGGGTTCCCCTCACATCAGCTCTGTCTCCTTCGGTCGTCCTGCAGATGTTGTCGGCCATGCGGACAACACCTTGGCTCCTCCCTCCAAAGACTCCGTCATTCTTGCTGAATTCTGGGGCTGCAACATCGGGCCACAACTCCCATCAGTGCTCCTATGGTTGCTCCCACCATAGGGCTGGGTGATATGGAGCAAAAAATATATCTCGATACACGATATATATCTCTATCTTTACAGGAAAAATAATCCCCCAAAAACTACTGCAAAAAAAAAAAAAGCCAAATATTACATGTTTTGGGCCCTATAAAATGTAAAAAAAAATCTTCATTTGTTTTATTGTTACCTTATTCTGTGTTTTAGCATGTGTAATTATTTAAATGAAAAAAAAAAAATTGTCACGGTTCTGTTTAGTTCCATCCTGGACTTCTCCAGTCCCATGTCTTCCTTTTGTTCAGTTTTCCCGCCACTCTTTAGTTGTCATGCTAATTCATTTAATTTACTCAAATGTTCATCGTTATGGCCAGAGGTGGGTAGAGTACCCAAAAACTGTACTCAAGTAAAAGTACTTCTAGAAATATTTACTCAAGTAAAAGTAAAAGTACTAGTCTTGAATAGTTACTTGAGTAAGAGTAAAAGAGTATCGGATAAAAAATCTACTCAAGTAGTTAGTTACTAGTTACTTTGGGTCATATATACTGAGCCTATTTTTATTTAGATATATAGATAAAATGTATGTAATGTATGTGTGCGTGTATAAATGTATATATTTCATCAGCCTTTACTCCAATTTATGTAATTTATTATAAAACCCTGTCTGTTTACTTAAGTAACAGATATAGGTGTCATGCCATAACATATTTTTAATACGACTGACTTTATATTAAATGTGAATTTAACATTGAAAGTTAATGTGATATAAATATTGCTACTAATCTTTCATTGTTCAGAAAGAGAGCAAATAACATTTACATTATTAAAGATAATTTTCACTGACAGTCTAGATTTCAATCACTCTCAGAAACTCCCATTAAAATCACTGAAACTGTTAACACTGTGAAATCAATATCTTAATTAAAGATTCGTACACACATCTGCACTTTGTTGTTTCTGACGAGAGAATTCGCCAGAAAGAGGTATTCAGTCAGGAGCGAGTGAAGGAAGCACCGGCATTTTAGCGCTGACTCAACTGAACGCCTCTGATTGGCCAATGCTTTAATAAGCTCAAAAGAATCATGTGTGATTTGTTATAATGGGCAGCGCTGTATAAACGCATCTATCTCTGGCTCAGCGCCAGCAAGCAATCACAGATCTGAATTTAGCAGCTGATAATATGACTCGCTGAACGTACTTGCACCAGTGTGATTGTATTAAAATTAATAAAATCTTAATCGGCTATTTTTTGTCTTTTGGAAGCTGCATTCAACTTGACTCCCCTCTGTTATAAGCCACACACGTACAACAAACTAATGTCACAGTGGTATCGTGTACTGTAATCGAATGTAGCCCAAGTTATTACCAGTTAAACAGTAGACAGCACACGCGGTGTTCATCTAATAAGGATCTCCATCGCTAGCAAATAATAACCTTTGCAGATTTCAATTCAGTGCAGTTCCAGCCACGTTTTCAACGCTCTTTCTGTTCTTAAACGTTACAACTCCGAGTGAACCACTTCAGACGCTCAGCGCGTGCAGCAGGGAACTGAACGACTCATTCAAACTGATTCATGAACCAATTCACTCGTTTGCCAATTGGTTTGATCAAGCCTTTGAACAGAATTGACTCAAAAGAATGAATCATTCACGAATGGGCATCGCTCATTGCCCAGAGAAAAGTAGACGGCGCGTTTGGAATAAACTGAAGCATTATAACATTTATTGCATTAAGATAAAGTAACGAGAGGAGCGTCGTCCACAGTAACGAAGTAAAAGTACAGATTTTCCCCCAAAAATGTACTCAAGTAAGAGTATAAAGTAACCATCTTTAAATATACTCCGAAAAGTATTCGTTACCCCAAAAAATTACTCAAGTAAATGTAACGAAGTAAATGTAACTCGTTACCACCCACCTCTGGTTATGGCCCTTATTTGTCTTGCATTTAATTTGCTGCTGTGTGAGCTTTCATTTGTCTGGTATTGTCTGTGTAATACACTGCTGTCTCGCAGTTTGGAATTCTGTGGATTTATTTAATAAACCTTGTTGAATATTCAACATTTTCTTCATCCTTGGAATATTCGTGACAGCTATAAAGTAAGAGAACTTCCAGTAGCGTTGCTGTTGTTAAGTTGGTTATCATTAGCTTAGTAGTTATTGCACCTAGTTTATGATGTCTGTTGATCCTGGATGACTGAAGATACTGACATGCAAAGACACACATTTTTGAGTGAAATCAATTAAATTAAATCAAAATAAAACTTATTATTCTTATTTTTTTCCATGTAAAGTACAATGTACAAAAAAAATAAATCAAAGCAATAATAACCCAGCTTCAGCATCAGCTGTAGTCTAGAATCTAAGGCGTTAAATGTCTTAAGGAATGGGAAGATCAGTTCAAATGTTATGTAACTCAGAGCACCCCCCCCCCCCAAAAAAATGCCTCATTGCTTTGCAATGAATAGCGAGGTTTATTTGCATGCCAGTTTGGTTGCTACAACAGAGCCAGCATCCAATTGCCTGTTGTGGAAAATTGTGTTTGCATTTTTTCTACAGAAAGTGAACAAGTTAATTTGCCTCTACTGTTCATGTAATCTTCTTCTCTCTTTATTATTTTATACAATGGTGACATTTAAAATAGTTAATTTTCACTCTTATTATTTGAACAGCGAAAATAAGTCCTAACTTTGCCCTAACCTGAATATAATACACTTACACACAATGAAAGCCCTGAGCCAAAATATGTGTCCCAGTCAACTATCAGTATGTGTATCAGCAGAAGGGTGTGACTGTTTATGCTGTGAGCGGCATGAATTCAGAATGACAAAGCTAAAATTATTTTCATATGTAGCACCTATACCATTAACCATTATAACTTTTACAAAATTGTCCAAGCATAACACACATTAATATATTTTGTGGAGAGGGACAGGCCAACTTTATATATCTTTTTGATCCGTGTTCATGTAGTTACAGGTATGCAGTGTGTAACTAGGCAAGTCTGCATAGTAGTATAGGGTAAAGGAAGGAATCTCAAGAGAAAGGTTTCATAGCCAAACCAACACCCTACCCTCAAGTGAGAACGAAGCCAAATCTTTCATAATTCGAGGTTTCATCTTTCTTAAAGAGATACAGACCCTCTCCCTGCATCTGTTCTGAGTTGTGTTTGCCATCAGAACTAATGTTTCAATAGCAGGAAGGATGTAGTTAACTCCTGAATGAGGTCGGTTGTGACGAGGCTACTGTTTGTTGCCTTTTCATTTGTGCAGCCTTGGCTTGGTTAACATTTTCCAATGTGTGTGATTCTGACTTCATTTAAACTACAGAATGAATATTTAAAAACCTCCTAGAGGTTTTGTGATTGTATGTATTTGGCTTCCTGTTTCAGGGCTGGTTAAACAGCATAGTCGTGACCTATGTTGAACTGCAGGCTCTGTACACCAATATAAAGTGAAGGGGTGTGTCCACTTCACTCCTCCAGTAAGCTCTTGTGTCTTGTGCAGAGGAGTGTACGCAATATGCATGCGTGTGCAAATGAAAGGAGTCAACAACTGGTATCTTTCTCATCACTGACTGTCTGTTTAAAAAAGAGGAATACAAGCTTTGAAAATTTTTCAGAATGGAGATCTGTTTAGTCTCATCTAGCATGCTAAATGCTAGCTCAAATAAGAACAGCCTGACATTTAAAGATTTTTTTTTTTTAGAGTTGTTTTAACTTTTAAAATGAACAGATCCCATTTTCAAATTTAGACTCTAAAACTCTTAAGTAATTCTTTTTTAGGTTGATTTCCTTAAAAGGAATACAAAAAGTGTAGAACCTGTTAATGCTGCGTCTTGCAAGTTTAAGTAAACTTTATTTTAAAGGTCACGTTTTTCGTGTTTTTTTTAAAGCTTTGATTGTGTTTACAGTGTGCAATATAACATGTTCATGTTTCGCGTGTAGAAAAACAGTATTTTTCACACAGTTCACTTATCTGTATACCGCTGTTTTCACTGTCATAAAAACGGGCTGATGTCTTCCTTGTTCTATGAAGTCCCTCCTTCAGAAATACGTAACGAGTTCTGTTTGTGCCAGCGGTTCCTGTATTGTGATTCGACAGCAGCTGAGCGCATGCTGCCCTCCTGGAAACGCGATTGGGCTAGTTTTGGAGTAGT